>NW_017729020.1:9799413-9800401 GCF_001723915.1 Gavialis gangeticus
GAAACCTATGTTTGATTTCTGCATCAAGACTGACTGACTGGGGGAAGTGGCTACCAAGGTATAGGAAATGGTCAACATTTTCCAAGGGTTGTCCACCAATGGTAATTTGTGAGGGGAGAGGGGCAGCTTGTGCTGGGGCAGGCTGATGGTCTTCCCAATATTAAGGGAGAGTCCCAGGCTATGATAGGCACATGAAAAAAGATCAAAGGTGGACTTCAGATCAGTCTCAGAGTGCACAAGGATAACACAGTCATCAGTGTACTGAAGATCATTGATGCCAGTCTTGGGAACTTTCATTTTTCTGTGAAGGCACTGCAGGTTGAAAAGCTGACCATGCATTCGATACTCAACCCCAATTCCAAGAACAAAATGGCCTCATATCTAGCTTGGTCTTGGGGCGCCTTGATGTTAAATCTCTTCTGCATTCCTTTCAGTTGTTTACCCTGTTGCGGTGGACGCTGTGTGTCAATGACTGATCTGACTAAACAGTGGTTCATCCAACAGTCATCTGCACCTCTTAGGACTTGGTTGATACAGATATCAGTATGATCACAGGATCTGACAAGAAGATAGTCGAGAAGATGCCAGTGATTGGAGTGTGGGTGTTTTTCAAGTGGTCTCATATTTGTCACTCTGTCTGAAGATAGTATTTGTGATGAGCCAGTCATGCTCTGTACATTTACTGAGGAGGAAGATACCATTGGAATTGATGTTTTTCCATCCCTGCTTTCCCAGTGGTGCCACTCCAGTGTTGCCCAACTCTTGCATTGAAGTCATCCATGAGGATAAGCTTGTCTTTCTTGCCAGTGGCAGTCAGGACTGTGGCAGAAAGCCACCTTGGTTTCTCCCCAAAAATCTCTGCCCTGTGACACTGTGATTTAAATCTCTGTGCTGTGACCATTCAATTAGGATGGGCCCAGCACACAGGGGACCACACCCTCAGCCTGTCTCTTTAGGGAACTTGAGCTGGCTGCATTCCTGAGGGAGG
>NW_017729020.1:9800606-9802925 GCF_001723915.1 Gavialis gangeticus
AAGGTGGTCGGGTGCAGGGAGGTGGGCAGCTCAACACAGGAGCGCCCCCTACTGGCCCGCCTCACGTGGTGGAAACAGCGGAGGGATACGAATACCCAGCTGTGTTCCTGAGGTGGGATCTCTGCACCCGCCACAAGGACTATGTCAAGAGCACAGTAGAACTGTTCCTTGTTGACTTCTTCATTGTCAAGTGAGGGCATATGCACTGATGAATGTAGCATACCGGTCATTATTGAGCTGAAGGCAGAGAGTTATAAGGCATTTGTTAATGCCCACAGGGAGTTCTGAAAGCTGACTGATGATCTTGTTCTTGATGGCAAAGTGAACCCCTTGAATGAGCCTCTCTTTGGGTGACTTTCCTTTCCAAAAAAGCTGTAGCCACCACCTCCTTTTTTTAATCTGGCTTTCATCTGCCCAGTGGGTCTTGCTTAGGGCCACAGTATTGGTGTGATATCTTACAAGTTCTTTAGCTACTATGGCAGTTCTCCTTTCAGGACACTCACTGTCCAGGGAATCCATGAGAGCGTTGACATTTCACGTGGAGAATTTCAGTACCTTATTTTGTTGGCTTTGGTCACAGGTAGAGTGATCCCACTGGATGCAGCGACCTAGCCAGGGTGGTTTGAGACAGCCTATGTTTTGGGCACCTTTTCTAGCCCCTTCCCTGTTAAAGGTGAGCAGAGGGGATCCTAAAGAGGACTGCTGAGTCATAGCCTCAGTTGCTAAATTGTACTTTTGTCTCAGTAAGTGCAAAATGTCCATCACATGACTGCTGCCTATGTACAGATTTGTGACTAGGAACTCCCAGAGATCACTGTTCCTATCCCCACCACCACTTACCTGTCGCCACAGGACTTGGTTTGTGGGAGATGTTCCATGCACATAAACTGCTTTTGAACTAGCCAAAACTGGTTTAAAATAAACCAGGATGGATACAGTATCAGACTTAACTGATTTAAGTTAAATCGGTTTATTGAACTTCTGTACCACATCCCCTCCAGATTCAAGTGAACTCACAGTCCCCCAGCATACCAGGATGCTTTGTACCTCCTCTGTAAGCCCCCCACTCCCCCCCCTGCAGGGTGGGTGGGCTAGCTTTGGCCCAAACTGTCTGCTCCAGCTGCTGAGCAGGGAGGCATGCTCTAGTGCTCCCCGACTTCTGGCCTGGGCCACTGCGGGCATGTGGCTGCATTTCCAGAATCAAACATAAATGTCTGTTCACTTGCTTATCAGTTCAATCACGCAATTTAAACTAACCTGCAAAGATTGAATTGGTTCAGCCTCAGGCTTTTTGACTCTCTGTACTTAGCCTTAAGCACTTCTTCTAGATTCCACTCTAACAAGTCACTGTAGTGTGTTGCTGGACTTTCCATATATGCAGCATAAGGCAAATGTATATGTTTCTAAGCCATCCTGATCTGACCATCTCCCTAGTACTCCTGTTGGGCCTTACCTCTACTGTTTGTTGAATGAACAAGTTGACTTCTTAATGCCTTTCAGAAGTGAAAAGCCCAACTGTTAATGATGCCTGAGATTAAGTGGGAGCCAATTTATGGAGTTCAGGTTTAGAAATTTCTTGCTGCTTTATAAACTTTACAAGCATGAAATATTTTTTAGATTGAGTTTCCATTCATTTCTAGTCCAAGGGAAATAAGTATCTTGAGACTGTGCAGGAGGGGTGAGGGAAAAGCGGCAGGAGTAAATGTGCTCCATTTTCAGATTAATGCTTTTATGACCAACTGTCTTTCAAATTATTCTTAAAGCCTTTTAACTCGTATTATGATTATCTCATCTTTCCCCCAAGATTCTAAAAAGTGGGTGTCAAAAATATAGCTAACATCACTAGTATATGCAATAAGGAAGTGGTGTACCAGGACAGAAGAGAAGGAGGCAATGCATGCCTGTTTCTTCTCTCTAAATTAAGATAATCTCTCTGTGAAGTGAACAGAATCCACTGACCTAAGTTACAGGAGGAGCCTGAATGTGCTCTGTAATGCAAATTTTATTTTTCCTTTTTTTTCTCCCTTGTGACTATCTCTAGAATATCCTCTTTCAATTTGTGATGTGGTAATAACTCTCTCCAGTCAAGATGGAAATGCCTGTGGCCCACTTCACATTTTACTAATCAAAACATAAGACATTGATATTTCATAGATTTCCTAAACATTAGGGCTGGAAGGGACCTCGGAAGATCATCGAGTCTGGCCTCCCACCTGAAGGGCAGGAAGTCAGCTGGGGTCATAGGATCCCAGCAAGATAAGCATCCAATTTACTCTTGAAGGTGTTCAATGTAAGTGCTTGAACCACCTCCGATGGCAG
>NW_017729020.1:9803404-9804588 GCF_001723915.1 Gavialis gangeticus
TGGCTCTTCTCTGGACTCTCTCAAGCTTCTCCACATCCTTTTTGAATTGTGGAGACCAAAACTGGACGCAGTACTCCAGCTGCGGCCTCACCAAGGCGGAGTGCAGTGGGAAAATGACATCCTGGGATTTGCTTGAGAAGCATCTATGGATGCAAGCCAGCGTTTTGGTCGCTTTATTAGCTGTAGCATCTCATTGCAGGCTCATGTTCATCTTGTGGTTAATGATGACCCCCAAGTCTCTTTCTTCCATAGTGCTAGCCAGTGTAGCACTGCTGATCCTATAAGGATGCTGCAGGTTTTTCTTTCCAAGGTGGAGAACCTTGTATTTTTCAGTGTTAAACACCATCAGATTCTCATCCACCCATTTGCTGAGCCTGTCCAAGTCAGCCTGGATCATCCGCTTGTCTTCTGGTGTGGATGCTTTGCCTCAAAGTTTGGTGTCATGGGTGAACTTAGCCAGTTTGCTTCTGACTGCAATGTCCACATCATTAATGAAGAAGTTGAACAATATGGGTCCAAGGACAGAGCCTTGGGGGACCCCACTGGCCACAGGGCACCATGATGATTGACTTCCATCAATTACTACCCTCTGGGTCTGACCACAGAGCCAATTTCCCAGCCAGCGGATCGCAGTGGACCCAAGGCCACAATTGGTCAGTTTTGCCAAGAGGTGATCATGTTGAAGAGAGAAAATGCTTTAAAGTTCTTAAATACTTCTTTTTTACTGGAATTTCCTTTTGTTGAAATGGTTTTAAATGTCACCCTCTTAATTTAGGATCAAAAACTAATTTTGAAATGTGAGGATATCTTTGGGGGTGAAATTTCTGCTGTCCCACTTGCTTCACTTAAATCTCCATTTTCTTGCTTGCAGTAGCTCAGCACAAGTGTATTATCTCCTTTTCTAGAGCATCTGACAATTTTCCCAGTTATGCAAGATATTTTCCTTCTCAGTCCAGCAGTTCTGTGCTTTTATGGAAAAATCAACTTCCTTGTTCCTTACCTATTACTAGGGCTGTGTGAGGCTTCAGGTGCTGATTCAATATGGAGGAGATTTGGCCTGATTCAGCAGCCAAATCTCCAAATCTGAATCAAACAGGAGACAAATAAAAAGGTCCAGATTGATTCAAAGCTCTCCAAATCTTCGGAAAAGATTTGGAGAGCTTTGGCGATTCAGGCAGTCGTCG
>NW_017729020.1:9804881-9805281 GCF_001723915.1 Gavialis gangeticus
TTCCCTCAGCCACCCCCCACCCCCTGGCTCCCCCCCAAAAAGCCCCTGCTCACTGGGTGCTGCAGAGGGGGCTATCTCTGCTCCCCCCCACTGCCCCATGCTCTGCATGAGCCCCCTACCCCCGCATGGCTGCCCCACCCAGTCCAGCTCTGGCCCTTGAAGAAAAAAATGAAAAAAAAAAACAGAACTCATCAGCTCCTGCAGCAGCCTCAGGGCTTTGGGGGCAGGAAATGGTGAGTCTGGGGTTTTTGGGGGAGGGGAGTTCCTTAAAGAGCTGGAGCTGGGGCCAGCGGGGCAGCCATGGGAGGTGGCTAAGACAGCAGGGGTGTCAAGGGGACTCGTGCAGCAGCACCCAGTGAATCAGGGCTTTTTTTCCCAAAGTGCCAGGAGCTGAGGCGGG
>NW_017729020.1:9805500-9806757 GCF_001723915.1 Gavialis gangeticus
GCCAGGGGGGGTGGGAAGGGGGAATAGGCCTGGGTGATTCGGACATTCGGCAGCAGCCAAATCTCTGAATCAGATTTGGCTGAATCAGTTCAGGACAGTGATTCGAATTACCAAATCGAATCACTGTCCCCCGAATCGTCCAAATCCAAAATGGATACTAGCCACTTCACACAGGCCTACCCATAACTATCTGAGAAACAGATTTTGTCTGTGCTTTCTGTAACAGTAACAAGATCCCCGTTTGGCCTTTTAAAATCACTAGTGGCCTGTGCATGTGCTCTTTCGCATTCTAGGTAGAATGTTCCAGCATTGTCTAGCTGTCATGTATATTAAGTCCCTGCACATTTTTAAATGGCTGAGGGGGGTGCTTTATCTAAACTTTGTTGAATGAGCTTTAGATAAAGCATCCCACAGCTGTTTTAAAACATACAGTGGCTTGATACATGTGACAGTGAGCTGTTTTAATTGGAGTGACTGTCCAGGAACGAGTCTAATTAAAACATCCCCCACCCCTAAGCACCAATAGGCAGCCATTGATACTATCTGTGTCTTTACTATAAGTTCTCTCAAGTCTAAAATGCCATGTTTGATATCTTTGATTACAGTTATTACCCTTCTCCCTTAGTGCCTCCTTGTCTACCCAGGATCCCTTGAATGACAGGTACAACTATGGCAGGGCACGTTTGGGTGCCTGCCACTTTAAGGCTGGGAGCAGGCGGCCGGTAAGTGTGGGCCAGCCCTGAGGAGGTGGTCCATTTTAGTTCCTGGCCCACAGGGCAGAGGCAGCAGTCTGCTGCTGGCAGCCGAAAGAACAACGCTCAGTTGAGCTGCTGCTCGTAACTTCCTTGGGGGTAAGGGCAGGAGCTATGGGGATGGCAGGAGGCTCCTGGTCCTGGGTATGACTGAAAACTGCACCCTGCTGGGGAAGGAATGCTTGATGGGGCTACCCATGGCAGAGAAGCTCCCCAGAAATGCCAGGCCAGTTGCCTCCCCAGTGAAAGGCAGGGAGGGGTGCCTTAAAACCCCAGCCCCCACATCCTGGTGGGTCACTCAGACTTAGGGCCAGGCACATCTTTGGACACCTGAGGCCCACAGGGGTATAAAAACCTGGAAGCCCCAGGGAAGAGGCAGGAGAGTGGCCCCAGAGCGGGGCAGTTATGTATGGTAGGCCTTCACAGAGTAGGGGCATTGTTATGACCTGAAGGACTGTGCATAAGCAAGGTGTAGAGTAGAATTGAAGGCCAGTCTGAAGGGCTG
>NW_017729020.1:9811757-9830301 GCF_001723915.1 Gavialis gangeticus
GGGGGGGGGTGTTGAGTAGGGCTGAAGGACAGCCAGAAGGGCAGCTTCTGGGCCAACCCCCATGAGTGTATGAATGTGGAAAGTTGCCTGGTAAGGGGCTGTGGGCAGTCATTTCAGTGTTAGGCACAAGGCTGATGCCATGTAGAGTAGGGTGGCACAAGTGATCCAAAGGGCTGTGTGTGCAGTGCCAGCATGTGAGTAGTTAAGCCTGATGGCCCAAAGGTGTCATTCAGGGGAGGAGAGCAGGTTGAGAGTGGCCCAGTGAGGGGCAGTGGAAGAGACCCCAGTGAAATAGGGGCAGTATGAATGTGGCCCTGAAAGGGGCAGTGTGTGAGAGGTCCAAATGTGGACTGAGATTTGCCCGGGCTTACTATGGAGCTGTAGTAAAAATCTGGATGCCATCTGCAAGGTATGGGACACAACAAAGGGATGTCGGAGTTGTGTATAGTACCCCCTGGCTTCAGGGCATTAAAATAGGCAGCCTCCCACATTTTACACCAGTTCGATAAACTGCAAATTGTGACAGGAGAGACTGGGCGGACTGCCCTATACAGACAGGTGGGCAGGCTAATGCTGAGACCTGGCCCTGAGTTGGTCCCCTCTCGCAACAACCTTTTGAGTTTTTTAGGGAAACCATCCCTACTCTGCCACAGTGTGAGGGGTTTTTTTTTACCTTAAACGAGATACTTCTAGCAATAAAAAGTGAAGGAAATAAGAGATTGTAAAGTAGTTGTCCCATACATGTCCTTAAATCAGGTCTGAAGTCAAACAGCTCTGAGTTGAAGATTGCTATTGATGAATTTCCTCCCCTGCTCAAAAGATTAGGAGTTTCGGAATGGCAGAAATTAGAGAGGCAATATCTAGCATTCTCCATCTTTACTCCCCATTAGTCCATTTTTCCTTCTCATCTCTTTCTCATTTCTCTCTCATTTTCTTGTGACTTGTTGGCTTCTTTCTCTTAAAGGAAATGAGTCCCCTTGAACAGTGAAAAATGTGAAACTGTGTGATCATTCTCTACTCTTCTCGTAGCTTTAGTCCAGGTTTGAGTAAATAGTTGTAAATTCTTCTGTGGCATATTGTGAGGACAGGAGGCTGTATTGTACACACACTAAAATCATTGGAAGATGGTTGTACATACAAATGTGGGTCTGATGCCAGGAAAACTTCTGGTCCACGTCTGAACCTGCACCATGTATAGCCAGGTGTTATCCATTCTCTCATGTAGCCACATAAAAGATCCCTGTTTGTCCCCCTTGTTTGTTAAGATCATTGAGTAGTTTTCATTCCTATTATTTTGCCCTCACAGCTTTTGAATGCTGTAAACCAGGGGTTCGCAACATTTATGTGCCCAAGGGCACACTCAGATTTAAAAGAAAAAGCAGCAGGCACCAATATGAATATTAAAGTTTAGTATTTGGAATCCTGGATTTGTGCATTAGGGATGTGCGAATTGAGCCCTATTCGATTCAGATTCGGCCTGAATTGGGGACGGTGATTTCGATTAGTTGATTCAGATCACTGTCCCTGATTCGATTTGGCCGAATCCAAATCTGAAGAGTCGATGCTGATTCAGAGAATCACCAATTCGGCCCCAGACACAGCTTTAAAAGTTTTTTCTACGTACCTCGAGGTACCAGCACAGCTCGTGAACGCTGTGATGCTGGGGCGCATGAAGCGTCCCACAGAAGCACAGGGGGCCCTCCGTGTGCTTGGCGGCAAACCGAGAAGTGGACCAGAAGTACTTCCAGTCCACTTCTGGGTCCACCAGGAAGCATGCTGCCCCCCCCCCCCGTGCTCCTGTGGGACACTCCATGCACCCCAGCATCGCAGCATTCAGAAGCGTGCTGGTACCCCGGAAGTACTTCTAGTCCACTTCCGGGTCCACCAGGGAGTGTGTTGGGGGGCCCCCTGCACCCTCCCAGCTCAGTGATCAGCCATGGGGTGACCCCAGGTGCCCCCCAGACCCAAAAGGCACCAGTTGCCAAGCCAGGGAGGGCATGGGGGTGCCCCCCAGCGTGTTCCCAGGCGGACCCAGAAGTGGACTGGAAGTGCTTCTGATCCACTTCTGGGTCTGCTGCTGAGCACGCTAGGGAGCCCCCCGCGCGCCTGTGGGACACTCCATGTCCCCCAGCATCACAGTGATCACGAACCACCTGCTACCTAGAGGTATGTAGAAAAAACATTTAAAGCCGTCTCTATGTCCGAAACGCCAAAGCTTTCTGAAGCTCTCCAAATCGATTTGGAGGGCTCTGATTTGATTTGGAGAGATTAACGGGTCCTCTGATTCGATTCGGATTTGGAGATTTGACCACTGAATCGGGCTGAATCTCCGCCGAATCAGGTCAGAGACCAAAGCTTTGCACAGCCCTTATGCGCATGCACATAGTTTTGTTTGGGGAGGAAGTAGCAAGCACCACTCTGTCACTGCATCAGTCAGACTGACTCAGGCTCATTGTGGCAGCCATTGCATACAGCCTGCGCAAAAAATTTTGAAATGTTGCTGTCCTGATTTCAATCAGCAGTGACAGCTTTTTTTGTTGGAATAATGATTTTTACTGATCATGAAAACGCGCGCGGGCACCTGAATAAACCTCGGGGGACGCTATGGTGCCCGCGGGCACCGTGTTGGGAACCACTGCTGTAAACAATGTAATGTGAATATAGTTTATGATTATTACCATGAGGTAGGTGCTTGCCAGAAGTAAGGTAACTCGGGTGATGATGCTGTGCACACAGGGTTGTAAAAGACTGGATTAAACAAGCACATCTGAATAGTATAAGCTCTTGCTTGAGACAACTTGTGTTGGTTAGACCACTAGGATCAGAAGGATGTGGTGGCAACAAGGATTTCTCTCCTGGATCTCAGGAGTTTGGAATTCACTTCCCCCTCATGCTTGAAATGCCTCAAGTTTGATAGTTTCTATGGCATAATACCAGCCTCATCCTTTCTTTCCTTTATATAAAAAGGCAGGCATTGGGTATGTCTTGCGTTATCAGTGGGTTGAAACTCAAGCAAAGTCTCAGTGGGTGGTTGATTTAATTCTTGTGAGGTTTTTCTGTGGGTGTTTTGATTTGATTGGGGGTACCTGGTGGGCCTGCCAGTGATCCCCCGAGGGCACCAAGAATACCTTTTTCCTATAGATTGCAAGTCTCTAAATGAAGAAGTATTCGGAAGGCTCAAAAGGAAACATTTCTGAGTCGGATACTACATTGTTCCCAAAGACCACACCGGGTCTTTTCACTCTTGCATTATGACCTACTCAGCTGTTAGAATTTAATTAGTAGTAATATATTTTTGTCAAAGTAATTAAAGCTTTGGCTTGATTAAAAATGGAATTGTTTAATTAAAAAGAATAGGTTTGGCTAACCTTAGCTTTCTGCCTGAGTAAGACATCCTGTATCAGCTAATTTCCTATATCTTTCCCCTTCAGGCTTGAAGGTTCGAGAGGTGTTCATCAATGTGACAAGGCAGCAAGTGGAGGATTTTCACGGGCCAGAAGATTACTGGTGTCAGTGCGTCGCATGGAGTCATCTAGGGACCTCAAAGAGCAGGAAGGCATCAGTCCGCATAGCCTGTAAGTGGAAGAAATGTTTGTTACTTAACTTTTGGAAGATGTTGAAATAAGCTCTTCTGTCAGGGTTAAAAGTAGCTGAATACTAGGAAGGCATGTTGTCATAGCTAGGACTTCCTATGAGATACTGCAAGATCGTCAGGGAAAACATACCATACTTGTTCCGATGCTGCCTTGTCGGAGCTCCGTTATATTTTAATGTGGATTGATGATTTTCTTTGAAGTACACTCAGCAAGTCTCTTTCTCTCAGATTCCGCTTGGATTGCATACACGCAGGTGTCACAACAATGCAGTGCAATAAAAAAAGGTTAATGCAAATTGAAAGCCTATTGGAACATGCCCTCTTGCTCTGCTGATGACAAGGGTCTACAGACATCTGCAGAACCATTTAACAAAGTATATCTGCTGCATTTTACTGAAAATACACAAGCGTACATTAGAGGCTTTTGTCCTACTCCTGTCAATGAGCTTTTAAATATTGATGCACATTATTGGTTATAAGTACTGATGTGGGGGAAGCAAGATGAGAACAGGAAAAAGGGGTGTTTTTTTTTAATTACACAGTCAGCATGGAAAGCGCAGGGAAAAACGTAACAAAATGCAATAAAAATGTCACTTTGGGAACCAAGACCAAGATTTGGGCTTTAACATGTCATAGGTTTTAGATTGTCCCTTAAAAGCAAGTAGCTGGTGATGTAAAAGCCCCCTTTTGGAATACTTTTACAATCTTTGCAATCGCCTATGCCTGATGCAGAGTGTGGTGTATGCCTGTGCCTGAAAGCTTGCAAATAATATAATATATTATTAACATACATGACAGTGAGATGATTTGTTTCTGCAAATATCTAGTTGGTCTAATAAAAGATATCACCTCTGGCATGAGTTTTGATCCCTTTTGAAATCAGGCGTAAGAGCCAGCAACCAGTCAGAGCTAACTGAGAGGAAGCTTGAGAGGGAGTGCTTTGCTAAGAAAGCCATCTCTGTGTACCCAGGGCATTGAATCGGGTGGGCTGGTGCTAGATCTCTTTGGCATCTCTGTTCTGTACCTTGTGGGAGGTGCTGCCAGTCGGAGAGCTGCAGCACGGTATTGCAGGGTATTGAAGCCACAGGCGTCCACTGAGCTGCAAGCGTGCTGGCCTCTTCCCACAGCTGAGCCCAACTAGAGGAGATGACTGCCTCAGGCAAGAGCCGTGTTTCTCAACCTGTGGGTCATGACCCAAAAGTGGGTTGCAAGAATATATGAAAGGGTCACAAGCTTTAAATTTTTAAAACGCATCAAGTTTCCAGGTTGTAGCCATATTGGTCTGGAGGCAAAAGGAATCGGGACTCGCGGCTAGATTTTTGCAAAAGAAATGCTTTGATTGCACGCTTTCAGGAACAAACACCCTTCTCCAGGCATAGAAGAGAAGAGTGTAAAAATTGTCCTGGGTAGAAATGAAAACTCATTGCTCATAGGAGAGTTGAAGGTGTAGTCAAATCTCTTGTTTGGAACGGTTTATTTTACATGCAGATTAGGCTCAGAGGAAAGTTGGAATAGTCTGTTGATTTCAAAGTTGTTTAGTGGTAAGCAGGATGTATTCATATTGCCCTGTGATTATGCTGTTTCATATTTCACAGAGGAGTAAAAAGAAGGAATGCTCTTCTGGGCAGGCATTTCTTATGTGGCGAGGTGTCTCTGAGCTCTCTGATGACCTGTGATAACACCAATTACTTCGGACAAAGGCAGGAGCAGGGTCTCAGGCTTCAGGTGGTCAAACTTGCTTCCTTCGTGTAAAATTTAGGAAGATTTCATTTTTAAAAATCGGCTAAAATTCAATACCTTCCATGTGTCAGCTATCCAGGTTCAAAAATGGATCCACACACTTTCAAAAAGGATTCTCCTGTAAAGGAGAAAAATGTGGGAAACTGTGGCTATTTCCTTGCAGGCTGGCTATTTCCTTGCAGGCCTGCCAGGGGCTGCCTGGGGACACCCATGCCCCACACACTGAGGGGCCGGGGGTCAGGAGTGTTGGGGCACTAGGTCAGGAGTGGCCACTGATGTTTGCAAACGGGTCCTGGTACAAACAAAGTTGAGAAGCACTGGGCTAGAGGAGCCTGAAAAGAAGGAATGCTCTGGGGAGAAAGGAGTGCCCCTCGGGGGGCGTGAAGGGGGTGGGTGAGTGGGTGCTAGGTCTGCTCTGTACCTTGTGGCAGGCACTGCCAGCTGGGGTGTGCTGGAAGCTCTTGTAGAGCATAAAGGCCTGCTTGATTCTTCCCACAGCTGATTCCACTTAGGGGTCAGGGCTGCCTCAGGCTGCATAAATCTAATTGCTGCTGGGAGCCAGCTGGGGGAGCAGCTTGAGGCAGAGCTGGGCTGATCGTGGCTGCGGATGTGGGGTTGGGTTTGTTTTTTGGGGGTTTTTTTTGGGGGGTCCATATACTTTCCTGCTGGAATCATTTTGGCCCCACTGGACAGGACGGGCATCAATGCTACTGCTGTGAAGTGGATAACGAATTGGCTGAAAGGGAGACTACAAGAGATTATGCTCACCAGTTACTTTCCACCGGGAAACATGAAGAAGCATAGGTGATGTTTGTGCCTTCCTTTGGGAGAGGGAATGTGTTCTTCATCTTAGGATCTTCTGAGAATACATTAACCAGCTACATTTGATGCCTTAAGGCTGTAGCAGGGTTGCCGAGTGTCTGGAAGGAAGCTGGGCAGCCAGAGTTTGGTAGAAGGGCAGAGCAGAGTAGTGCCATTGTCTGGGTGGGACAGCAGCACCCTGCAGGAAGCCTTCTGTCCTCCCCGAGCCTTGTCCTCTTGCTGCTCTTCATAGATGTTGGGGATCTCACAAGGTCATCATTGCTGCATCCAGTCCTGTAATATTGCAGGGTTGCAGGTAAGCTTCTTTGGGGTCCATGCTGGGACTCGGGGAGTGGGGGCAGTGGGGTTAAGGTTGGAGGGTGGGCTGGGTGAGGCTGCAGGGTGCAGTCAGGAGCATCAAGGTGTTGGGGCAGCATGGAGGAAAACCATTACTGCAGCCGAGCAGTATTGCCCACCCCAAAATTATTTTCTTCACTAGAAACATTTTACTTTATAAGGCAGATGCTTCTTCAGCCTGACAAAGGGTACTTGTGCCTGAAAGCTTGCAAAGATTTTTTTTCCAGCTATTTGAGTTGGTCAAATAAAGGATATGCCTACTTTGCAACCAAACTTTTTTACCTTTTTACTGTACTTGGTGATAAATACCCAAATTTGAATCCAGCCCTTCTAACTTGTGGCCTGGCATTCTCACCAGAAACATTTGGTGCTGGCTGTAGTCAAGGGTGAGGATTGTGACTGGGGTGTGCCAGTGCTCCTGCTGGGACTAAAATCCAGATGTTCCTGGCTAGAGGGTCATGTCTCTCTGCTCAGGGTCAGACTAATTGCCATATTTGGGGTCAGGAAGGAATTTTACCCCATAGATTGCAGAGGGTAGTGTAGTTCCTGGGTAGTTTAGTCCTCTTCCCGGGCTCTCTCGAGCATATTTTAACAACTTTTGCTGCAACAAGATGTTGGCTGCCATTGTCCCCCAGTTTTACTTGTGATAGATTAGGGTGTTATATCTTGTGCTGTTGTCAAGGTTGACTATGTAGTTTTGCTAGGAGGTTAGAAAATTGGTGTGTATAAGGATGGTTTGGATAGGGAGAATCCTGCCTCAGGCAGAGGGTTGGACTAGATGACTCTTAGAGGTCCCTTCCAACCCCACTTTTCTATGATTTTGTGGTGTCAGGGTAGGGCCTGGCAGAAGAGTTGTACTGAAATTATGTAAACTATATATCAGTAAAAATGTGTATCAGTAAAAGAGCTTATTACTAACAAGTTGCAGATGGTCAGTAAAAAACAAATTTTTTGTGGTGATAAATGAGTGCCCTTGTCTCTCCTGCTTTTATCTATGGCATGTTGTAAGATGTTCCTTGTGGTTCTGGTATGGACCCTTATGACCATGTGTGAGGATCTGAATTGGTGATTTCAGTTTGAAGCAATGATTTGTGGATTTCTTGGGGGGAAAAAATAAAAGACTGCCTGCAAATGTGGGGAGACTGGACATAATGTCACAGGAAGCCTCTTCCAATCTTTGTTGCCAGCACAGGTCAGTATAAGAGTAAGCATATTTATCCTAGCCATATGCTGTTAACTGTAACTGCTGTTAAGCCAGGTCAGGCGGTTTGAACCTTTCACTGAAATTTATTCTACAGAGATTTAGGAATAACTTAATCTTCCTTCATGTCGCAAGGGGAGGCTATTCCTTATGTTGCTCTATGTTTTGCTCCTAGCTTATATAATGAGGCAATAGCTCTCAAGGTCAGGCCATGTCCTGTACATAAAATAATAATAATAAAATGCCTAGCTCAGCACATGTTTCCTATGTTGGAGGACATTGCAAAAAGGATCAACAGCTCTTATATTGTAATAAAACCAGTAGCAACTCTCTTCTTGAGTAACTATACTGCAAAATACTGCTCTTGGGATGCAATTAACACCATGGTTGTGAATCCTGCTAACTTGCCAGTGAAGCTGAGTGCTGCATGTTAAACATGCATTGCAAATGTTTGAGCTCTTCAGACATTTTGCTCCCGTTTTTCACAAAAAAATGTGAATAACTCCAACATTTTTCCTGAAAAAATTGTCTTTTCTTAATTTGCTTTTAAAAATCTGTATAGTTGGGCATTGCTGTTGTTTGCAAAGATATTCTGTATGCCTGTTGTTTGCCTAACATGGGTCTGAAAGGAACTCCGATGAGAAAAGAAGCCAAGTGCATCAGAGGTGCAGTTCTTGGAAGCTCACCAAATAGGGGCAAATTCATCCCCTAGTGTGTTGCAGATACAGCTACAAGGGCTGACAAGTGTTAATTATTCAGTGACAGCTATTGTACTATTGTACTTTGCGCATGAATTGTGCTAAATGCATCCAAGTGGTTACTTTTGGACTGGGGGTGAGGTCATCTCTTCTGGCACAGAAGAAGCATAACTCTAGAAAAGGTTGTTTCACTCCTGTATTTTTAATATACTTGGGAGAAGGGGTTGTACTTTTTCCCAGACAGGGGAACTATTTTGGTCCAAAACCATCCCTGCTTCTCGCATCAGAAATGGTGTACTGCAGTGTTATCGCTCACCATCAGCAGATCATTATGTCAAGGAAGGAGAAGCTGGAAAATGCAATAAACACAACATGGCAGGAAGGGGGACACATCAATAGGAAAGAACCCAAATATGATTGTTATAATATAGAGTTTTATGAGACAGTGGAGATACACTAAGCTTCATCCAATTTTTACCTTGCAATTAGATCTACTGCGTTGTTCTTGTGGAAGAGGATTCTGAGTGATGTTTTGCAGCAGCGGTGCTAGCAGAGGCTTCAGGAAATTACTTCTCCTTACTCTCTGGTGATCCCAGTATTTTGTTTCCTTCTAAATCACTAGCTCTAGTTATTATATTTGGTGAAATATGCTGCAGAGTAGAAAAAAGTAAACAAATATTGCTCAGCTTCATTTAGTATTTACTGCATGACGATTTTCACAGGAAACGGTGGCAAAAATATGAACGGTTGAGCTTTTTTATAGGTAGTGAAAGAAAGGAGGAGTGGGAACAAGAGCTGTTTGGTTCTGTTCCCAGCTCAATCATCGACTCTGACAAATTACCTGCTCCTTTCTGTATTTCAGCCTACCCATCTGTAAAATGGGCACGGTATTTCTCTTACTCAGAGGAGCACATAATGATCTCTTTTATCCAATGACCACAAATACTATACAAAATTAAGCAAGCATCATGAACTCGGAGGATACATCAAAATTTGCCTTAGCTGCACATTTCTTTTTCAGGCCAGATGAAGATTATTTTGGAACTGCTTCTACAATTATGTTGCTTTGACAGGACCAATTTAAATAAAACAGTTGGGTTAGCTAATAGGACAGCTTACCAGCCCCTTGATTTTATAAATGCCTGTGATTTTTTTGTTAGCCGATGAGTTTGAATGTGTAAATTCAATTTTTATTTCACTGCATTAACTGTCATAACACTGAATGAGCTGATAATTCCCCTGTATTGCTGAGCTGCAGAAGACTATTATTCTGAATTGAATTTTTATTGACTTTTCTCTGGGCTATGATTTTCCACCCTCCAAACATGGCAGCGGGAAGGGAGAGCAAGAGATGAATGGAAGCAGGTCAATCCATCTAGCTGCGCCTCCTTTTAAATACCACACCTGTCATGGCAGAGAGTCTGATCACCTGCACACCATTTGCATATCTGGCATAGGTAACTTCAAATGTTGGGCTAACCTAGCAGGTGCTCTACACTGTTTTTTTTCCTATCCCCCCATTTCTACGTTCTCTAATATACAGACAAAAGTAAAGCTTTACACTTGAGAATGGCACTGTTGAACTGGCTGTTTGCTATGATGGATTTGGACTAGTGTTTTTACAGGTGTGTGACAGAGGAGAGTAGCACTTCCAGAAACTAGAGCATCAAAGGTGGTGGGACTCATTTTAATTTTAGCGTAGTTCAGACAGGCGACATGAATAGCCTGCCAGCAGGATTGTATAACACTCTCCCTGTGCTTTCAGGTACTCACTGGGCACGTCTACACGAGATGTTTGCTGTGGAGTTGCCTAATTAGCTCTGCAGTAAACGTCTTGGGCCACATCCCCACGAGCAGGACCATGTGTTTTGCAGTGCCTCAAAGGCATTTGAGGTGCCAGAAAATGCACATGGCAAAATTAGATTCCAGGAAACTCCCCTCCCCTGCCCCCCCCCCCAACAAAACAAAAAAAAAATCATGCAGACACACACAAAAAAAAGCAGCATGGAGCACATGGCAGCAGCCTGTGGTGCCTGAAACTGGAGTCTGGCCAGCCAGAGTTGCACTCCGACTGGTGGCCAGGCTCTGTGCACCCACATTGCTGTTTCTGTAGCCCTGGGAGGCCCCCAGGAGCCCAGGTAAGGCTGCTGGAACCAGCCCAGATGCTCCCCTACCCCACTCAGGGCAATTTGCTGTGCACCAGAGCATACGTGCAGTGGCACCACTATGTTGTTGCTAGTTGCTAGAATCTGTACATATGTGCTTATAGACAGTGTCTACATGTGCAGTGCTATTAGGACAGAGTAAACTAATTAACTCCACTGGAGATTAGTACTTGTAAACACAACTACTGTCCTACAGAGGAGTTTTTACTCTTCTGCAACACCCGGGTAGACACTGGGGCTGGCTGGGGCACAGTTTGGGGGTTGTCTGCCCGGTGGCCCATACTGAAATGCCCTCGTGCCCCAGCCAGCCTCTCTGTAGCACATTGAGCTGGGTCCGAGCAGCCCTGGGCTGGCAGACCAGACTGACCCCCGGGACCTCCTGCCAGCGAGGGCTGCACTAGCCTGGCGCAACCTGCTGCGCTCCCAGATGCATGTGCAAAAACAGTGCCCAGGAGCAATAAACTCTGGCATGAATTGCACTGTAGTTTATTCAGCTGCATTCATTGCAGGTGTAGATACGCCCACTGTCATGGACCATTGTCAGCCCATCTCTGATGAACTGCTGAGTTGCTTAATCTGGAGCATGGCTTTTTGATTGGAGTGGAGGGAAATATCCCCTCGGATATTTACAGATGAGAATGTGAAGTTCTAATTTGTGATAGCTGACAAAACCCTACTATTTTATTCCAGGGCTGGCTTATAGCATCTGTTATTACACTGGCTTTTGTGGCCGTCTTCTGCACTTAGAGCCTGCAGTCTGAATCATAAGTTTTAAGCACTACAGCAATTTATACTTCCCTGCAATCACAGGTAACTATTGCTTTATGGTAGCCTGGCAGTCAGAGAACCAAAAAGTGTATGTTGCTCCCCCTTCCTCCACCAATAAAAGTCCTTGTGGATACAGTGTATTCTAAATATTAATGAAAAACTCTTCAAATAGGGCACTGGATAAAGGAGTCATTACCTCCATGAAAGCAACCAACTATAACAGGGAATCATAAGAAGGATCATACTGATGCTATTTGCATCTTTCTCCAGTGAGTAGCTGGCTTGCTGAAATGTTTTAATGTATTTACAAAATGTATAAAAGTGTAACTGAGTCAGGGCCTCCTCTATTTAAGGGGATGTATTTCATGAAGTTGTAAGCACTGGAGAAAATTAAATCTATAGATCCACAATGTGCAATTTGAGACATTCTGTTTGAAGAAAATGACTTTGTCTAAGGGAAGTATCCTCACTCAAAGCACATGTTGTAAATGAGCAGCTTTCTGTTTGGTCTCCCTAGTGCTCACAGGGCAGCAAGGCATGTCTTATGGGTACATCTAGTCATTGGCATTTGGGAATCTCCATGGGAAAAGGATACTTTCTCATGGCTGAAGTCAGTGGGAGAGCCTCTTCTGGGAGGCCGCTCCAGTCGAATTAAGCAGATTACTGTCCTTTGTAGCATAGGGAGGAAGGACTGGAGGAAATTCACTGTCCATCTGAAAATCTTGTGGGAGAAGAGATGAAAGGGTGCTGTCCCAAGACAGTGGAAAGGATAATCTAGCCAAATGCAGCAGCCTGTTCAGAATACTGGAGGTAGATGTATAATGTGGGAGGTGTGTGCAGAAACTTCAGATTTCTAACCACCTCCCTGTGCCTTGTTTCTAAGTGTGCATTTATTGCCGAGCGTCCGTGGGATCTTTGGGTGCTGGATATTTTATAAGTGAATATGTTGTGCGTTAGCTAGTCCAGTCTAACGTGAAAATAGCTAATGATGGAAAAGGAGTTTTAATAAATCATACTGCCACAAAATGCAGAGCACCTTCAATTAATATATTTAAAAATAATACCCTTTTAAAATGTTAATGGTCACTAGGGACACTAAATTCTTCTTCAGCTTTACTAATTAGCATATCTGGTTATTATTCTCCAATTTTTGAAAGGTCAAAGAAGCCTGAGAGATGGGATTCATGGTTCAGAGTGATGAGGCCCTGAGTTGCGATCCTGTTTTGCCTGTATGGCTTTTGATTTGGCAAATCACTTCTTAGTCTCAGATTCCACACCCATGGGCGAAGTGAAGTACAAACTCCCACTGATGAAGAATTAATTAGCAAACACTTCTTTTCCCCAGTGCTTTGAAGATATATCCAAGCCAAGAAAATTACTAAGCATTGTAATTACTGACTTCTGCGGCATACTTTTGCAACAAACACCGTATGAGGAATGGCGTTTGGAAAGCCTCGTGTTCCAGCATTTGAGCTTTACTGCTAATTCAAATGAACTGCATTAGAAGGATAATAACCACATCAACATTTTTTTGCAGATTTACGGAAAAACTTTGAGCAAGACCCACAGGGGAAGGAGGTTCCTATTGAAGGCATGATTGTCCTGCATTGTCGGCCACCAGAGGGCGTGCCTGCTGCTGAGGTAGGATTTTATTTCTTACATCACAGGCATGACTTAATCCATTTTGAACTGGATAGAAATATAAGTGAAATGTGGAGAGATTGACCAGCGTCCGTTCCAGGTGCTCTTGAAAATCTAGTGCCTGTTACAGTAATCTGCTCCAGGGCCAGTTGAAATATTTATGGTAAGTTATTTAACAAAGAACAGAGTATTTTGTTGCAACATTTTACTTTGCTGATTTTCCCCCCCCCCCATTTTTAATACATAATGAACTAAATATTTTTCATGTTATAACCATGAATACTTGTGTGTGTGAGTTTGTAGCGCCCCGCACCCCCATATTTATATTCCTAGAGATTCCTTTTCTTGTTGAATCATTAAAAAAAAAGAAAATTAAAGTTTTAGGCAATACTGATGAAGATGATAAAAAGTCCCCTGCAATTTTTTCACCTCTTCATTATCAGCAAAGTTTTACCTAGAAAGGAGAGCAAGGGGGAAACTAGGTTAACGACATCTATAGAACTGGCCTTTTCACCTGGGAGAATCCTAAGTGGATCTGCTCTTTATTATCAAATGCAGAGAATATAGCAGCCTCCATCTGAAATGGTGACTGGTGAATGTAAAGAACAGATGGAATAATAATGGCAATGCTCTGCACTTTTTAGCTCCCTCTGGGCACTGCAAAACTCATGGAGCACAAGCGAAAAGGTTCTCCGCAGAGCCAAAATTAGGTACTGGGAAATCCTGGTGTCTAAAAAAATAAAGTGTAAAAATAAATGGGATGGCACACATGGCTGCAGTTTGCACCACCCAAAACCAGAGCGTGGCCAACCAGAGCTATGCTCCAGCTGCTGACCAGGCTCCACATGCCTGGATGGATCGCTGCCATTGCAGCCCTGGGAGGACCCCAGGTAAGGCTGCTGGGGCCAACCCAGATGCTGGCCCCAGTCTCCGCTACCCTACTGGGGGCAATTTGCCATAAGCCACAGCATATGTGCAGGGGTGTTCCCCAGGAATAAGTAGCAGCAGCACAACTATGTGCTGTTGCTATTTGTCCCTGGGGAAATGCACGTGCGTGCGCATGTGAGCATGCCCTCTATGTTCAAACTGCTATGCAAACAGTGACTTATTAACGAGTTGCATCCAGCAATGTAACCGCCGAGTAAAACTTTTTGTCTGTGCTGTACCTTTCTTTTGAAGACTGTACGTTTTCACCTATTCTAGACAGGGTGTGTGTTCGATTGTTTGTTTTTTGTCTCAATATTATTTCATGATTTCACCATCAGAGTGAAATGGCAGGTTATTTCTGAGGTTTCTGGAGTTCTTTATTTTTCCCCACAAGATGAAATCTGTAATTATTTAACTGGAAAACTGCTGATGAGAACATTTTTCTTCTCTCCTTCACCTAACCACCCACTTCCAAACTAGTAATTAGTAACGGCATGCATATCATCAGGTAAAATAGCACCCTATAAGCATGCTTTCTTTCTCTTAATTGCAGTCTATTTTATTTTATAATGTGCCACTGGTTAGGAGAAAAAATTCACATCAGGTGCAGAAGGGGAAAAGTGGTTCTATCACAATACATCATAAATATCAGTTCTGATGCTCCTCCTGCATTGATGAATTGTCAGTTTACACTATAAGGTACCTGCTTATTAAATGGGCATAAAGTAGGAAAAAATAAACTGGAGTGAAGAAAAAAGTGTTTTCTTACTTGCACAGAATGCATGCTGTGAGCATGACATCAAAAACACTAGAAGAGATGAGAAATGAAGCAAATTGGAATACAAGTTAAGTGTCTCTTGCAAATCAGGTAAAAATGTATAAAGGGTGAGGCAAAGAGGAACGTGTATCTACACACCTAGCATTCATCCTTCCAGCAAGAGAATTTCTGCTACTGTATCTTCTTTGATGGGGCATCCTTTTCCCCAAACCTCAGTTGTACTAGAGAAAATGGTATGGTGTTGCAGAGAACTGCCAAACGTGTTGAAATAGAAATTCTGTCCATGATTTGGCAGGCAAAATGGGCTTTTTGTGATGCACTCTACCATAGTAGTAATAATATGTATAAAATAAAATCCCAGGACATTAGGGTGTGAAGCTTTGGACACAAGCATTTATGAAACAATAGAAATTAGACATGGTGGTGGGTGAGAGGTCAGGGGTAGCCAACGCACTCCTAAATTGCATGAGCTTGTCATTTTTATTTGGAGTAAATAAGACTAGTTCTAATCCAAGATCTAAACATGTATCACGCATGTTTCTTTAGATATATTTTTTTATTGCAGTGGGAACAAAGGACATTAGTGCTTTTCTTGGAAGATTACAGCACATTTTTTTTATTATATATTACTGGCAGAATCTGCAAGCAGTGTGTTTGTCCCATACATCACTTCTCAAAGGAACTTGTTATTTAGCATTAATTTCTAAAATACTCTGGTACCTGAGTGAGCAAAAAAATATATATATAGCTAAGTAAAAAACCATACAAATTTCAGGCGTTTTCTTTGAAATCAAAAGAAACAAATTATTACCCACTGTTTAACTAAATACGCCCCAGCCTAGCCAGCATGATTTGCTGAACTGAACAATTATAGAAATTTGGCTATTTTCCAGTTTTCAAATAGTTAAATAGTCAAAAAACATTTTCGCTGTTGGAACTCAGTGATTTACAAGAGAGGGATTAAGAAATTATGATGATTCTGAGCCAACATGTTTTGGGTTTTACTGACGATTTGAGAGTGAATAAGGCTTCTCCATTTGAAAACGCATACCCTAACCTGAGCAGTATAGTAATGGTTGGTAATTAATTATTCATTTTTATGTAACTGCTAGCTTATAAAACAGAATAAGCCAAATTCATCCTTGGTGTAAAGTCAGTAGGTTTGCCCGTTGTGTCATCTCTAGTTATTGTTAAAGCATTAAGGGAATCTTGCATGAAATTATGTATTAATGTGTTTGTTTCTGACTTAATTCAGAAATGTTACTATGTACCATGTTTAATTAGAATTGCATGATCCTGTGTTAGACCTAAGGGCATTCTTGGGGGGAAAAAAAGACAAAAAGGCATTCCTTGTAAATCAGGGCCCAGCAGCATGAGACTAGTAAAATAAGGCTTTGGATGTTGGGAGGAGTTGCACCTTTTCTCAGTGTAAAATAGAGAAAAGGAAGTACGGCTACTCTAGGGACAGTTGTTAGTGCTGTGGTGAACCATAGCAAAAGGAGTTAATGGTAAAAGTCCCACTTTTTAGACCCTCTATTTTGTAGACTAGGATTTAATACTGCTGGAATTTATCACCGTTGTAAATGTATTTACTGATAAGGCATGTAGATTTGGGTGTGGGTATAATTTTTCTTAAATCCAAATAGAAAAATGTGAGTTAGGCAGCTTAGTGACTATGATGACGTGAAGCGCATGGCAGTGCCAAGGATTAACAATCATGAGATTGCATTAAAATAATGGTATTTTCAAATGTAATAGAATTTAGATTCCTTAATTTTTGCCTTTTCCCCTTTCTTGAAATGTTAAAGATCACATTTTCATGCTTTATCCCCACAGTCATGAGGATTTAGAAATGTTACTATTTTAATGAAAGCTGAGACACCCAAGAAGTGACATGATGCTAGAAGCAAGGTGTTGGAGAAAAACATGAAGGCTGTTTACATACATCAAATGCCCCCCCACAAAACTTGGTACTTTACTTTAAACTCCGCACACCCTGGCGTGGAGCCCAGTGCATGCCCAGACGAGGCATTGCGTTAGTTGGACCTGGCTCACTCGACATCTGTATAGATCATGTACAGCGGGGCTTTTATGGTGCTCTTATCTAACAGCTGATTGAATCAGATTTAGTTAAAAGCACCAACAAGCTTTGCTCAAACCCCTGATCTATATAGATGCCGGTTCAAACTAACACGCTGTCTCTTCTGGTAAAGTGCATTCTTCTTTTCCACGCCTGTCGGTGCCCAAAACATTTTCGTGTACAGAATAAAATTACAAGAGTTGGCGACATTGCTATAATTTCAGAGGTCAGATGGAGCCAATCCACAATTAATACTGCATTTTATACTACTATTTTTACTTACCGTTAATTTTTCAGAGAGGTTCTAACTAAGGATAACTGTTTCACCACTTGATACTCATTGTTTTGTAGACTAAACTGATTTCGGAAAAAATCATTATTTCCAACCATGCTGCTTTACATTCAACAATTAAACAGAATATTTATTTTTCATAAAAGTAAGGATTTATGCCCAATGAAAAGCTGACATTTAAATGGTTTTCCACAGATTAAAATTGTAGAGTTCTCAATAAACCCTGATTTACTGATGTTGGTAGTAAAATTGTTATTGCTGCTAATAAAGCCTGTAAATCTTAACAGGTCATATTTGCTTTGGATAATAACATTTCACATAACGGCTCAGTATGTAGGGCTAATTCTATTCACGTCAAGGTAAACAGCCTACTCAAAATAATTCAGTGCCTTTGGAAACCGGGTACCAAATTCAAATAAATGACAGATTAGGGCCTGTGGCAACAGCATTTGAGGCTGTAAACACATCTGTTCTCACAAGTTAAGGAGGGCCAGCCTTGTTCATTGCTTGGATGGGAGACTTCTAAGCACAGCTTGAAGCTTTCTGACTGATTTTGGAGATTGGATACATTTGTACTTCATTCATCATTGAAGAATCTGCTTGTTTCTTATTTCAGCATGGAGAGCTTTGCCCAATTTCTGAGACTGTGTTATTTTCCAGCTACTGCAGGTTGGTATCTTAGTACTGTTTCTAAAGTTAGGCCCAATAATTCCCAGGCACCAGAGTTTTTTCCCTGGTCTCCATGTAGTACTCCTACATTAATGATGAGGGGCTCATACAGCAGACTGGGGCAGCACAGGACTAGATGGTGTGCAGACACATGAGAAACAGGTAGTCCAGGCCCCAAAGAGCTTGCAAACTATGGGATAGGACTCCAGAGATGGATATAATACAGAGTAGCAGGGCACATAGACCCATCTCCTTAAAGGTCCTTAGGCACTGAAGAGTCTAGTGTTGTTACACTAGACTCTGGGGGCACCTATACGCCTGACAGAGCTCTGCTCTGATGCATGGTAAATAGTACACATCGGAGCACAGACTCGATTAATCGGGTTCGCTGGAGTGTGCTCATGAGCATGCTTCAGCACCCTCCGTATCGCATGTATTCAATGTCCCCACATTGCAAAATGACAGTGGGAGTGCTTTAACTAAAGCTTGTTGAACGAGCTTTAGTTAAAGCGCCCCTACCACCCTTTTGAAGCACAGGCGCTGAATACATGTGATGTTGTGGGTGCTTTAATTAGAGCAGCTCTTGCAGCATGTGTAGACACCCAGTGAGACCAATGAAGATATTTTCAGGCCACTGGCAGACATCCCATTTATTACATGATTAACTGTAACATGCCACACATTCAAACAACTTAACGTGATAAAATAGCAAACCACCCACAAAGATGTTCCATATTTAATGGTGCCAAATTTTGTCCATATAGCTTGCTTTGCAGTTTTATAACTGTGGAACATCTTTATGGCATCCCACCTTAATCTAAATCTGTGGCAT
>NW_017729020.1:9835301-9837401 GCF_001723915.1 Gavialis gangeticus
CCCCCCCCCCATCCCAGAGCATGTGTATAGATGCCCTAAAGCACTCTGCCAGCTGGTTGAATTTTCAGCCCTGGGTTTGGCATCCAGGCTCCCCCTAAAATGCATGGCTGGGAGTTGCCTAAGGAAAGGATTTTGAGAAGCTGGCCAACTGTGTGAGGAGACACTTAAGCTAGCCAGGAATGAACTGCAGGGAAAAGGGCTTTATGTGTGCTTATATAGTGAATTTTGGGTCTGTCTAACAAGCACCTCTGTCCACTCGAGATCCTCAGTTGCGCACCCCTTTGAAATAGGAGCATAAGCCAGGTCAGCCACTTAGCCAGTGCCGTTGCAGTGGAAAAAGTGTCTGTCTTTTCTGATCATACTTGCACTTTGTTTCCTTGTCTCTGACAGAGGCAGGGCAAATAATAAAATTCAGAAAGCAACAACATAGGCAGAGCTTGCCAGCTGCATCACTGCTTTTTGTGTTGTGTTTGGTTTGCTTTTGAAATGCAACATGGCAGAGCAGAGGTTTGAGGAGGAACTGGAGAATTCTTAGATTGCTTTTTAGCCGTTCCCTGTTGAAAGCTATTTTGCATTTCGGGCAGTTGTTTTCTCCCCTGGTGCACAAATGCATTCTTGTCCTCTCATGTCTCATTTGAATTCCACCCTCCAAATATTTGTAGACTCTTTTGTCTCCCTTTTGCCTTCTCTTAGCCAAGCTAAACATTTAATAAGTCTTAATTAAAAGAGATAAATATGGCTGTGAACCTGCAAAAATCTCATTGTTTTGCAGAGGAAACCCTGTGTCTCTTGGTAGGTGAGAGCAAAAAAGCAAGACATTGGTTCTTCCTGGTTTTGTTGTTTGTTTGGTTTGGTTTTTTTTTTTTAAATCCTATCTATCTGGGATCTGTATTCTCAGTTGACCTCTAAGTAATGCATGTTATCTGGGAAAGAGATACAGAAGTCCCATGGAAAGTTTTGTAACCCATAAAAAAGGCCTACTTTTGATCTTTGTGTCTGTTAAGACCAATTGAGGGAGTTGGGAAAGAATTTTCAGAAACAAAAGAATGGGTGCCCAATTCTCTCTCAAACACTGATTAAGTGAAGGTATGACTTCAGAAGCACAAATGCAGTTAAAAACTTAACTTTGCAAAGACTTTTAGTTACAGATGTAAAGAGAACATTAGACCCAAGGCCAATGCAGCCTACACTAAGTGTCAGATATAATTTATTCAAGGTCATGGGCAAGACAAAAAATGATGGTCTCATCTCTAAGAAGTACAAAACTGATCCAAGTAGTGGTAGCTTAGGAGGAGAAGGCTCTTGAAACCATGAGGGAAGGTGCATGGAGGAATAGAAAAGAGGCTAGCAGTAAAGGAGTGGAAGGGAATGATTGGACCAAGCCCATGGATCGTTTTGGAAACTAGAAGGGCAATTGTTTAAGTTGATCCTGCAATATGGGGAGCATTTGTTTTGGAAAAGAAGTGGCTATATTCACTGTTACTGAATATTTTATAAAGGTCTTGTATTTTAAATTGGTCTGTCCTTGAAAAGCCTTTATGTAGAGGGCCTGATAATATTTTTGTAAACAGCTTTTAAGCTCTGTGTAGACTCCATGCAACAGATCATCCATCTGGGCCTAAGGGCTTTGAATGTGATGATGCTTTCTAGAATACTGCTGTGACATGAAGTTGTAAATTAATCTATTTTGAGGTAGCTATAGGAGAGGCAGCTAATGGAGGGTGGATCTTGCATTAGGGACTGTGGCAGTGGAGGCCTTTTCTATAATCGGCATTTTATTGGAATGCCTAATATTGCAATAGAAACCTAATGGACTCTAAAAAGAGTGAAACATTAGATAAATAGTAAGTAGCATGTCAAGGCCAATAAAGTACTTACTGGTACTTCTCCCCTGGTCCTCTCTCAACCCAAAGTTCTGTTCTAATGAAGTACCTTTGTGTAGTCAGGGCTAATAAGAAATTCAGAAGACAAGTAGCAACAGCAGAAGTACCCAAACTAAGCCATGTTGCTCTGGAATTTAGGCAAAGAGAAGTCTCAGTTTGGGTTTCATAGCAGTTCTATAATTTCATAGATTCATAGATTCATAGATTCATAGATTAA
>NW_017729020.1:9837504-9840844 GCF_001723915.1 Gavialis gangeticus
CAGAGTAGGTGCATGCACCTCCTCTGGGCAGAGTTTGTTCCAGGCCTTGGGGGCTCGGAAATAAAGAAATTTCCTTATGTCCAGCCTAAACCGGTCTTGCAGGAGTTTGTGACCATTAGACATTGTCATCCTCTGGGGTGTTCTGGTGAACAGGCGTTCCCCCAAACCCTGATGTTCACCCCTGATGTACTTGCAGGCTGCCACCAAGTCACCCCTGAACCTCCGTTTTTCCAGGCTGAAAAGTCCCATGGCTCACAGCCTCTTTCATAAGGCCTGTTCTCTTGTCCTCTGATCATGTGCATGGCTCTCCTATGGACTCTTTCAAGCTTTTCCATGTCCTTCCTGAATTGTGGAGCCCAGAATTGGATGCATTACTCCAGCTGCAGTCTCACCAAGGCTTAGTACAGCAGGAGGATGACATCCTGGGTCTTGCTCGAGATGCATTGGTAGATGCAAGCCAGAGTTTTGTTTGCTTTGCTGGCTGTGGTGTTGCATTGGTGGTTCATATTCACCTTGTAGTCAATCATGACCTCCAAGTCTCTTTCAGTCATGGTGCTAACGAGTGTAGCATTGCCAAGCCTGTAAGTGTGATGTAGGTTTTTTTTCCCCTAAGGTGGAGCCCCTTGCATTTCTCCATATTGAATGCCATCAGGTTTTCATCTGCCCACCTTGCAAGTCTATTGAGGTTGTCCTGGATCACCAGCCTATCCTCAAGCGTGGAGACTCTTCCCCAAAGTTTGGTGTTGTCAGTGAACACAGCCAGTTCACTTCTGACACCAGTGTACAGATCGTTTATAAAGACATTAAAGAGTACAGGTCCAAGAATGGATCCTTGAGGGACACCAGTGGTCACCAAGTGCCATGCTGATTTGGTTCCATCAACTGCCACTCTCTGGGTCCAACCTCAGAGCCAATTCCTCAGCCATTAAAGAGTTGTGTAGCCAAGGCCGCAGTTGCCCAAATTTTCCATGAGGACATAATGGGACACCAGGTCAAAGGCTTTTTTTAAAGTCCAAATATATTATATCAACCTCTTTCCCTTTGTCCAGGTGATACATCACCTGGTCATAGAAGGAAATGAGATTGGTCAGGCAAGGCCTACCCACAACAAACCCGTGCTGGCTGACCCTCAGAACGTTGCCTTCTGTTAGCCTGCCGAGAACAGTTTCTTTGATAATTTTTTCCAAGATCTTTCCAGGGATTGAGGTCAACCTGATTGGCCTCTAGCTTCCCAGATCCTCCTTCCTCCCCTTCTTGAAGATAGGCACCACATTGGCTCGCCTCCAATCTTCAGGTACTTTGCCTGAGCGCCATGAGTTCTCGAATGTCCTCACCAGTGGCTGCGCTGTGATGTCTGCCAGTTCCTTTAGCACTCTTGGGTTCAATCTATGCAGACCCGCTGATTTGTGGGTGTCCAGCCTCTCAAGGTGCTCCCTCACAAGATCTCTTCCAGTGGTGGGTATATATTCACCCTCACCCTGGTCATCCTGCATTGTATTAGGCAGGGTGGTCCCTTTGGGCTGGTGAAAAACTGGTGCAAAGTAATTATTAATTAGATTGGCTTTTTCCTGGGTGTCAGTAGTCAGCTGCCCCTGCTGGTTTAGCAGGGGCCCAATGTTGCCCTTGTTTTTCTTTCAACTCCCCACGTACCTGAAGAAGGACTTTTTATTGTCCTTGTTTCATGTAGCCAGATGGAGTTCAGTTGCAGCCTTAGGTTTTCTAGTTCACTCCCTGCAGGTGCGGACCAGTGCAGTATACTCCTCCTTAGTGGTGTTTCCTGTCCTCCATCCATTATATGCCTCTCTTTTTAGACATAGGTGGCCCATGAGTTCCCTGTTGAGCCAAGGGGGTTGTTGAGCCCTTTCACCACCTTTCCTATGGGTGGGGATGGACTCCCCTTGTGCTTCTAGGATCGCTTCCTTAAGGAGTAACCACTCATCATGAACTCCCTTCCCTGTGAAATCATGGCCTCTCAAGGCCTCAAGAACAAGTGTCCTGAGCTTATGAAAGTCAGCTTTCCTAAAATCAAGGACTATTGTATTGCTGGCTGACTTACCAGCTTTGCAATGGATAGTGAAAATGATCAGCTCATGGTTGCTGTCTCCGTGCTTCCCTTCAGTTCTTAGGTCGCTGATTAGGTCATCCCTTTTGGCCGGTACCAGGTCCAGCAGCGCCTTGCCTCTTGTTGACCCGTAAACTTCTTGACATAGGCAGAGCTCATCCATGCATGTGAAGAAGCTTTGAGACCGATTGGATTTGGCTGAGTGCTCTTCCCATGCGATGTCCAGGTAGTTGAAGTCTCCCATGACAGCCATGCACCAAGGGCATGCAACCTTGTCCAATTCCCTGGTGAATTCTTGGTCAAGCTCTTGTTCCTGATTTGGAGGTCTGTAGTAAGCTTCTACCGTTGTATCACTTTCCCCTTCCTATTTGAATAAATTGCTCCCACTAATCATCTATGCTTATTATAGTTGTGTCTACGGACTGCCCATAAGAAGCAGAAATCTTTCCTAGGTGCAAAATATGAATTGCATTTACACAGCTGAATGCAGTTCCAAGAAGCTTGGAAAGTCTTAAAACTTGGTCTTGGAATCAAAGCTATAGGGCTGATACCAAACCTATTGAATTCAGTGGAAAGGCTGCCATTGACTCCATTGGGACTGGGATTTGTATCAGGCCCTACATGAAAACATGAGTCTTGGACAAGTTGATAAGGAGGCAGAGAAGCTAATAATTTTGTGTCATTAAATGTTTCATGGTTTCCCAACATGGTGGTATCTTTTCTACTTACAGAACTGCATCATTCTGGTACAGACCAGAATCTTTTTTCTTTCTCTCTTTATGGATCCTAGACCACAAATAAAAAAATGCATAAAAAAGATTTCACTCTCCTCTTCTGTCACCATGACAGTATGTGGCCATATCTTCTATGGAAGATTATGATTATTTTTTCTAGCATGCACAAATATTCAGGAATATTATTTTCCTGAGGAGGCAACATTTCTTGTACTTGGTCTAGACAGCAGCTGTTTTAATGGCCTATTTATTTCTGATGCTGACTATGAATGAATGATATAGTCAAACCTCTAATCATCCAATGCTATTCATTCAGTAAGAAGCAGACACTTTAGAACTGGAATGAAATTTAGGTTTGGTTCAATTACTCATTTGAACCTACCCCATTACCAATAGTATAAATCTTCGTGGCTGGAATCATTTTTTCTGCAGCTCAAAGGTGTTGAAGATTTGTTAGATACAAGAATAGAGGCATTAAAAACAGTTTCTTTGCTATAAATGACACAAAGCAAGGGGTTTTATTAGTCCCTCCCCCCCCCCCCCC
>NW_017729020.1:9840961-9854259 GCF_001723915.1 Gavialis gangeticus
CCCCCCCCCCCCCCCCCCAAAAAAAAAAGAAAGAAAGAAAGCAGGGTTTGTCTGTGATAGCTGAGACGATACCTTCTGGGACAAGGGAACGGACACCAAGATAGATACAGACAGGACTTCAAGAAATGGGGAGCTTTCTTCCCCCACCATCCATCCCTGACTGCTTGCAGCCAAGCAATTACAAACACTGCTAGATATTTGGTTATCTAAGTGAAAAATGAGTGAGCGGGGGTCCCAGTGGGCAGATGTCCATGTTAGTAAATACACGATTATTATTGGCATCTTTGCAAAGACTGCTGATTAGGGGAAAGGCCAGGGATCATGCAGCCATGTAGACTAAACTGTCCTTTCATTTGTAGACACAGTTCCTCCAATTAGGCCGCATCTTGTTGGGCAGGGGCTTCTCTGCTGCTCATGCACAACCCCTTCCGTGGATAAGCAGGAGTTCTGTGTCCCAGGGTGCCATTGGTGCTGAAAGGTTCTGCATTCATTGTGCCTTAAATGTTAACTTCCAGAAGGACTGGAGCTAGAATAGAGTTTGACGGTATGACTATACGCGTTGCTTTTGTCAAATTAATTTATAAATAAAAGAAGCTAATGTAGCATTGTCAGTGCTCTGTGTGTTCACACCATTTAGTTTTTGCAAATAGTCTTTAAAGTGAATAACACATTACTAAAAGCAAACAATCAGGAGGCCCTACAAATAAGGAATTGCAGTACTGTAATTCAGCTTTAACATTACACAGGCATGAATCAAGAGCTCCAAACCCTGCTGAGGCAGCACTGATTTTAATGTTGCTTTGAAAGGCACTGTACTGTCCTGATTAATTTAGCAGCAAATTTCAGTTGCCTGTGCCAGCTAAGGACTTAAATAAAAGATATATAAAGTGGTATCTTTTTATAAATCGGTGATTTCCTCTCGAGTCTTGATTATACCACATGGCACCCAAGTCCCCTTGTGTATAACAGCCATGTCACAGGTTCCATTTAGCATGTGTAAAATGCATTTAAAACACAAGGAACCACACATTCAAGCAGTAAAACATGCACGTACGTGTGAATGTATCATAGCAAAGGTGTGGCTTTTTGCACAAGGAGGAACTGCAGACCATATTACGTAGCACATGTTTGTTCAGCTATTGTTGCACTGTTCCACAGAGATAATATGAGCAATTTACAGTCCTTACCCAGCCATGACATCAGCCAGGACCCTTCCTGCTGTACCAAGCCTCCAGGAGAGATGAGGAAAGCCACACGTCAAGAGGAAGGATCCTGGATCTTTCATTTGTCAGGTTCCCCATGCCGGAGCCAGCTCGAGACTCCAGTGCAGTCCTGAGGCTGGGATTGACAATCACTGAGCTGTAGTATGTTAGACAGCATAGCAAACACTACTGTGCAACTGGTCAGAACATGTTCCAACCTTAACACTGCACACAGTTAACATATATACCAAGGCCTTAAGGCACAATGGAGTATTCCTGTCTCAATACTAATAAAACCCCATACATCAGCAGCGGGTGAAACAACTGGGAAACTTTCATATTATTCATTGTCTTATCCTTTTGGATGAATTAGACAGCCCCAGGAAAATATGAATCCATTCTAAATTCTTCAGCAGTAGAGAGGGGTGTTTACCATCACCGTATGCCTCTACCCACAGATGTGACAAGAAATACTCACGCACCATCTGTCACGGAGCACCTTGCTTCTGTTCCTAGAATGGCACTGCCTGTGCAAAGGGGTGTATATATGTCCAGGAATAAGATGCGCTCTACCCACAGCATGCGTCTCTCCAGATGTTCTCAACACACTCCGTCTGTCTCACCTGGCTTGTGGCAGCGCTGCTGGTGTAGAGTTAAAGTGTAGCAAACTTTGTGCATCTCCTCTTTCAGAGGTGGCTGGATTTCTGCTGGCATTCTTGGTGCATTTCTACAACACTAAGAGAACCTGAATCCTGACACAGGAATGGGAGGCAGGCTGGGAAGAGATGTTTAAATCCTTTCCTGATGTACTGGCACACTGAGCAAAATGGAGCTGTTGAGCAGCTGCGCTGCAGGCATCACCACCCAGCCCAAATAAATTCAGTTTTTATGAGAGTTAAGCATAAAAAAATTATCCAGTGTTCAAGACTAAGCATCTGATAATCTCCTGCTGTGGCAAACGTTGATTTAGTCTCTGCTGGCACAAGCCTAGTGGTACTGGAGCAAATCCTTTTGCTGTTGATTCAGAGTTGGCCCAGGGAAGTCTCAGTTCTGGCTCCCAATCCCCACAACAGATTCTCCCCATAGATATGTTTATTAAATGTGTGCAGTAGGGGCCTCCTTTAGCGTGAAGTGCCTGTAATAGTGCAGTTGTGGCACAATATAGAAGTCAACTCTCTCCAGGATTCCTGGCAGTACTGGTCATGCTGTTAGGCTGCCAGGTGGATGCTCTAGGCTCAGGTCTGTGCGCCTGATTTTTGGATTTTTTTTTTTCCCCTCACTTTGTTCATCTCCATTGACTTCAGCTGAGCTGTTCCTGATTATCTCTGGCAGTGGACTAAGGGAATGGGGCTCAGTTCTGTCTGCAGCAGCAGGGCTGAGGATGTAGATTTCCAGAGCCGCCTCTTTATCCTTGCCAATGTTTCATCAGCCATGGCCGGCATCTGCCTGCAAAGCCAACACTATTTCTCCTGTACAGTTTGACAGTTCATGTGTATGTTTTAAAGACGCTATACAGCCACTCAGTTGAGAGAGACTCATCCAAGTCAGTGACATTTCAAATAGCGAAGCCCCTGACAGAGACACACGGTGTGATGTGCTCCCTGAGCCTTCAGTGACTTTGGGGTAGTGTTGCTCATTTGCCTGACTAGCTTTGATTGTACTCCTGCTGCTGCCAAGTGCCTTACTACTCTCTGTGTTTTGTTATGAGACTTGGTAGGGATGTTTCCCTAGGGATAGGGACTGGGTATCAGTTTGGGGCCAGAGCAATGAGTCGGTGTACCTAATGGCAAGACCTGCACTGGGACCAAAATTCTGAGCAACTACCCCTGATGGCAATAACAGTAAGCACTGCTTCTGGCTTACTGTAGTAGATTAGGTGTCAGACTAACGGCACAACGTTGTGTGCTGATGCACAAGTGTAGTTCGCTTTTAGTTAGTTATCTGCTGCAGTCTCAGCCTATCTTCCATCCTGGCAATACTAGGTGCTGCTGAAGGACATTACAGGTAAGAGCCACTCTCCAGCATCATTGGCATTGCTGCCAGAACTTGAAGCCACACACACAAGGCTGATTCCAAAAACACCCCATGAATTTTTTATTATTTCTGAAATGGAGCCTGCTATGGAGTTAACTTTAAAAATAGCTTCAGAGGGATGAGCAGGAGCAGCAGCTTGAAGCACCCTGTAGGCAGTCTGATAGCTTCTTCATTTATAGGCAGCCAGTGTAAAGAAAACAGAGCCAGCCAGTAAAGTGGTGGATTGATTTTTTTTTTTTTTTTTAGCTGGCGTTGTGTTTGACTTTGGAAGTGCTGAGCAGTATAGGCTTCATTTAAAGAATCCTCCAAATGTAGCTCTCTGAAGGGATACCTGTGCTGTCACATTGCCCACCCTGCAGTTCTGTAATTGTTGCTCTCTAGTGTGATTGCTTTCCTGGGACCACTCGGGCCATTCCCTCCCCCTCCCAAAAAAAGACAATGACATTTGTAGATGTTTGCCTTAATGTCCATCAAACCTTCTCTGAGAGTCGTCGTCTTCTCTCTTTTCAAACATGTTGTTTAGATCATTTGTTTTCTTTTGTTTGTTTTGGATTTTCAGTAGTAGAAAGTACTTGCTTGTGTGTGTGTGTTTTCCTTATTATTAAATGTTTCCTTTAATTTAATGGTGGATGAGTGCAAAAGCTATTTCCACCGTGTTCCTTTGGCATGCTTTCAGAGGTTTTGCACTGACTTCAGCTGAGTTTTGGGGAAGAATCTCATTTTTGCTTTATGTAACCAAATGGCAGCTACCCACTTGCATTGCTGCTGCTTTTGGTGCTTGGGCACAGTTTGTAATCCTCTTTCATGTGTAGTGTAGGTACATAAGCATCCATATGGCTACTGAGCATGCACAGTTGACGTCCAATGTGACTTCTCCCTGCTGTAGATATATCCATTACCATATTTGTGCATGCTCACGCAAAATTCAGTTTCTTTAAAAGACGGGGGAGAAAGAGCACACGCAGGCCCTTTATGTAATGCACAGGTGAAATGCGTATTTCTATTCAATGGCTGACACACAAAAAGTACTTGCAAGCAACTGTTTCTGCAAATGCTGCTAGGGTCATATTGTCAGAGGTGCCCGGGTACTTAAAGATACAGATAGGTGATTTTATTTTATTTTATTTTTTATCCTTGGAGGTTAAGCACCTACACACTTTGGGAATCCTATTTGGAAACTACCTATACCCTTTGAAGCGTAGAAGTGTCCCATAAACTTCTAGCTCAAGTTGTGAAGTCCTGTCCTTTGGTGCTAGAGGTCTTAACTTGCATCCCCATCAGTGATCCAAACAGGGAGTTACTAAGTTAGTGCTTAATGTTTTCAGTATCCAGAGCCATGGTACAGCAGTGTTTTGGCTTTGTTTACAAGATATTTGGCTATGTTTCAGACAAACCTTTTCAAGTCTTCAGCCATCAGCAGAGCATTCCTGCTCAAAATAACAGCAGCTGATTTTAAAAACTCTTGAAATAAAATCCTGCTTAGTTAAAAAAAAAAATATGGAGGCACTGGGTAACTAGTGAACAAACTAGTGTCCCTTGTAATAGTTTAGTGGATAGAAAACAGAAGGTTTTGACCATGAAGCAAAAACCTGTAAACACATGGGGCTGTATTTTTCCCCTGAAAATGGAAGGGCTTTCAGTTTTCAGATTGGTAGTTTGGAAGAGTATTTCAAACCTGATGCTTAGAAAAATAAACCCTCTTAGGAATCTTATCATAGTACAGCTAGCCTTGGGTTTTCCATAATGCTTTACAGCTAGAATTGATATGTACTGCACAGGTAAATTAGATCTGGATTGTATGGTCCCTAGTGCATTTCACTGGAGTCTTGTTACTTCTTTCTTTTTTTTTCTCAGCATCTATGATATCTTCTTCTGTAGCCATTCCAGCTATGGTAGAAAAACTTTATCAAGACAGTACCTAGCAATGTGTAGAGTATACTACAAGAGGAAGCTGTATGTAGATATTCCACTGCATATACCATGAGTTCTCTAACAAGCAAGTCATTCATTGCTAGAGAATTTTTGCAGACAACACCCTTTCCTTAATAGGGTTTTTTAATTTTCCCCTGAACTCCACTTACAGCTTCAACTTGGCTGAGGTTCATGTATTTATGAGTGATTTTCATCTCATTAAAAAAATCCATACACCAGCTGTGTAAAAATACCTTCTCCTCCCTATCTTTCAAATCACGTCACCAAAGCCAGAATCTGTGTATGGTTCAGATGACAAGTAGTACGAATCTACTGTTTCACTATATCTCTTTCCATTTGTGTAATCCAGGTGTTCTTATTGAAGTGCCCCCTTTCTATAGAGTACAATGTATAATAAAACCTTTTGTTTCCTCTCCTCCACATCCACTCAAGTGAATTTCCTGGAATGTAGCCTTTCTCCGTCTTCTCAATTGACCTTCACTTTGTATCCTCTGAAAGTTGTTCTCCATTCTTTGCTCTGTTGTAGTTCTTGAGGCATCTCTCTTTTTTTGTGGGGGTTGGGTGGAGAGGCTTTAGTTGTTTCTTTTGCTGTTTCACTTGACAATCCTCTTGCTTTGCGTGTGCACTGAATAGTTAATTTTTCATCACCCGTGTTTTCTGTAATATTCTCCACCCCGGCTTTAATTTCTTGTCTGTTAGGACCTTGTGGTCTTTTAGGGAGTGAGTGGACCTTAGTGCCTTTTACACATTCTGTTTGGTTTAGTAGGGTTGTTTATGGGAGCAGGAGAGTGTCTTATGTAACAGGTTGCAGGATTAAGGCCTTGAAGAAGGATTTGCTGTGGTCATATACACCAGTGCAAGCTGAGTTTAAAATGCTTCCAGATCAGAATGGGAATGTTTCATGGTATTGATGTATGAAGCTGGGATTTCCAAAATTGTGGGGAAAAAGAAGGTAAGCAGAGTGCCTAATTCCTTTAGATTCTTTAAATGCCTTAGCTTAAATCACTGCATAGAGTATAGGGCAATGGAGAATCTGGCCCTTAGTTTTTAAATGCATATTCAGGCTTTCCTCTTATAAAATACAAATTGTACTCCTGTTCTCATTGCATTGCAATCCTGTCATTAAGATGATATAGTGTTGTTCGTATCTATTATCTTCACTACATAAAGCAGCTCGGTGAGACTTCATATCCATAAGGTTGGGGGTGGGTAACTCTCATTATATATGAGTCTGTTTTCGTGTATTCTTGCCAAAGGCTCTTTTATCTCTCTGGTTCTTAAGGATATAGTGAATGTTAGAGCCACTGCCTCTCAGTGACAAACTCATTTACTTTCAAAGTAAAACAATGAAGAATGTGGACAACTTGATTCTGTCATTGTATGCGGCTCTGTACTAGCTAAGGTGTAACATCCGGAATCAATATGACTAATGGATTCTGGCTCCTTGTGATAGAGTCAGCAAACAGGATAAATTATCACATCCTCTCTGGTTCATTGATGGTAATTCCTTCTTACTGTCTTATTCGTGATAGCCATGATGTTACATTCAGTGGCTGCTGTCAAACCAATCTTGAACCATGAGCTAGATAATACTTAGTCAATATCTAGTTAGTCAAGTTTGGGGTAATCTCTGTTTGCTTGTTTTGCCTTATTACTTCTTCAGTGAGTAAAATCTTTATTACTTTGGGCATAAGAGCAAACACTGCTCACCATTGTAGGAAACGGTATTCCACTAATTCACTGACTCTCGTTGTTTAGCTTTGCTGTGGTGATGTATAATCAACCACATTTGTTTCAGACAGTCTCATCAGAAACATGTCACATGGATGATGAGAGTATTTTTACATATATTCAGCAAGGCAGGCTACCAACATGGTTTTTAAGGGGAAAAGATGTAAATCATTTTTCTAGTTTTGAAAAGAAGTAGTCAATGCACGTCACTTAGGAACTCTATTTTAGGTGCCTTGCTTCATGCGTTTCTTGCTCTTGTTATGTACTAATCCACTACCCGCAGTTAAATACAGCTTTAAAGAATTTTAAATCCTATTTTTAAAGATCTGTGTTGTACTGTCTATATCCTTTTAAGTAGTTTTATATTCCTCTAGTGGGCGTCCATGTACAGTTTCAGGAGTCACGAGGAGATAGCAGCTATATGTATTTCACTAGATCTCATATGCTTTTGAATATAGTTGTTAAAGATGGTGGTGGGGTTTGGAACCCAATTGTCTCACTATGGCTTTCTCATTCCTAATGTTGGTGTAGTCAAGTCTTGCTCTGTGGTTCGACTCATGTGGTGTGTCTCATTAGGGCTAGGGGCAGAAGTTACATATAAACTGGTTTAAGCGATCAGAAACTGTTTTAAACCTGTAACAGAATAGAAGTTCAGTGCACATAAGCCAGTTTCAAAATGGTCGAAACTGATTTAAGATAAATCTGGTTCAATGTAGAATCAGACTTCACTGATTTAGGTCAAACCATTTTATGAAACTTCTGTCCCAGACTCCTTCCTGGTTCAAGTTAAACCACAGTCCCCCAGCATCCCAGCATTTTGCAACCCTGGGCTAGGCTATGCTGTCTGCTCCAGAGAGCAGAGCTGGCCCTGCCCCTCTGCTCCTGAGTTGGAGCAGTGAGGGCAGGCTCACTGGCTGGCTCACTGCCCCTCCTCCCCCCTGCCCCAGGCAAATCCCAGGTGGGGTCTGGGGCCAGGAAGCAGAGTAAAACTTCCCTTCCCTGAGTACAGAGCTGCCCTGCCCTGCTTACTTAGTGCTGGCTGTGACTGTGGACTACAAATCCCAGAGGGACCTGGAAGCAGGAAGAGGGAGTGCTGAGCAACCCTGCAGAGTCCTACTGTGGTGACTGTGGACTGCAAATCCCAGAGACCTTGGGGGCAGCAGGAAGAGAAAGTGAACACACAGCCCATGATGGTTATGTGCCAGAGAGCCATGCACTAGTACCCCTTGGCTTCTGCCTTGAGCCACTGCAGCCATGTGGCTGCATTTCCAGAATTAAAAGTGAATGTCTGTTCATTTACTTATTAGTTCAATCTTTGCAGCTTAGACTAACCTGCAAAGACTGAATCCTTACCTGGGGTGTCTTTGCCGTCTGGCATCGTGGCCAGCTTGCTCAGCACCCCACTCTGGCCATTGCCCCTATGCATCCTGATGCCAGCAAGGTGGCTTGGCTCTTGGGGGCTGAGGGAAAGAGGGTGAGTGGGGAACTCCCCATCTCGAATCCTCACATACTTCTATAGTTGGATAGAGAATACAGACAGAATTTATTGTTTAAAGCAAAACCTATTGTAAAACTTTTCATTTATATTAAATTGAAAAAAAAATGTTGTTTCCCATCACATATATAGCTTATATTCTTTTTTCCCAAGAAGGCTGTAAACCGGGACAGGCAATTATTTTGGGCAGAGGGCTGCTTACTGAGTTTTGGCAAGCTGTCGAGGGCTGCATTGGTAGGACCACCCCTTGACAGGTGCCCCACACCCTGGTCACCATCTTCTGACTGGAAGTCCCACCCCTTTACCCCTGACTTTGCCACCAGAACTCCCTCCCCTTGCCCTTGGAAATACTCCTTTCAGCAAGGGGTTTTGGCATCTCAGAACCAGAAAAATACCAAATTATATTCTAAAAATCGAACATCTACAACATTCATTAATTTGATTTCAAAAAATATTTTTCTCCTAATTTACATGCATTTGTGTAGTGTACATAGAGGTGATTGCACAGGAGCTTAAAATGAACTCTTACTCTTGTATATTGTGGTGGGGGGCATGGGGATAAGTTTGTGGGGGGCTGTTAGTGTGTGGATATGTGGGGTGTGGGAATTATGGGGGTGTGAGTGTGGGGTGAGGGAGCATGTGGGAGTGTGTATGGATATGTGGGGTATGGGTGGGTATGGGGTTTGTGGGGACCTGTATGGCGGGGGACATTGGCTGGGGTGTGAGGGTGTATGGGTATCTGCATGTGTGGCAGTGAGGTGGGGTGTGCATGTGGGACTCGCCCTATAAATACTCTCTCTCTCTCTCTCTCTTTCCCTCACTACACACAGAGAGACAGTCTCTCTCTCTCTCTCTCTCTCTCTCTCTCACACACACACACACAGTCTCACACACGAGTCTCTCCTTCCATCATTGCTCGCTCTCTCTCTCTCTCACCCTCCCTCATTGAATGGACAGACGCACACACCCAACCACTCACTCTGGGCTCCTAGCCCCAGGGTACTTGTGTGGGCTCCATTCTCCCGTGGTCTGTCTGCAGCCATGTGGTGCTGGAGCAGCATGAAAGCTCTGGCAGGCAGAGACTTATGGTTGGGGGTGGAGGGTGGGAGGAGGGGCTGGGGGTGAAGCAGGACTGGGCTGGCCTTGTTGCTAGCTCCTACTGGCTTCCCCTGGGTCCTATTGCCCCTGGCTCCTGCCATTTTTGACAGGCAACCAGGAGCAGATAAATATATATTTTCTATATTTTTTAGGGGCCCTGCGGGCCCACCCCTGCTGTAAACAGATCAGTCAATTTCATTTCCACCAATTTCAGGTTCATTCCCACATATGGATCACTAAGACTTTCCAAGAGTGTAGGGCATCTTAGGTGCACATCTTCTGTTGATGATTCAATGCTCTGCTTAGCTTTGAAATTTCTGGGCTCAGCATATGTTGCTGAGTTAAAGAACTCAAAGCCCATGGTATAATGTTGATTTTGGTCACTGGGCTTTTTAATTCAGCTGCTATGAAAGCCTTTTCTTTTTTGGGAGTTGAATCAAGCCCTAGGTTAAATGTGAACATAAGGTAGTCATTACATTTTAAGAAGAGCATGGACCCAAAACCTATGCAAAGCAGGAGCAACTGCTGTAATTCTGAGGTCAGTGGACTTATCCATGCACTGAACTTTTAACTCTGCTGACTGTGGTAGTTACTCTTGATATACACTGGTTTGAAAGGAAAATCAATCCCATTGTGTTGGAAAATTTAGTCGTTAGCATTTATATAAACCACCAGTTTTCTCACTGGTCCTGTATTTTAGGCCTGAAACTGTTGAATGGAATCTGCTCACCTTTGCTAGAACAATACTGCTACCACACATAAAGAGTGCAGATGTAAGGCACAATATACAATATTAGGACAGCAGAACCAAATTGTAGTTAGAATTGCATACTGTGAAACCCCACTGAAAGTTCATTGGGTTGTATGAGGTCTAAGTCAGGAGAGAAATTGGCATTCATATTTGATTATACTAAAATACCAGAACTAGGGAGCACCCTAGTTATTAGGGGGAAGGGTACCCTGAAATTAACAGGAGACAGGTTTAAAACTAATAAGAGAACGCACCTTTTTATGCAACATGTAGTTAAGTTGTAGAATTCAGAGGTGGCAGAGGCGGGTAGCATAGCCAGTTTAAAAAAGGGACGAGACCAATTCATGGATGATAGACCTATTAATAGCTGTTGAGCAGAACTGTTGGAAATATTTTCTCTGGCATCTCTAAACCAATAATGGTGGATGCCAGGGAAGGTAATGAATAGGGAATAGATCACTCTAGATCTGTCCAGTTCAATACTCTCCCTCTGAAGGATCCATTTCTTCCACTGTCAGAGACAGGATAATGGCTAGATGGATCATTGGTCTGACCCAGAGTGGCATTTACGTTTGGTTCTTATTAAATGAGATTCTGAAGTCCTTTACTTATAGATAACCAATCTGAGTTACAGTTTTTTGAAAAAAAAAGCAATAATCTGTGCATTAGTGATAATTTGCCAATCTTTCTGCAGTTCTTCTGTCCCTGAGGTTTTGGGGCTGATTTTATAAAAGAGCCTCTGTTGTGCTAAACTGTGAAATTGTATAACTGTATTGCTGATCAACATAAACTTGTGGTGATTTGAGCGCTCTGCAGAGGTTTGTATACCTCTGTAAAATATCATTATCATTTAATACTTTTTAAAGTTTTAAACATGTCTTATTCACTGCTACTTTTTCAGATGTTTAACATAGGTTTTGACATCTTAATGGACTGCTGTAGATGTTCCAGTGAGTATCTGGATAAGCTGTGATGGTTTATTTACCACTATTCCATTTAATGGAAATGTAAAATAATCTCTCTTCTGGGCAGTACACATTGCAAGCACATCAACAAAATGTGAAATTCACATAAAATTCAAAAGCTGCAAATATTCCAAAAGCAGTGAGAGTCATTGCTGCATATTTTACATGGACTTGTATATTTATGGAACCTGTACACCTACTGTAAAATGTAATATGGCAGGAAAACCGTATTGTAATAAAATAATATGGTGTTTGCTAAAAAGGCTAGTGAATTATGATCTTCATTGAACCTTGTTTCCAGTTACAGAAAATGGAATATGATTACTAAATGTGAACAGTGTGCATTTTATATACTTTGTTATAGATCTTGGGTCTCATTTCTGGAATATCAATATTTGTTTTACTTTTAAGGCACATTCTTTTCAAAAACAATAAGCGTGTTTCCTCTGAAACATTCTATTTTCAGGTCTGAACCCGAAGTATACAATATAGCTCAAAGACTATTTATTTAAATCCATGGTGATGACTTTGACATAAGCAGCTCTTTGAGCCAACAGTGACATTTAAACTTGCAAAATTATATTGAGTAGGAAGGGTATAACTTAGTTTAATCTGTCAAAATGTTGTATTGCAAGAAAATGAGGTCAACTCCATGTCCTTTGATGCAAGTATATATTTCTTATTGTTGGGAGTTGTGGACTGTTGTTATATGTCTAATGATCAAGGGCCCATGTACTGCATGTCTCATGTAAGCCCTATATAAAGGCTTAAGAAATGAATCAGCCCTATAGTAGTTCTTTACACAGGGGTGAATTTTACCTTGCATCTGGGAATCTTCCTTTAGGACTAATCCCAATTGCTGATGAGGTCTGCCTATGATGTTTGCAGACTGTATCATTACTAAATAAGTATCTAAGTATGTGCCACGCTAGTGTTTTAATTTTAGTTGCCAGAGTGTCTATAGAGATCATTTTAGTTTATCTTGACATTGGACTATATTACAATAGTTATCATGCTATAGATAGCTAAGAAGTGAATTGAAATGATTGATTAACTCTCTCAAGGTGTTTTCTCACTTAAGGGAAGACAAATATAGCTCATTTGGGTGCAAAACCATCTGACAGATAGTAAGCTCTTAAATTCCATCCGATCCTCTATTCTTCTAATAGTCTGCTTTGGTATATGCACACTATAGAATTGTTGAGATATATAATTTATACTGAAAAAATGCTAACATTTTAGGAAAAAATACTTTGACTTGCTATTTTAGAATTCTCACAAACATTTTAATGATGATTTATACCCATCCTATAGCATCCTATAAGACATTATAAGTTGTGCAGATAACTAATTTATGGATGTTCCTATGAAACGCTGTAGATAACAACATTTTCAGCATGAAGAAGTAAATAGTTTTCAGGGTATGTGTCACTTTGGAAACCTTCACATGTGTACATGTCTAAGATACATGTCTTTTGGGTAACTCTACATCACAGGGACCCTTGAACTGGTCACGATTCTTTTGACTCTCGAATTGTCAAAAGCCGATGGATATTTTTTTCCCCTCCATTCGATATCTAACAAAAGAAAGTCTCTTTGCGAGTGAAGGCTCTGTTAACTAAAGCACTATCTTCAGCTTGAGTGACAGCTATTGATTTCATTGTGGGGGAAGGAGAGATTTCTCCAAGGAATGTACACCTTCACTTCACTTCAGTTAATTCTTTTCCATTGCAACTTTCAAAATGTCTACACATTAATCCTAAGAAAGTTGTTTTTTCTTATATTCCAGCAAAAAAGGCTGAGAGTTGATTTAAATGAAAGTTATAAGGCCAACAAAATGTAGTGATGAAATGCAGATGTAGACATGTTTGATTTTGGACACATTCATAACTCAAAAGATGCACTGAGGAGTCATTGCTGGTTAAGGAGAAAGCAAATACTAGCATGTTCCTTTGATTCCCATTTATCAGAGCTCTATGCATCTTGTACAATGAAATCCAGTGACCTGTTAGGTGTGGATTCTGTTTTACCAAACCAGTACGGCAGTTTAATTGCTCAGTTAAATTATCTCTAGTAACTTTTATTCTGTG
>NW_017729020.1:9859259-9862658 GCF_001723915.1 Gavialis gangeticus
AGGAGTCATTGCTGGTTAAGGAGAAAGCAAATACTAGCATGTTCCTTTGATTCCCATTTATCAGAGCTCTATGCATCTTGTACAATGAAATCCAGTGACCTGTTAGGTGTGGATTCTGTTTTACCAAACCAGTACGGCAGTTTAATTGCTCAGTTAAATTATCTCTAGTAACTTTTATTCTGTTTTTATTTGATTCACTATGCTGCAGTACTGTCACCACGTATGTAAACACAAACTAGGCTCTGCAGGTCTTCAGCTGCCTTTAAGAATGACTTTATCACATTTTTTTTTCACAGTTGCCTACACCTACAGTAGGGATTGTGCAATTTATAGCCATTGTGGATAATTTATGGCATATTGGTCTTATGCTTGTTGAATTAAGGTCACAACAGTCTTCATTTAATAGCATGTGGGTTCCTTCTCTCTATAAAACATTTTCTGAATTAAAGCCATTGATTTAAACCTTTTAAATGGCTGTGTTCCATAGGAATATGGCCAAGGCAAAACACAAAGTTAGTGTTTTATTTATGTTATATAGCTCATTTGCAGTCAAATAGGACCTGCATTCACTGCTCTCCACCAGGTCTTTTAAAATATTTTTCTCTTTTTTTTTCCCCCCTAAAGGTACTTCATGTTTAATACTCTGAGCATATTTTACTCAACCTAGATCGTGGATTAGTTATTACAACAGCAGCCACAGTACAGAGCCTGGAGTAATGCTCTGTAGAGGTTCAAACAAAGAGCAGGTTTCAAAGGCACAAGGCTTGTGATCAGTGCTTGTAGAAGCCGTTTTTATGCTGTTGCTCAATATGATAAAAAGTCTTAAATTTCATAGTGATATGATATAATTGGAGAATGTCTGAAAAAGAACGTGTTCTTGTATAGTCTTCTTAAAATGTTACATGGACTTTTTTTTTTTAAAGCAATGCATAATTCAGGGTGGCACAGCCAATTATATAAGTTATTAGACACCTGGTTGTGCAGCGTTAGTTAATGGACAGATTTTTTTTTTTTGGTTCTTTCTTATGATCCCTGATTCATCCCGAATTTTCAGGATTTTACTGCTGAGCTCTTTCATGTTACATTGGGCTGTATTCTGAATTTTCTAGACCAGTGATTCTCAGCCATAAATAAGCAAATAAGATAGGCTCAGGTTGGTCCCTGCCTGGATAATCTTTGCTGCCTGGCCTCTCTGCAAGGAGGTAAGCACCATAATATACAAATTAGGTGTTGAAACTGAGTGCCATTCAATTCACAGAAGTTATGGTGGGGGTTGCTGCAGGTTGAAAAAGAATTGAGAACCACTTTTCTAGATAGTGCCAGCCCTGGCATGGCGTTGGGACACCACATTGTTAGGGAATTTTCCTTTTATAAAGTCTTCATAACAAATAAGTGTGCTTGGTGAAACATAACCTACAAGATACGTGTAAAACAACCCAGTCTGCTGCAAGGTCTAAGTCAACATGCACTGAAGCATGGGACTAACTTAATGATGCCATTTCCATGTGGAAGCGATGGCAGGCTTCTGATTTTAATATTTGCTACCATACAGCATTGATCAGATGATTTGTGCCAGCCCTGAAAGAATTAAACACAAGTACTATGCTACTTGCTATTTGAAACAGAGCTTTGGAATGAGTACTAAGGATTATGACCCTCTGATCCCCAGTATTGTTTTCAATATTTTTCATTTAAACTCAGAAGCAGTTACAAAACATTAACAGTATATGGTTGTTTAAAAGATATTTCAACAAAGTAGTTCTGCCTGTATACTGGGGCCAATAATGAAGGCGAAAGGAGGCCAAGACCCTTCTTGGCTTTCAAAAGTGCCCCAACCTCTAAATTATATTGTGCACACCCTCTCTTTGGCCAAATTCATCCCCTATAAAGTTCTACTCGTCATCTGTGGGATCCAAACCCTGGGAGGGGGGAAATTTTGCCGTCCATACTTCAGCCTGTTAGGCAGCCAGTCTTATGCTGTGTGGCCTGGTGAACAGCATGGGGAACAGAAATGCTGAAGGCCCATGTTTCAGTACTACTCTGCCTGATATGGAGTGATGTGGGGCAGTTGAGGCAGAGAAGAGACTTGAAATTGAGTCTCCCCAAGAACAGCAGGCCAGACAAGGTCATTTTGTTTCTCAGAAAATGTTTGGAAGGAATTGATTCTAATGTGGAATAAAGGGGACAACATTTGCCAACTCAGAAGTGGCCACAAAACAAAATTTCCAATCTGCTGGGCAGCTCTGGGAGCTACCTGGGTGTTGTTGGTCTTTGGTTAACCACCTAATAGCAATTCAGTGTTGGAGGGCTATATTTAATAAGAAGTTGGACTAGAGGGATGATTTTCCCAGAAAATATGTTGCAAGGCCTGAGTCACAAGATGGAGTTCGAACTGGCAGCTCATGAAGGTCCTGAACACTTTGAATGCATGCTGTGGCACTCCATCCCTCAAGTTCATCGTAAAAGCCTTGCCAGTCTCCACAGCATCATACACAAAACCCATCGCATTTTAGGAGAGCAGTCAGAGAGGAAGAACAGTCTAAAACCGAAATATTGAGACTGGGATTGTCTTATGTTAGATCCAAACCAGCTGGCAATTTGTAATGCCGTTATCGCCTATATTGACTCTTTTCATGACTGTGCTTAAGACTTCCTGTATCTGACAGGACCAATCAAGTATCTCAGGCATAGTTTGATGACTGGAGGAATACAAATTGCATCAGTGTCTGGGATGTCCTTTTTCTGCTGCCTATTTTTCAGCAAAGTTTTTAGCCTGGTATTAAAATAATGAAGTTCTAGGAAAGTTTTTTGGTCAGAGATCTGTCTTTGGAAATCACACTGTGATTAATCCAACCAATTTCATTGCATGCTGCCATAAAGAAAAATGTGTGCATGTTGGCAGGGAAGCGCCCCCCTCCTTTTGCAAGAGAGAGGAATTAGGCTGAATTATCTTTCATTTAGCAGCACACTACATTATCAAAAGAGCCTTTGCAGGAATGGCTGGTTGTCATTTGCCTTACTCATTCTCCTGGCTATATGTAAGGGTGTAGTGTGCACTATACACACTTCCCTAGGCATATGTGGTATCTTTTGCATCAGTCAACATCCTTACAGAAGGATGGATCCAACCTTCATTCCCTCCCCACTTCAGAAAATTTGAGCCTCGTGCATTTTAAGCTATGCATCATGAGTGTGTTTCAAAAGCTGTTAGTAGGGTTTGAATGTGGGCTTTTCAATTTTGCAGCACAGAACTCTACCATTTAGCTGAAGGAGTTACCCCCTCAACTATGTAGCAATATCGGGAACAGCCGAAGAGTAAAGCAATGCATGCTTGAAAAGAAGTTCTGTTTGGGTTGGGAAGAGTCTGAGATTACAGCTCTGAATGGCTTCCTTGGTTGC
>NW_017729020.1:9867658-9875698 GCF_001723915.1 Gavialis gangeticus
CCCACTTCAGAAAATTTGAGCCTCGTGCATTTTAAGCTATGCATCATGAGTGTGTTTCAAAAGCTGTTAGTAGGGTTTGAATGTGGGCTTTTCAATTTTGCAGCACAGAACTCTACCATTTAGCTGAAGGAGTTACCCCCTCAACTATGTAGCAATATCGGGAACAGCCGAAGAGTAAAGCAATGCATGCTTGAAAAGAAGTTCTGTTTGGGTTGGGAAGAGTCTGAGATTACAGCTCTGAATGGCTTCCTTGGTTGCTCATTAGGCTGCTAGGAGATCAGTTGGCTGCACTGAATCATTCTCTGCACTTTACTCCCCTACCACCTCAAGCCCTGGGAATTATCATATCTACCCTCCCCCGAAACATCTCGTATGATGGCATTTATAGCCTACCCAGTCTTGGGTCCTCCGTTTCCTTGCAAGTAGCTGTTTTGCTGCTTTTATATATTACAACTGAAGCTACTGAACACATCCTAGCCCCTGCACATGAAACTTTGGTTTGAAAAATCCTTGGGTTTGATCCCCTCGATACCAGTACACTTTCAGGAAGGGTATGTAAGCAAGTTAATATTATACCTCTGTTCCCCCTAGCAGAAACAGCTTGTTTTTACTTCTGAGTTTTGATTTGCACTAAGTGAGCCCATACATAATGGTTCTGCAAAGCCCACAAAGTAGAAGTGCCGAAGCAAATCACAGTCCTGCTGAATGGGTTTTCTGGCAGAGATGGAACCTCTTGGTTCCAGACCAACTCAATACCTCCTGGTATCTCTTTTTGGGATCCGTCTCCCCTCCAGTATTTCAGTGACCTATATGTATGTGTCTGCTGTTTTTATATGAATAAGGATTCTCAATTCTGGATCCTGAAGCGTTGTGAAGATGAGACATAAGGACCTAAATAACCAAGGCAATGATGTGAAGTAATCCTATAAGAATTTCAGAAAGGCTCCTGTGTTCACACTCACACAAGGAAACACTATTGAAGGCTTTATCTAGACCCCATCTTCTGGTCAAAGACAGAAGGAGAGGGAGGAGGCAAAGTTGGTAATTATTGTGTTCTTTTGATAAATCCTTGTCTATGTCCTTAGACCAACACAGCTACAACCAACACCCCTGTAATTATTGTGTTACCTCCTTTCTGCTGGAGCTCAGTCTGTGTACCCTGAGGTTTAGACATTCAAGATATGGCCGTTTTAATTGCCCTTCCGAAAGCTAGCACTTGCTGGCAGAATAATTGTTCTGTTTTTCTGACACTATTAGGAGCATCTGGCCATCTTGCCTGATTTTTTTTTTCTTTTTTCCACGCAGAACTACTTTAATATTTCCTTGAACAGGTTTTGAGTGAGATTTGTACACCTGCAGGTCTAGCACAGAAAGTATAGGCCTCAGCCTCTCTGGTTAAAGATGCCTCTGAATCGGTCTCGCTTGAACAGAGTGAAACAGCGCAATTAGCTATCAAGTATCTTTTGATAAAGTGTCATCTGTGTGCATCTACTAATCAACGTGCCTTAGTTTGGTAGCTGTTTCTGATGCTCTTGTCTACTCTTTATCCTCCTCTTATTTTTGTGACTCCTGCATAAGTTAGTTTTATTGCCACCTTGAACACTGTTCTATAATGACATTACCTCTCTCCCTCTATATACTGACAGAGACTCGGTGCAGCCCTTTTGCTACCTGCCTTCATTGCTTAACACTTTTTAGGTGACCTTTATCATGTTCCTTTACTTAACTCCTGCTTTAAAAGACATCCTTCCTATGTGTATGTTCATGTCTTTTTTTTTTTTTTTGGGGGGGGGGGGTGAGGCAAGGGGAGGGCTGTTTAAATCATGAGTTTCCAAAGAAAGCACTTCTGACTCTCCTGCAACCACCCTAGACTTAGTAGGATACTTGTGTACATAGCTGAAATTAATGTAACTATAAAAATAATATAATTTTTACAGTTACAGTACAACGCAGTAAAATTAACTGCAGAGCTTGTTTCAATGGGATCTAAAGAAATCGGTGAGCTTTAATGACTTGTGATACCATATTTTCTTGAAGGCATTGGGAGTTCCAACTTTAAAGATGAGCTCTTAAGATAAGTACCTTTGCTGGATAGCATGATGTTCATAAACTCATAGATTTCTCTTGCAGAAGGCTATATTCCTTAAATCTACAGCACCTAACATGATCACAAATCTGCCAAGCAGAAACTGCAATTTCCTTTTAGACTAGTACGGGGGAGTTGGTGGGGGGAGCTGAGATCTCAGCATTGGTTACAAAACCAGTATTTGGTGTTTATCAACCTAACCAGAGAGCATAAGCAAGGGAAGCATTGCATGGCAGCTAAAACACAGGGGATTTTGAAGTCTGGATGTTGGCGTTCTGTTCTAGTATACGTTCTCAAACAAGTTACTTTATTTGTCTGTCTCTCTCTTTGTTTCTCTATCCATAAAACAGAGACATATTGATACCTACCTATAGTGGTATTGAACCTAATTCTCCATATGTTTGCGCAACACTATCCCTTGGCAATTATGTAGTGCTTATCCTCAGCCAACCATTCCTGTGTTGTTAAAAGAAAGGGTGAAGCATTTCCTTAACCTATGCCCAACAGTCTTTATTGGGGTCTCTTGACAGGGACTCTGTTCTTTTCACAACGTGTACCAAAGGGACAGAGCACAATAGACATATTTGGCAAAAAGAGTAGCCTGTGTGTTGTATATGTTCAGACAGTAACTGTCCAGGTTTCTGTATCTGAAACAGTGCAAGCCTTTCCTAACTGCTTTTGAACACTTTAAGTCAGAGGGGGAAATAGTGATTTTATGTAATCTGATCAATTTTAAGTGTACAGCTGAAATGTGATAAAGGCAAGGTAATAAGTTTCAAGAAGAACAGAAGGCTTTCTCTGGAGAAAAAAAAAAAAATCTCATTTCTGCTCCAGCACCTTTTGTCAGGTTCAAGAAGGATGTTCTAAGCATTCAGGGTAACTTTTCCTCCTCTGTGGTTGCAAGAGGTCAGCAGATGTTCAAGCAAGAAGTAAGAGCACGTGAATGAGCACTCCTCAGGGACTCAGATAATAATGCCTCCAGTTTTCTCCCAAGGATCCAGACAGATGAAGCAGCTGGATTTCTAGCATCCACAGGTAGCTTCTTACAAGTTGTGCGACTCCGAATCTTTCTTGTCTTGATTTTTATCAGAATCATCATTATACTGGCCTTTTCATCTAATTTTAGGTAGGGAATTTCCAAAGTTTCTGGAGTGGTCCAGATGCCCAATTCTCACTAAATTGCAAATCTGAGGCTTTGTAGTATTTAAATGGAATGGTACCCTGATATCAATAGCAAAATTCCAGTTTAATTAGAAAGAGGCCAGGATTTAAAGAACCTTATTTTAAAATGGGCCCAAGCATCTTCTGCATCCATGGAATTCATTCAGAGTTTAATAGGCTGAATATCTTGCTGTATTAGAACCATGATTTTAACTTCTCCAGACGAGTCGGCAAATACTGCTTCATTGGCCTCAGCCTCCTTCCCACCCACCCCTAACAAACATGCAAGAAAACTCTCAAGGCTTTTCTTATTGCCAATTATGGAACATAACTATGTTCTGAATGGAAAGTTGTCATTTGTTGGGAATCTTTCACTACAACTGGAATTGCATTCCTAGCTAATTTAGTTAAAAAAGGAGCAAAACCAAGGGATTTTTTTCCTTCATTGTTATATACTATTTGTAATGTAAAATATGATCCCATGATATCTGATTTTCTAAAAGTTGGAAGGATAGGCACCCAATAACCAAAGCTTTATCTGACCATAAAGCATTATGGTCCATCTTAATCCTAAACAGTGCCAGAAACAAACTAACAAGCCATGTACGCATTTCACAGATCTTAAGTATAAACCTGAAAGGGCTTCCTGAAGAACTTCACCTGGACATACGCTACAAGTTTGTGTATGTTGATCGTGACAACTCTTCAGAGTCATGGACTCTCCAAATTATAGGCAGTTGAGATCAGCAAGGACAGAAGCATTTACCACCTTCTGGGAAAAGCAAGCAGATGGCCCCTTAGACAGGCTGTTTCTTAATTCAGAACATCAGTTTGTCCTCAGCTCCAGAGCGAGACGCATGGGCAGAAGCCTGTTGTGCCCCCATCAAGCCTAGGGACCCCCAGGACCCTCCAGCAGGACCCCAACCCAGACCTCCAGCACAGCCAGAGGTAGATGGGGCCTGCAGCAGGGAGGGAGGGACCCCAACCCCAGACACCTGCGGAACAGCTGAGTCTGAGCCGGGGAGGGATACACCCCCCACCCCGCTCCTATTTCACCCATCCCCCAGGGAGCCACATGACCGGAGCCTCACGAACAGGCCACACAAACAGGCGCGCTTGTCTGCCCGGCATGCAAGTTAATGCAGAGTTTGTGCAGGGGGGAGAGCAGGAGGACTTGAGGCCCTGCCTGTGAGCCCCTAGGGTAGGTAGTCACAGTTAGCCAGACTGCGACCAGTAAAATGCGGATGGGCACAAACCGCAACCTGAGGGTCTTCTCGCGGTCTGTGGCCCACCCCACTTGGTTCCTCAGAGGCCTCCACCCAGACAGAGCCCACGGTTCCGGGGTCCACGGGGACAGAGCCCCTGGCTCTTGGCTGCAGGGACTGCCTGACACTTTTTCAGGCTCTGGGGTCTGTGAGCATGGCCACCTCCCCTTGTGGGGTCTGCTCCCTTTTGGGGTGTCTGGCGCACCAACTGGAGGAGCTCCAGGCCGCAGTCCAGAGATTGCATGCCATCAGGGATGGTGAGCGGGAGATTGACTCCTACTACCAGGCACTTCACCCCCTGGAAGAGGAGGATAGACCAAGGTCACTGTAACAGGGGGCCTTCTTGGTGCTGCTTTCCCTGTGGCCCACCCACCTGCTTCTGGGCTAACCGCCCACCTTCTCGCCCGCCATGCCTTGTTGGTAATGAATAGATGTAATTAAGCTGGGGGCTGCCCATTTCTTGCCCCAATACCGGGGGTGCTACCTGTAGCTCTGTTCCACCCCTACACCACAGCCCACGCCTTGCTGATGGCATCTAGGTGTTATCATAATCACCAGCCCCCACACTGGACCCCAGAATCCTCCTAATCAAACCCCACCTGGATTCCTCTCCTCCGGCGGTCTCATCCGCCTTCATACTAGGCAGCATAGCTCCCTGAACTGCTTCCCCTTCTGGGTGTGGCTCCCCCCAGGACCTTTGGCTCATTAGCCCTGGCCCACCTCCAGGCCAGTCAGAATCCCAGGTGTGCAGCTCTCGGGCATTCCTCACGGTGGGCCCCTGGCTCTTCAACCCTTCTGGTCCTGGCCCCAGCATGGACCAGTCAGGGGAAGTTCAGACTGGCGTGAGTCTATGGCTTTTTTCTCTCTCCAGGGATCCACCCTCCAGGCCCTTCAAATAAGGGGTAACCCACCCAGTTGTGGGAACTAGGAGTTAAGGCGCCCCAACCCGCCTTTCATTGGGGTGGTAATTGGCCTGGCATTTCCTGGGGGCTCCTGCGCCACTGAGCCCCACCAGGCCACCCACTCATGGCAGGGTGCAGTTTTAGGTCATACCCAGGACCAGGGGCCTCCTAGCCATCCCCTACAGCTCCTCCCTTACCTCCAGATGATACCAGCAGCCCTCTGGCCAGGCAGTGTTGTTGCCTGGTCTCCAGCAGCAGAACTGCCCTGTTTATATGGGCAGCCCCAGATTCAAAATGGTTGCCCTCATCAGGCACCTGGCAGCTGCCAGCTCCAGGACCTTAAAGTGGCAGGCACAAACAGTGCCCTGCCACAGTTGCCTTCCAGGACAAGGGAGGACTCGGGGACCTCTCGTGCTGTCCAGCCAAGGGGTTGGACCAAGGTGGTTAAGGGCCCCAAGGCCCGCCACACCAAGGTCCCCACCCCGCTGGAGCTTTGCAACAGGTATGAACCTCTTGCAGCCCCAGCAGAGCCTGCTGAGTTGCCAGCTCCAGTAGACAGCACAGGATCAACTGTAGCTACCACCCCTGTTCTCCCTAAGACAGAATGCAAAGTGTTTGTTGTGGGAGACTCCATCCTGAGGGGGATGGAGGGGGCAATCTGCCACCCCAACCCCTTCGCCCAGGAAGTTTGCTGCTTCCCAGGAGCCTGTATCCCTGATATTGCAGAGAAGATCCCTGAACTCCTCCGGCCCACTGACCACTACCCCATGCTCCTTATCCATGTGGGCACAAATGACACAGCTCGGAGCAATCCCAGCCAGGTCATGAAGGACTGCAGGGATTTGGGAGCGGGGCTTAAGGTGTTGGGGGTGCAGGTGGCGTTTTCTTTGATCCTCCCAGTCTTGGGCTACAGGCTGAGGAGGGAGAGGAGGATCCAGGTAGTGAACCAAAGACTGCGGTGCTGGTGTCATCGGGAAAGCTTCGGCTTCCATGACCACAGTCCGCTCTTTGGTGAGAAAGGCTGAGAGCTGCTGGGAAGGGAAGGCCTCCACCTCTCTCCACTGGGGAGGAGGCTCTTCTCAGCCAGATTGGATGACCTGCTCCACTGGGCTATAAACTAAGCCTGTTGGGGGTTGGGGGGACTACCACCACTGCTGGCCCACTGAGCAACCCATGCAAAGCCAGCAGATCAAGGCACTTAAGGGAGCCCACCCCTGTCCCAGTCCTGGAATGAGCTTGTAGGCAAGGCAAGGGCCCCAAAAGGGACACTTGCGTGCCTGTACACAAATGCCAGGAGCTTGGGGAATAAACGGGAGGAACTTGTCCTCCTGCTTAACACAAATAACTACGATGTCATAGGGATAATGGAGATCTGGTGGGACTCCACCCATGACTGGACCATGGGTATAGATGGCTATACCCTGTACCGGAGAGATCGAGTGGACAAAAGGGGTGGAGGTGTAGCTCTCTATGTCAAGGAAAGCTATATGTCCCTGCAAGCCAAAGTTGGCACCCAGGCTGGATGATCCTCTGGGTGAAAATACATGGGGAACACAGCACAGGGGACACAATGGTGGGAGTCTATTACAGACCCCCTACCCAGGATCAAGACCTTGACCAGGAGTTTGCCAGGGAATTGACTGAAGCTGCATGCTCCTGGTGCATGGTTGTCATGGGAGTCTTCAACTACCCAGACATCTCATGGGAAGAGTGCTTGGTCAAATCTGAGCGGTCGCAAGGCTTTCTCTCATTCGTGGATGAGCTCTATCTGATGCAAGAAGTTGACGTGCTGAAGAGAGGTAAAGCGCTGCTTGACCTGATACTGGCTACAGGGGACAACCTAATCAGTGACCTAACAATCGAAGGGAAGCTGGGTGACAGTGACCATGAGCTGATCACCTTCACCATCTTCCGTAAAGCTGGCAAGTCGGTCAGCAGTATAGAAGTCCTTGACTAAAAAGAAGCTGACTTTGACAAGCTAAGGAGGCTTGTAGGTGAGGCCCTAAGGGACCATGATCCAAAGGGGAGGGGAGTTCAGGAAGGATGGTTGCTTCTCAAGGAAGCAATCCTGGCTACAGAAGCTAAATCTATTCCACCTCGGAGGAAAGATGGGAAAAGGGCACAGCAGCCCCCTTGGCTCAGCAGGGAACTAGCAGACCTCCTGCATCTAAAAAGACAGACCTACAAAGGATGGAGGACTGGATCCACCTCCAAGGAGGAATACTCTGCTCTGGTCTGGACCTGCAGGGAGCAAATCCAGAAAGCCAAGGCTGCGACGGAACTCCAATTAGCTTTGAGTATTAAGGACAATAAAAAGTCCTGTTTTAGATGTGTAGGGAGCCAGAGAAAAAGCAAGGGCAACATTGGACCCCTGCTAAACCAGATGGGACAACTGTTGCTCTGGAAAAAGCCAACTTGCTAAATGGGTACTTTGCATTGGTTTTTCACCAGTCCCAGGGGGCGCCCCTCCCCATTACAGGACAGGAACAACTGGGTGAGGGTGATTCCTTACCCTCCATTAATGCTGACTTTGTGAAGGAACACCTTGAGAGGCTGGACACCTTCAAGTCAGCCAGCCCTGACAGTTTACACCCCAGGGTACTCAAGGAGCTGGCTAACATCATAG
>NW_017729020.1:9876053-9881617 GCF_001723915.1 Gavialis gangeticus
CAGGCTCAGTGGTGATCTGATGGCCACCTATAAGTTTATCAGGGGTGCTCACCAGGATCTGAGAGAATGTCTGTTCACCAGAGCACCCCAGGAGATGACAAGGTCAAACAGTCACAAACTTCTTCAGGACTATTTCAGGCTGGACATAAGGAGGAACTTCTTTACTGTCTGAGCCCCCCAAGGTCTGGAATAGATTGCCGCCAGAGGTGGTTCAAGCACCTACTTTGAACACCTTCAAAAGAAATTTGGATGTTTATCTTGCTGGGATCCTATGTCCCCGGCTGACTTCCTGCCCCTGAGGCAGGGGGCTGGACTCGATCTTCCAAGGTCCCTTCCAGCCCTAATATCTATGAGATCTATGAAATCAGCTGGATATTGGACAGTTAGCAGGTATGATCAGCAATTACTTGTTTTATGAGGGCCTTTGAGCAGTCAAGCCTTCAACGGTAATAACCTAAGAGTGATGTTTGTTTGAGGATGTGGTGTATAAAGTCTGTGAAAGTAATCTAACTGCAGGTCAAAGCATACAAAAAATGTTGCAGCCTGCAAATTTGAGATGAACCGTGTCATTTTTGGGAACGGCCTTACTCCAAAGATGGGTTTGGAGGCAGCTCACGTTGCAAAAATATTTCTCAGTCTGTTAGGTTTTGTCTTATCAAAATGCAGGGAACAATCTTAAGTTTGTACTTCAACACAGAGAGATTGAGACTGGTGGTAAGACAATCTTCATCTGTAAGGAAATCCTCCTCTCCTATTAAAGAAACCACTGTAGAGTACATTTCAGAGATTTTGGAAGGTGGTGTTTAAGTTTAAAAAACATTTTCCACCTGGTGCAGGGAAACAAAGCAAGAACATATTGTCAGATCTTTGTGTTTGCATACACTAAAACTTTTCTCTGTAACAAATTCAGCCCCTCCCTCTCATTTGCTCTCTCTCAGACACATTTGTCATGAGATGTCCAGTCAGGTTTTTTCCCCTTCTTCACTATCAAACCTTCTGTTTGTGCTTAATGTATTGGGTTTCCTGTACTCCTACTCTGCAGATGCAAGGTGCATATGTATGCTTGTTCAATAATCATTATATAAAGGCAAAATTAAACACTGTAGCATTCAAGGTTTAATTGTTTTTTCCACATCAAACTTAAATCCATGACTTCCATTTATATTAGAGAAGAAATGTTGCAGGAGAGAGCACTAAGTTATGTAAGTAGCAAATCGGGTGCTATGTTGCATTTAGTATGCTGGTCATGCTACAATCCCAATGTAACACATTTGTTAACCAGTAATTGTATTTATTCAGATGTAGGTATACTGTTTTGAGTTAAATGCTTATTCCCTCTGTGCAAAGGAGGAAGATTCATTAGGGGATCTTAATGATGTTTTCATAGGTAACATCTCACTTTCTGTGTCTTATAAACAAAAGCTGTAATATTGGAAAATTACTATTTAACAAAGAAAGAGGTGTTATGTCAAAAGTCTTAGCAGTTTTCTATTATTCTGAGAATAATACAAATATTGTCTCCTATGCTATTATACTCCCCACAGAAACATTGAAGTTGCTGCTGTAACCAGGAATAGGGGACCACACAAACAACCAAAGCAAAGCAATTTATTGTCTCTGCTCCTAGTTCATTTATCATGATGTTACAGAATGCTATAGTTAACAGTCCTGTTTCTGAACAGAAGGTATATGTAGGTCAACCATCCGAATAAATATTGCTTGTTAATGAACTTGGGAAGGAAAAGGGAAAATATTGCCAAGAGTTTTTAAAACAGCAGACTTAAATGAAAATGTGCATTAAATCAAGATGTGTTTTTCATACTGTTCCTTGAAGAATGAGAATTCAGTGAAAAACTTGCTGGTCAAGAGCCAGGCACCTGTTCCCAGAATACTAAAGGAGGTGACATTTCTCAAGGGGTAGGATACTGGACCTCAACTCAAGAGATGTAGGTTATATTCCAAACTCTTCCCCTGCCCTGCTGTGTCGTCCTTGGAAGGTTGGTCACCTTTTGCCTTGCTCTATTTTCCCATGTGCAAAATAGGGAAAATGGCATTTTGTTTGCCTTTGTAGAGTGCTTTGAGCATCTGAATGGAAAAGCTGTACATGAGAGAGTAGGTACAAGAATGCCAGCTGACCATCCCTGCTTCACCTGCTCTGTTAAAGTTCATCAAAACCCTAGGTGCCAATGAGGCTAGAGGATACACAGTCCCTGAGATCCAGCAATGAAACTTAACCAAACCAACAGACAAAAGTGTAGCTAGAGTCTTGTTCATCCGTAAGAATAAATTATTGAAGCTGACACAAAATAATCTAAAGAACTTAGGGAAGACCCCACATGAGGATTCACTCTGGATCTACAAAATATCATCCAATCCTTCCCCTGCCAGCTTCCGGAAAAGCATCTACTTCTACTTATGCCTCTCTCTCTCACCCCAGGAACTATCTCTTTGCTTCCAAAGATACACAGGCAAGGTAACCCTGGAAGACCCAAGGTACCCAACTGTACTACCCTCACGGAAGAGCTATCAGAATTCATAAAAACTATTATAAAACCAGTGGCCACTGCAAGAGCAAGTTTCCTACAAGATGCCACAGACTTCCTCAACAGAATCCAGAATATAGACCATCTCTCTGAGAAGACCATCCTTGCAACCATGGATGTCACCAGGGTTGGGCAAAAATATTGCGGACTCGATCTGGCCTTGCAGGCTGGATCTGGCTTGCCAAGTGATTCCATCCAGCCTGTGGCAGGTCCCTTGGCAGCCCGGGCCCTGGCATGTGTGGCCAATCCTGCCATCCTCAGGTGCAGAAGCACCGCCTGCTGCAATCTGTTCTATCCCTACACGTGCCTCCCTAGCATGCTGGGAGCTGTCGTACACAGGGGCTGGTGATGGGAGTGGCACAGAAGCCAGATTTGGCTTCCTGGCAGCCTCCAGCACCATTGCCTGGGAGCAGGTGTATGCCCTACCACCACTGCTGGACCCCAGCCTCAAGGGCTGGGCACCCCAGGCCCATCTGCCCTGCAGCCACCATCAGGGGCTCCAAGAGGAGCAGGCAGCTAGGGTCACAGGACCTCCATGGGTAGTGCACATACAGCCAGGTGAATGAGCTGGGGCTGGGATTATGGGGCAGTGACAGTGCAGAGGCAGTGGTGTGATCTGCTCCCTGTACATCCCTGCTCATGGAAACAGGCACATCACAGGGACGTGTGGGGAGTGGATCATGGCTCTGTTTGGGCCCCAACCCTGCAACCCTAGCCCCAGCCACCCATCCTGCTTTTGGAAGCTGCTCCCTGACCACCCATGGCCCCATGCCATCCACCCAGCTGAGTGCAACCTGCCCGCGGGGCACCTGGGGCTGGTCTCCATAGAGACCCTGCCTGGCCCCTCTATCCAGCAAAGATATGTTGGAAAATTGGGATCTCCCTGGGCCGCCACCCCCTCCTCCCCACTACACGGTGTTGGCAGGGGCTTAAGGCCAGGTCAGCACCCGCCTCCCCTCCCTGCTCTCCTGCCCTCAAGAGCAGAAGAATTGCCAAACTACAACTTGGATTTAACCAAGATTAGATACTGAGAGAAATATTCAAGCCCCTCATGTTCTTGCTTTTAAACTGTCCCCTAGCTATGCCCAGGTCATTGCTGGAAGCACGCTCCAAGTGGAATACAGTATGGCCCTGACAAGGAATGCTTAACCTGGCAGTGCATCTCCACTGACACTACAGCAAACCCCCCAGAGTAAAAAACAGCTATCAGAATCCAGGGTTCCTACACAAGCCTTTCCCAAAATGTGACATACTTGATCCAATGAATTAAGTGCCCACCTGGCAACTATGTGGGTGAAACTAAACTGCAACTATGCAGCAGAGCGAGCTCTCGCAGAAAGAATATAAAGGGCAGGGACACATGTACAACATTAGGAGCACCTTTTCCAAAGACAGGCACTCCCTCTCTGACCTCCCCATCCTCCAGCTCAAGGCAAATCCACTGAATACCTTGAAATGGCAAAGTTGGGAGCAAAATTGCACTAAGATGCCACTAAGAACCCAGAACTAAATGTTGCTATCTGTTTTACAGCACATTATATTTGATCTAGCTTCTGAATCCTTTCCGCACAGGAAAGGTGAGAACGAACCTCCTCCCTTTAGATAGGCCTTCATCTCCCAGTGACCAGCTTCTTTTTTTCTGCTAATTGTGTCTCTGCTATCCCTAAGAATCTTTCTCCCCCACTCCCCTTGGCTGTTTTTCACTAGTCTGTACCTGGCTAACTATGATCAGAGACCTGAGGAAGAACGTCTTTCATTTTAAAGCTCATCTAACCTTTTCCCAGCTACCCAGTTGGTCCAGTAGAAAATGTCACCCTCAGAAATCCTTGCCTCTCACAATTCATCTGAATGGCTTACATTTTTTGTAACAGTTGAATGATGGCACAAGCTGTTAAGCAGGTGAGATGCAGGAGTAGAGCTGTGTTATCCACATTGCCTAGCGTCCATTTTGTGGGCAAGAATAATGGTACGTTTCCTGGAAAAATGACATGTAGAGAAATGATAAAGAAGGACATGGCCTGGAAATCCAAGACGTGGTATATGGAAAGAAGTATATATTGCCCATGCTAGCTCTCAAACCTTCTAGGACATGGCCTAGAAAAATGACATGTGGCTATATGGAAAGAAGTATATATTATCCATGCTAGCTCTCAAACCTTTTTTGGACATCTACATCATCTAAAGTTTACAATCTATTGAAACTGCTGATGTATGGGAAAAAAATTAAGACGGCAGTATTCCTGTTTACAGCCAGTTATTTTTGTTCCATCTTCCGCTAAAGTTTAGTAGGGTCAGAACTTCCTAATAATAGTGCTTTTTGATCGAATGGCTACAAATAAAATACTAATATTACTCTTCCTTCTGCATTAATAATATATATGAGCCTAAATGGAGCTAATGTATTAGAACTTGGTCCTGTAAATTGCAGTTACTGTAACCAGAATTCAAGCAGCTCTGTAGTCATTTATTACTATTGTATATTCATCTGGTTACTAGGATGCTTTTTGTAAGAGTATTTTGCTTTAATTTAATTGGGGAGGGCAGGAGAAAGTGGCTCAATATAAGCTGCTTCTGACTGAACACTTTAAGGTTTTAAAGAGAAAAATGCCTGGATGATTAGCTCTGAAGGTTTTTACCCACTTGATGTAGAGAAATGATAAACAAGGACATGGCCTAGAAATCAAAAAACCAAAAGCACTTAAACAGCTTTAAAAAGAAAAAAAAAAAGGGAATACCTTGAAGAGAGAGAGGCAGCTCTTCAGCTGGACCAGGGATACACTGGACCTTTTGGGCTGACAGGGAAAAAATCAGGGGATGACGAACATCTAGGTAAGAGGGATTTGCATAAAGATAGTTTTAAAACCTTGCATTTTTCCATACTGCAAAACAAATATGAGGTTTGTTTAAGACGGCTTTCTGGTCACTCAAATTACTGCTAGCCATAGATGACAGAAGGAAAATACCAGAGATGCCGTCTTCCTAGGGCCTACTGTGTAAGCATGATTGATACCCGTGGTGCTG
>NW_017729020.1:9886617-9887373 GCF_001723915.1 Gavialis gangeticus
GGGCCTACTGTGTAAGCATGATTGATACCCATGGTGCTGTAGGTCAGGGCCTAAGCCTAAAAGTGATTGTGGCATTATCACAGCTGAAGTAAAGGCATCAGGTAGAGGACTGGAAAACCTACACTTAAAGGTAGAGTAAAATCACAGCTAACCCTAAGCATTTCTGTTAAAATCAATAATGTTCAAAGGTGTATCCTGGTCAAGACTGGATCATATGTGATCTGAACCTTCCTCCTGGTAACACTTGTTCACAAGACTGGGCCTTTACTCTAAATGCTCTTGAAAGAAAATCTGTAGTAAAGGTATACTGCTTTTTTCCCCCCTTAATACCATGGAATAATGTTTGATTAAAAAAACAGATAAAAGTGAAGGAGCAATGATTTCTTTATTTGTGTTTTGTTTTCAATGAGTGTGTGTGTTCTGGGATGATTTTCTTATCTCAACATTTTTGGTATAAAGAATTTGCATATCAGGATGACATCTCCTAAAAACAAAAGAAAGGACACCCCCAGTAATCTTAACTAGTGATGTGTGGATTTTGTTTTGTGTGGTTTTTTTATCAGTTATATTAACAATTGCTCTGTAAATGCCTGCATATTGAAAAACAGATAACGCCTAAACAGTAGCACCATGGACAGCAGCTCCGGAGCCTTTAGCAGTTGGTTTAATTTCCAAACAGTCTTGATCTGCAGTATCAAGAAATACAGTGCACATGCCCACTTTATAGAATAAGCTTGGTGCATCACTATAAATTGT
>NW_017729020.1:9887384-9889803 GCF_001723915.1 Gavialis gangeticus
AAAATGTCATTGCTACAAGCATGCAATACAGTTTCTGGGATGGGGAAACAAAGGGCAGTATTGTTGCATGCTGTGCCAGAACATCATAGTCCCCACCCCATCTGTTTAATATACTTATAGGAAGTGCAGCTTCTTAAAAGGAAGACAAGCACAACTCAGCTGAAGAAATGCCTACTGGTTGATGTACGTGCCATTTAGAGTGATCCATTTTGCAACAACCGTGTGCGTCTTTCCAGGGATACGATTCCAACTCCACCCCCTGCATTAAGCAACAAAAGCCCAGTCTGATTTATGACTCAGTGCATCCGATTTCTATAATGAGGTTATATATTCAATCTAATGAAGGAAAAATATGCTTACCAGAACTGTATGACAGCACCATGATTAAAACAACTCCGTAACAGTATTCTCTCAAAGGATTAATTTAGACAGTGCAGCAGGTACAGTCAACCTGTTCCCTCTCCTATGCTAGTGATAGATTCTTTGCAATAAAGATTAATGCTTTTAACTGTGTTGATGAAATACACTGTGAGCCAAAAGCTAGATGTGAATGGGTTAGATCTAGCAAAGTGGTCTTCATTTGTGATTAATCACATCTGATAATTGATGTTGATGGGAGGCTTTTCCATATAGTTGCTTGCATTTCTGGGTAAATGAAAAACAAAACAGAGGTGAAGGGTTGCCTTGAAGCACTTGGTAATTAAAACACCTGCCACAGCTCTATAGTGAACTGGAAAAAACATCTAAATGCTGTTTACACATTGTTTTGGGAAGCTTGATTGCCTTCTATTTTATAATGTTATTGGGAAACCTGAAACAAGACCTTGCCCTGTCTGTGCCCCCACACACGCACACTCTGGAATAAATATTTTTCAGCCATCTTTTTTGTTCCAGAGAAGACATTTCCAAGGTATAAAACAATTCTGGAGGTATTACACTGTACTATTAATTATTTGTTAGGTGCCTAGAGCCCCGGCATAGGTGTGTGTTGTATTATTTAAATTGAGTAATTAACTACATTAACATGCAATGGAAAATATTACTTAAATCAGCCTCCAGATGAAGCTTGTCATTCTGCAGTTGTCATTATGTGAGCGCAAGTAAAATGAAGAGCTCAAGGAATATTACTTCCAAGAGTCTTTTGCTACTTTCTGTTGGCTCTGTGGCCTGTGGTCAGTTTTACTATACTAGCTCAAAATTTATGTAGAAACTTTATGCCATTCCTTTGAAAGTTGAGGGGGAGAACTGTTCGTCTCAAAAATGAACAATAGGTGGTTAGTACAGCTGTTATGGACAAAGGACACAAGCACAAAGTGCACCCGCAGTACATGATTATGTCTTGTAGCTTTATTCTGTGTATGGTCTCTGCTTTTGCATTTTGTCACTGTTTCCTCTTTCGTTGTTATCAGTGCATTCCTTGTTGCAATACGTATCCAAAGAGTCATGATATTTAGGTGTACCACATGCAGATATTTATAAACATGGCCCTACTTAGTATTTATTTTTTCCTATGAGCAGTATGTGTCTTTTGGTAACATCTACTACTAGGCAGTAAGGCGGTGCGAAGCTTCAGTCGCTGATTTGATTCAGCGGAGATTGGGCCTGATTCTGTGGCCAAATCTCTGAATCTGAATCAAATCAGGAGACCCTTTAATCTCTCCGAATGGAATTGGAACCATCCAAATCAATTTGGAAAGATTCGGAGATTTGAACATAGAGACAGCTTTAAATGTTTTTTCTGTATACTTCAAGGTAGCAGGTGGCTCATGAGTGCTGCGATGGTGGGGCAGATGGAGCATCCCATGGGAGTGCGGGGGGTCCCCAGTGTGCTCGGCAGCAGACCCAGAAGTGGGTCCACTGCCCTCCCCCCCCCCCGCCTAACACCAGCTTGGCAACTGGTGCCTCCTGTGTTTGTGGGTGGCACTTGGGGTCCCTCCATGGCTGATGGCTGAGCCGGGAGGGTGCAGGGGAGGTGGCCCCCAGCGCGCTCCATGATGGACCCAGAAGTGGACCTGAAGTAGTTCCAGTCCACCTCTGAGTTTGCCACCAAGCATGTGGGGGCTCCCTCCATGCTCCTGTGGGATACTCCGTCCACCCCAGCATCACAGCATCCATGAGCTGCACCTGGTACCTTGAGGTATGTAGAAAAAACATTTAAAGTTGTGTCTGTCTGAATCGCTGATTCTCCGAATCAGCACTGAATCTTCAGATTTAGATTCAGCTGAATCAAATTGGGAGTAGTGATCTGAATCAACTATTCTAATCACTGTCCTTGGTTCAGGCTGAATCTGAATCCAAATCGAATAGGGCCCATTTTGCACACCCCTACTAGGCATGTAGTTTTTGATCCCTGCAATGAATACAGTTATAATAAGTTGTTTTCCCAGAATAATTCTTCTTGGTGCTGGGGGAGGGGACT
>NW_017729020.1:9894803-9901424 GCF_001723915.1 Gavialis gangeticus
GGGGGGGGGGAAGGGGGGGGGGGTCTCAAAACACAAATGAAACAGGAAAAGTTAAGTTGTAAATTAGAACCAAGCAAAGCAGAAGAACTAGACCAATCGGAGGAAGTGGTAATAGGTGGTACACAGCTTTTCACTTTCTAGTCCATGGTTTCAAACTAGTCTGTAGTTTATAACCATTGCTTTTGTAAGTCTTTTCTAACATTGTCTGAATTTAGTGCCTTTTGTGCCACTTTTGTAAATACATATTAATAGGCAAAGGCAGTCTCTGTCCCTGGGCCAACATATTAAGAAAATGGCACCCCCCTTACAAGATGGTCCAGGAGTTTAGAAACCTGTCTGTGTGGTTTGGGAGCCTGCTTAGGACTAGGGTGAAAACATCCCTTAGCTGGGGGGGAGGTTTAAGACTGGATAAGCACTGAGCAGGATTGATTTAAGAGAAGCCTACCTGCATTTATGCAAAGGTCAGAGGACCTAGGAGGTCCCTTGCACCCCTGTGATTCTAGGTGTCTCTGGATTCTCTTCTAAAATAACAAATGAGCACAACAGATAAGGTAGCCACAAGGCTGCAGAATGAAAGAGAACTGTCATTTGTTATTAGCAGCTTTCCATCTCATAAGTGGCATACAGCAAGGGTTTTCTTGGTAATGTCCTCTGACCATGTCCAAGTGCTGGGAGATTGTACTCATCTTTAAGACTAGAAGCTGCTCTAACAATCCTAATGCAGTTTTAACCAAAAGATGCCAATGGTAATCATTTTGATGCAATAGGGGTATTAGTTTAACTGAAAAGAGGAGACCGAAACTGAAAAAAAGGAATTATTTACCAGTTTTTTCCAATTTAGACAGGAGAATATTTGAAATATGTAAATCGACAAGGTTGTACAAAATATTGCTGTAGCTGTTAGCCAGATGTTGACCTTTCTCATCTTAAACTCGCCAAGCATTTATCTTGCATCCAGAAGGCAATTGATTCTCTCTTCAAGGGGAGCTGACATTCTAACTATATTATCTCTGATGTATGTGTACTCTGGTTATTGACCATATGAGAAAGTCAGATGTTGTATTTAAAGGGCAGGATAGTTTAATCTAAATGCAGGGGTACTGAGGTCTTTTGTGTTCTGACCTATAAAATTATCATTTGTGCCCAAAGGACTCCAAGGCTGCATTGTTCCTCTTGGTTATTGAATGTCTTTATATTCTCATACAAGAAGAACTAGAAAGAAAAGAAAATTCTAGCAGAACAGTCAGCTCAGTGTGTAAGTTCTAGCATTTGATGTAGAAAGAAAATAATGGCAATATGGGGACAATGCTTGAATGAGGGACCAAGGCATATGTAGTCAGGGAAAGTCACGTGGTTAATCGGGCCAAGTCCATAAAATGGGCTCACAGGGAGTCAAAGCTAGGGCTGTAGTAAGCCAGGAGTCGAGATCAGAATTTCAGGTAAGTTGGGAGCTTCAGCCAAGAATCTAAATGAGAAAATCAGGTAAGCAGAAGTCAAGGCATTACAAAGGAACAAACACCAGAGCCTAGTCAAAGACAAGCCTTACTCTTTTCTGGGGCTTGCTTTGAAAGATTGGAGTAGGTGGAGCCTGTTTCTTGCAGTCCCTGGGGATTGGTTGCCCTGATTGCTCCGTTAGGACTGGCTGGGCCCAAGACTATTGATCTCATTGCAGGTGGGGCCTGTTTTTTTGAAGCCCTGGGGGGATTGATTGCCTTAAGTGTTTGATTGGGACCAGCTGTGTGGAGGGCCTTGCTCTGAGCTCATTACAGTGTGCTAATCAACGTGTGACAGTACCTGCACACACAAGGAAAACCAACAATCTCTAAAAACTGACGGACAGAAAGTTGTTGATAAATTCTGTTGTAATAATGTTGAGCCTGTGTTCATATGTATTAAATCTTGTCTCTTTTCCTGACCCAGTAGACAGCAGACAGTATTCTTTAAGCTTCTCTGCTATCACAAGGTAGCACAATGGGAACAAGTATCTATTTGTAGTGTCATGAACCAAGCACCCATTGTTATAAGCACTGTACAATTACATAACAGCAGCAAAAGTCCCTACCCAAATATGAGATGCCTATATAGGCTTATGTACAATGTCACATCCTTATTCAGGTCTGCATACAACCTTTTAGATAAAGAGAGGAAACTGTTGTTGATCATGTAACCATCCTCAAAAATTCCTCCCGGTGAAATATGAAGCTGTAAACTTGCCAGATGTAAATTAGCATTGCTTGCTGAAGTAACCAGGGCTATGCCTGTTTAAAGGTCCGATATGATGCCTTCTGAAGTCGGCAGAAAATCTCCCAGGGACCTCAGTGAGGCCTGGACCAGGCTCTAAATCGGTAGAGACCCATTACACCCTTTCCCATCCATCCCATGACAGTTGTCCCCAAAACAGACAGGATTTGCCTCCCTGCAGTCTGCATCAGCCGTGTTCCTGACTCCATCAGTATTCTGCTGGACATTTACATGTCCCCAGAGTACTCTGAATTTGTTCTCTGGAAATTGGAATATGCATGTCCATAATATTTGCATCGTACATATTTAAATAAGATTCAGATGCATACACTAATTTGATTATTTTTTGGACAGGCTAAGCATTATTAGACTTCATCACTTTTAAAGCAACTCACATCGTGGTTTTGTTCCTGCGATGTGATCTGATGCTGAGATTTTTTTTGTTGTACACAATAGACATCTGTGGATGAGGGCTTTTTTTTTCCCCAAAGAAAGAATGTGCTAACCTCAATCACAGTCTACCTGGGATTTGGTGTATTTAACTGATTTCATTCTGATAATGTTGTAAGCTGGTCTTTGATAATTGCCTTCTGTAATTGGAACAAATTTATGATTATGCTAATTCATCCTCTGCCACCCAATATATGGAAGCTGAGTTAATCCATATCTGCCCCTGCATTTCTTTTGTAGATCATTATGTGATTAGCCTTTGGAAGCTGATGGGAGCATTTTAATTCTGAGCAGGTTCAATTTCTGGGGAAAAAAATCACGAGTTTCTTAATATAAACTTACAGTGCATTATAGGCAGTTGTTCTGAAACCTGGTTCATGATACAAGTATTAAAGATCTTCAGACAGTCTAATCCTTAAAAGGCAGCTATTTTCAGCACATTATAAGCAATTGCACAACATCCATTGATGATAAAGCAAGGGATGTTAAATACTAATGAGCTTTAAATCTACACTTTGGAGATCCCAAGTTAAAAATTCAGAGTCCATGGCTCTCTTGCATAAAAGAATAAAGTGAATTATTTCTCACCCTTGGAAAAAAAATTTCTCTCCTTTTGTGGAGGTTTCAAAAGGAAACACGAGAGCACTATAAATGATGAAATGAAAAAGCAAATATGGGAGTTCATCACTTATTAAATTAATCTCTAAAGTTCTGCTACTTTATCAGCATTAATCTTCTACGCCAGATGCACCTTCCCAGTTCAAAAAGAGTCCTTTTCTAGGAGAAGGGGGCCTTGAAGAGGTTGGAATTAGAGAAGAATATTTGCGGTGCTATTAAGTATGCAGATAAAGAGTAGAAGGCACTGCATGCCCTCACTTACAAATCATCTTCTGATTGCACATCTCTCCACACTTTCACATTTATGTTCCGTCTGCTTAATGTTCTCCTTTCACACAGATCATCATTCTTTTAAACGTCTTGCATTAATGTAAACGTTTTTCATTCACTATACCTTGCAATCTCAGACTCAGTAAACAATGGATCACAGTGTGCACTCTCGCCTGGAAAATATTGAGTTGTCTAGAGGAAAAATAGCATGCAGTCCCAAAGTGCTGGTGTAACAGAAACCAGGACTTGAAAAAAATTGATCTCATGATAGAACCAAAATGCAAAATATATATAGCTGGGAAACTGTAAACTCCATTCTTCAGTAGCGCTAGTCATGTGTGTCAGTTCGTTGAACATTACCAGCCATGTTTGTTATTACACTGCACATAAAATCAGTCTAATTCTGACTGTCATCACTGGATTTCTGTCACTTGGGTTGTTTCGGATCTGTGGTTCCACAGGTTAAATTTCATTCCTGGTTTTTTTGGTGAGGCACAGTGCAATAACTGGCGCTCACGGTAACTTACTGTGCAAGAGATACAGATTAGTAGATGGTTTTCATCTGGTTGGATAGCTCTTTTATATTCTGTTTACTCGGGGTGGAGTAATAAAACTATGCAAAGGAATAGTATCAGGTGCTCTCAGATAATCTGTAAATGGCAAAACCTGGAAGGATAATCGCGGAAGCTGAAAAAGTAGGTACCACCTTAGTAGCTTAGGGTCCGGGTCCCCTCATATATTCTGTGTGATCCCAGTGAAAATAGTGAGGCAGAACTTGGGACTTGGCCACTGTGATGGAAAACAAAGGGAGTGATTTCAGCTGCAGATTTCCTCCACAACACCAGTGACGAGAAAAAAGGGGGAGTGAGTTGAACGACTTTAAGTGCCATCTCCTTCTTGGTGGTCTTGTAGTTCTTATTGTGCTGGAAAATAAAATCTATATGGGATATGATGGCTTCTTGGGTGGGGCAGAACTTAGGATGAGTTTCTGAGTTAAATGCACTGTAAAAGTTCACTCTGCTCTAAAATGTTGCATCCTCATGACCCATTAACTTTATCTGTCACGGAAGCTTATTGTTAAAGGGGAAAAAAAGGATGTAACTTTTCTGAGAGAGAAAATAAAGTATCCACTCTAGGCTACTGGGAGCCTTGTAAGTTCCTAGGTATCGAGAGTATCCAGGTTGTAGCTGTATTGGTCTAGAGGAAAAGGCAATCAGGACTCATAGTAGAGATGATATCTTTTATTAGACCAACTAGATTTTTGCAGAAAAATCTTAGGTATAAAGAGGTGGGTTCTTTTGAATACTGATATATAACAATATGTGTTAATGCTCTATTTTTATATCTTTTTTCTTTGCTAATAGCATGTCTTAAAATCTAGAAGGAATTCTACATGGAGGTTGAATTTGTTTAGCTGTGTTGTTTATTTGGGCGCTGGTTATGTCATATTTTTAGTAGTCTCATTTAGAACAGATTTTTACTGTAGTCAGATTTCTTCTGTCCATACATATTATTTAAGATAACACTGTCATGAGCCCATCTCTCTTACCAGACAGGCTCCCAGCTGACTGTGCCATGTTGCAGAAATGCAAGGAGCTATGGGTATGTCAGTCGTGCACCTTCTGTCCTTAGCTAACCCACATGACTGATGGTACTGGAAGAAGAACCTGCTGTCTGGCATGAAATCTAATTGGCGTTGATGGTCTGCTTTTGCAGATTTGTTTATAAACTGGAAAATCTACAAATTGCAGACCATCTGCACAGAACAGTGTGCTAATGAATGCCTGCAGCCTGTAAATCCATAAGCTCATTAACTTAAAGTTGCAAGTCCTTCCACAAGTTCCCAATTGAGGTTATGTCTCTGAACTGAGACATGGGAAGGTTATTTGACTTTAGGGTACAGCACTACCTCCTTTAGGTCTGGAAAACACTGACTGTTAAAATGAGACACATTTTGTCCAGCCTCTTAATAGAGTCTGTTGACTCGGCCTTTGTTTTTTAATTTGTCAGCTCTGTAACACCAATTGACTATGCCTCAAATTAAATACGTTACTCAAATGCTCCAACGAGTGAAATGCCTTGCAGATAGTTCCCGAGTAACTCAAAAATGGTCTTAACCACTTAGCTACTGAAAACATGTTACATGAAGTATTTTTACATACATTAATAGTCACTGTCAATAGATTTTAATAACTTCCTAGCTTAGAAAGACAATGGCAACTGGAAGTCAACGGATCTCGGATTCTTGGCTTGGCTTGTCCACTGACTGTGAATGCAAACCATCACAAACCACTTCATGTTTTTGTTTCCATTTCTCCGTCAATAAAATGGAGATAAGGATAGTTACCCATCTACCATCCATGAGTATGATGAGACTAGCTCAGTAGTTGTCTGGTGCTTTAATCATTTAAAACACTATAAGCCAAGAGTCGTATCTTTTAAGACTTTTGTTTGTGTTGACATCTCCTTTTCCTTTCTTCCTTTGGAATTAGGGCTTGGCTTTTCTTTACGTTGTTTGTATATGACTCCAAGTCTTGTCAAGCTCAGGTCCTGAGGAACTGTTTCTTCTACCTGCCCCTTGGCAAATGAAAACAAGAGGAGTTACTGTGCCTGTTCAGCCTCTGGGCAGCAGTAACTCCTGCTGATACCATCCTCGCAGTGAGCATTGCTAAACTTCCAGTTATACCAAGGGTGGGCAAAATGGTAGATCTGGCCAGTGCCCAGACTCCATTTCCCAACAGCCCTTGCCTGCATTGCTCTGGCTGGTTTCCATGGAGACCCAGGAGCAGAGGTTCCATAACGATACTCACGGCCCAAGGGGTGTCCATCCCGACAAGAAGCAAGGGGGGCAGGAGTGTCCGTAAGCCCCCCTGGCTCAACAAGGGCGTCCGGGACTGCCTGCTCGCCAAAAAGGCGGCGTACGCCCGGTGGAAGGGGGGTGAAATCTCCAAAGAGGAGTATACCTACTCAGCTCGGGCCTGTAGGCGAGCTGTTAGGAAGGCCAAGGCGGACATGGAGCTCGGACTAGCGTCCAAGATTAAG
>NW_017729020.1:9902077-9903915 GCF_001723915.1 Gavialis gangeticus
ACCTAGCTGGACTCGTTTGAGTCCCATTTCTCTTTTTGGGGTTTTTGTTGTTCTCCCGCCCTGGCGGGGGGGCGGGCTAGAAGATCTACTAGGTCCCTTCCGACCCTTAATCTATGAATCTATGAATCTATAATAAAATGGGGCCAAGGTCTCCACAGAAACTGGCCCAAGCAGCGCTGGCAGGGTATGTGGCTGGGTGGGGACCTGGGCAGGGATTTGGAAGCAGCACGGCCTGGAGCTGGAGACAGGATTTTGTGATGGAGACAGCATGGGCTGGAGCCGCAGCCAGGGTCTGCTGGGCAGGCAGCAGATCACAGCTCTGCCCTGGCTCTGCATAATGCTATCACTGCCACAAGATCCCGGCCCATGAGCAGCTCCCTGCCCATGTCAGCGCTGCTCGGACCAGTTTCCACAGAGACCCTGGCCCCGTGCTGTCACAGCCCTACCACTCCTAGGGTCTCCCTGGAAACTGGCTGGACCTATGCAGGCAGGGGCCACTGGGAAACGGAGTCCATTGTGGGCCCAGTCTGGCCTGTGGGCTGGACTTTCCCCGCCCCTGATTTACACCATCTTCTGGCTCTTCTCTGAAGCCCAAGTCAGTCATTTCCACCAGATCCTCTTCACTGGTCCAAGTGAATCCTTCTCTGCTTCGCAGAATGGCTCAAGGAGCCAAGGATTCCCACAAGAGCTTTGGTTCCCAGTTCTCTAGGGCAGAGAAGAGGGCTCTGCTTTCTGTATGATCAGAATAGTTTCATATGTTTTCACTGGGGACTTCGTTGCTCATGATCTTGTTTTATTTTATTCCACTTTCCAAGGGAAGCCAGAGCAGAGAGCACACCTATAGATAACCATAACTGAATGACTTAGCTTATTTATTTGAATATAAGATGATGCCCCAATAATTAAACTCTACAAATGGAAAAATGTGTTGTAATTTTCCAGGTATAAAATCTAATTATTGGACATTTGCCTTGAATTTGTACCCCTCCCACTGTTGCATCAGGGAAAATAAATCTGAAGGATCACGTAGCCCCGTTGCCCTCTCTGCTCCCAGCTTCTTCCACTTGTAGTCTGTTTTGCCTTTTCTTACTGCCAGACCCTACTCTTCCTGAGCATGTAGAAGCAAAGAGCAAATTTGAAAACAGTAACCTCAAAATGAAAAGACCTGTAGGTATTTGCATCTAGAAACCGTAGACTTAATTCACGTCAAAATGATGCATCCTACTTGCTGCAAGTTTTATTATAGGTATTCTGTAAGCACACTTTTAAGCAATATTTTTGTACCTACTTATATAAACTATGCATGATATTAGTCTAAAGCCAAAATTTCATGATTTACCATATAGTTCCTTGGACGGGACCCCAGCAGAGTCAACAGCATTTCAAGCCAAAGTAACCCCATAGCTCTACACTGCTCAAGATGTGTGTTTACTCCAAATACTCCCCACAAAGGATCCATGTGCTAATTAGCCCCCTGCTCATGGCTGGAACCAGGTGTTCTTGTCACGAGTCCTGGGATCCTCCAAAAATTTATATGCAGATGAAGCACAGGGCAACTGGGTCTGGCTCCATCTCACAGAAGGCAGGACCACAATAATCATATACACCAGGTAGGGAGATGAGGTGAGAGAAGGCTTCTGGGTGAACTGTTTGGGGCCATTTGGTAATGTTTACCAGACATATAAGATGGTGAATAAACAGAAATCATTGGAAATGGAAAAGAAAGGTAGTGAAGAGGAAGTTGAAATGTGCATTGTTGTGGCTTGAAAAACAGTCAGCACCAAAGGGGACTGCACTCAGCGGACACCACCAGCTATCTTATTCAGATAGGCTAAACA
>NW_017729020.1:9903963-9905518 GCF_001723915.1 Gavialis gangeticus
GTGGCTTGAAAAACAGTCAGCACTAAGGGGGACTGCACTCAGCGGACACTACCAGCTATCTTATTCAGATAGGCTACACTAACCCATCCTTGTGATAGGGTCCCATCAGCATCTTGGCCTTTTTGGTTAAGATCAAATGTAGCCACCTTGGGAAGTGCATTGGCTGCGCCTGGACTTGGAGCTGGAAGTCTCCCTGCAACTAGCCCTGCACGCTGACTGCATCACTGTGACGCCCCACATGATGACCTTCCTTAACGGTTCCTGAAGGACGCCGTCCAAAACAAGTATGCCAGCAGCCTGAGGGCAAAAACTGACCAGGGCAAGGTGTTTGACATCACCTCGAAGTGGGACTCCAGCAACCCCTTCATGCCCAGTGGGAGCTTCATGTGCTTCCCAGACTGGCACTTCCTCCACTGTGCCCACCTCAACTGCCTGCCTCTGAACGGGGCTGTCCACTTTGGCCACCAGGACAAGAGGTGCTGATGGTGCAGCTACGCAGAAGAGACCCTCCCCCACATGTTGTGCAGCTGCAGGCCACACACCAGAGCCTGGCAGCTCTGCCACAATGCTGTCCAGGACCGCTTGGTGAGCGCCATCCTGGCTGCAGTGGGAAGGATCTCAGTGAACTGCATCGTCCCGGGCTGCAAGAACCAGATGCGCCCTGACATTGTGATCACCAATGAAGAAGCCAAGAAGATCATGATCATGGACACGACCATCTCCTTCGAGAACTGGTGTCAAGCCTTCACCAAGTCCTGGGAGAAGTACGCCCTGCTGGCCAACATCCTGAGGGGCCATGGCTACAATGTGACGGTCAACGCATTCATCGTGGGAGCACTCAGAGTCTGGGACCCCAGCAACGAGAGCATCCTGCATGCCTGCTGCATCTCCCGCTGCTATGCCAAGCTGATGTGCTGCCTCATGGTGTCCGACACAATCCACTGGTCCTGTGACATCTACATAGAGCACATCACAGGCCACCGCTAGTACAGTCACCCCAGCAGACTGACCACCACCAGACTGGACCCAGAGGAAACCACCTGAACCCCACTCTGCACCTGATGGACTTCACTATGAGAAGAATCTTCAGCAACGGACCACCCCGCTCCACCCGAAGAGGACTCCCATGATGAGACTCAATATGGACTGAAAAACTTTTGTCAACCTACTTCCCCCACCATTGTAGATCATTTTACAGGTTTGTGTGTATCTATCTTCTTTCTCTCTCAGCGTTGCGAGCCCTCACCCACATCCCCGGGCTTAGTTGGCTAACATTGTATTTTCTGTAACCTAGTTGTGTTTCCCCCCTTACCCCCATCCCTCTCATGTTAGTCCCTTGCTCGGGCTAGCTGTATTTCCGTACTGGCTTTGTCATCTTTTTGGATTCATAATTCTAAACATCTACTAATAAAATTCAATTTATTTTTGCGCGGGTACCCTCCCAATGCCAGCCTAGTATTGCAGCCTGGTGCCAGTTCCCTATGGAAAGAACACCCACCCATTTTTTTTAAGGGGGACACACACACACACACACACACACACACACACACACACA
>NW_017729020.1:9905562-9907688 GCF_001723915.1 Gavialis gangeticus
CACACACACACACACGTTTCCATCAGCACATTTGCATACACACACACACACACACACACACACACACACACGTTTCCATCAGCACATTTGCGTAATATGGGCCATGTGTTTTATAGTCATGCTCATTGTTGGCTGCATTTAATCAACTTCATAGTTGGCTTCCATTACTGAGCAAATGCTGCTTTTGTTATCAGTTTAATGATAGTGTATTTAGTGAAGTTTTCTTGTGTTCAAATGAAAGACAAAGGGTTTTTCCCCCTATGCTGATTGGGGGAAGGGGGACCTTGTCTTGTATTCGAGTAAATACGGTAATAATTTTAGAGGAAGTCGAATGTACAGTATAGATTCAAGAAAAAATATCGATTAAACAGATGGGTGCAAAGAAAAATCAATTAAGAATTTGATTTCATTTTTAAGCCTTGTTCCTCCAGGATCCCACAAGGGCATAAGCTACCTTGGAAAATATTGGGTCTGGCTCTCTGCACCTCCTTGTTCCAACGACTTGTTGCAGATGTCCAAGTATCCATCAGCAAAAATACAGTGATATGGGAATATTTCTTTGCTTCTTTTCTTTTCCTTATTGCCTTCCTCACTGCTTCTGGCCCTCTATAAAATGAAAAAAATAGCCCTCCCCTCTTACAATCCATGTTATTTAACAGTTTTGCAGTATTCCATTGCTTTTATAACTTTCATTGCTCATGTCTCTTCATTTGTTCCTATCTTTTGACCAGAAGTATCTGCAGGGTACAGATTCTGTCTCCTGTTTATGTAGGGCCTTATCCCATGGGTGCTACCATTTGCAGCGTCCACAGCATTAGTTGCTAACATAATATATGAAGGTGTTTGAGAAACTAATGGAAAAATGGCTGCCCACACCGTGATGTCTGTGACAGAGTAGGAAACGATGCAGCAGCAGGGAGTACCGATGGCAGCATTGTCAAACGCAGCCATCTTTTATGACTATGTAGACAAGTGATGTGGTCCAGTAAATGATCGTTGCACACAAAATAGCTTTATTTTGAAGTTGCCATTAGTTTCAGAAACATTCTCGTAAGTATTTAGCAAGACTCCTCATAAATAGAATTCATAACTTCTCTGGGATGTCAGTATATTTCCATGCCATATTTTTCTGTACATCATTCCTTTCCCTGCGTCATTCTCTTTTCATTTTCCTTCCCACCAGGTGGAATGGCTTAAGAATGAGGAGCCTATTGATTCCAACCTGGATGAGAACATTGACACCAGGGCAGATCATAATCTCATCATCCGCCAGGCACGTCTGTCTGATTCTGGGAACTACACCTGCATGGCTGCGAATATAGTGGCCAAGAGAAGGAGTATGTCTGCAACCGTGGTGGTGTATGGTTAGTGGAAACATGTTATATTCACTAGACGTTGTTAATCATTCAAGGTACCTGGGCAACAGATAGACAGCAGGTGCTTGCAGACCCATGGAGTTGTGCATTTTCCACCTCTGCTCCCTACTTCAATGAGTTCCAGTCCTGAGACTTGACCTCAAGAGCAAGTTGTTTGCACAGTGTCTAGCACAATGAGGGCTCCCTGGTGCCAGCTCAATAATATGATTGCAATTTAGCAGTCCCTGTCACAGTTCCTAATAATTGTGACCAAGCAAACAAGCCTTATTCGTAGGCCCAAATCCAGCTCTCCAGTAGGCAGGTAAGTATCACTTCCCATCTCAATAAGCCACGTTTTCTCTGGCTTGCTCTACCCATGCCCCACATAGCTCTGCCCTCTTGGCAGCTATGTGGGTTAGCTTCACAGAGATGTGCAGAGGGAGATCCTAGCCTGGTGCCAAATAATTAGAGCACTTTACTGGGGGAAATCAGGTTTAAAAGCCCTTCAGGCTGCAGAGAGCCTAGAATGTGTTTTTTGTACTGTCTAGGCAAGTGCTCTTACTCCTAGATCTCTGCCACCACCTTTGCCTCCACCTCCTTGTCCATCAATGTGTTGCTCATTGTGCTCTTTCTGCCACTAACATTTCAAGGACTTCCATAGAGTTGTGGCGGGTGCAGAGATCCCACCTCAGGAACACAGCTGGGTATTCGTATCCCTCCGCTGTTTCCACCACGTGAGGCGGGCCAGTAGGGGGTGCTCCTGCGTCGAGC
>NW_017729020.1:9908112-9912081 GCF_001723915.1 Gavialis gangeticus
CTCAGGAATGCAGCCAGCTCCAATTCCCTAAAGAGACAGGCTGAGGGTGTGGTCCCCTGTGTGCTGGGCCCATCCTAATTGAATGGTCACAGCACAGAGATGTAAATCACAGTGTCACAGGGCAGAGATTTTTGGGAAGAAACCAAGGTGGCTTTCTGCCACAAGAGTTATGCGCACTCCCACGTGGAAGACAATTGCCAGAGAGCACAAAGATAGGGCTGGAGCAGATCCTTTTTGAGCATGCTCAGAAGAGTACTGCCAGTTGCACAAGGGGCAGTAAATGTCCCCAATCGACACTTGGATAGTTAAAGTTAGCCATGAAAATGCTACCTGCTTCCCTCCTTCCAGGGATGCTGGATTTGAGCAATGGTGTTGATAAGCCTGGTTCAGGAAGGCACTCAGATAGTGCCTGTGGGGCCCTATACACATGCAGGGAGGCTGCTCCAACATGTTGTAATTACAGCACATTGGAGCAGAGTCAATTAATCGAGTCTGCTGGAGCGTGGTAATTACCATGCTCTAGCAGGCTCCAGCATCATGTGTATCAGTGTTCCCATGCTGAAAAATGATGTGTCCCCATGTTTGTCCACTCATTAGACAAGCTTTAGTTAAAGCACCCCCACCACCATTTTTCAGTGTGGGGACACTGATACACTTGATGCTCCAGGCACTTTAATTAGCACGGCTCTGAGTGGTGCTAATTAAGCACTCCCTCCCGCCTCCCAGAGCATGTCTATAAATGCCCTGTGTGCTTTTCTTCTGAATAGGGATAGGCTTAAACACTCCTCAAATAGAGGCTCCATAGCATTATACAAAAAATAGCTAATGCAGATAGTTGTGTAGCATTGGGTGAAAAAACAGAAATATTTGTTTTCATCATTCCCTGTTGCTCTCCAAGTTCATAAACTGGAGAGCAAAATTTCACAATGCAGTGAACGGATAAATAAGATCTTAAACATACCTCTAAGTGAAGTGTGTTTGAAGGGAACTGAGGCCCATTCTTTGACATCCCCTTCAGCCCTGCTGTCAGTCGTTACACCTCGTGATGCATGGATCTTCCAAATTCACACACTGTAGTTATTTCACACCCTGATGTAATTGCTTGTTGATGCTATTTAGATGGTGATGCCCGTTTTGGGGTTTAAATTTACCTTGCAGAATGTGTTAAAAAAATGCACCACACACACACACACACCTTAAGAAGGACAGGATCTAAATGAAGATTTGATGCTTAGAAACTTTTATATAATGCATATAATACATGTGTTTGCGCTTTTCAGTGAATGGAGGCTGGTCATCATGGACAGAGTGGTCTAACTGTAATGTGCGGTGTGGTCGAGGCTGGCAGAAGCGATCTCGGACCTGTACCAACCCTGCTCCACTCAATGGGGGAGCTTTCTGCGAGGGAATGTCAGTGCAGAAAATTACCTGCACTTCACTTTGTCCTGGTGAGAGAGACGCAGCTTAACCAGGTCTAACTTGAAAGGTCATGCCCCGGACAGAGCCCTCTGAACTGTTGCGTAGGCAGGTGTGCTATGCAGAGTCACTGAGATCAAAAGGAACTAGAAGACATTTGTGTGCTTCTTGTAGAGTGGCGTTCAGAGGCTTGTGCTTTTTGACGTTTCTTGCAATAGCAGGGGAAGTCGCAATCCTTGCTCGCTGGATCTGCTAGGGTTCTTACTGCCTCTAACTCACGAAAGGCAAATGAATGCTTAGTCGCCAAGCAGCAATTTGGTGCGACATGTAGAACTTGAGACGGAAGAGAGGACTCTGAATATTGAAAGGCTGGGCCCTAAAAATAAGGCACAGAGCTTTTTACATTGAGCATTTAAGGCAGCAGTTCCCAACATTGGGGTTGCAGCAATAAAAAATAGGGTTGCAAAAACACTCAGCAGTGTCAACCGATTATGTTGAAAATCACAGAAAAAAGTGGGAAACGGTGGGCTCTCCTCAGGGGGTGGCAGAGTTCCAGCCTGCGAGGGGCTGCTTGGGTGGAGGAGGAGCGGGAGAAGGGTGATCAGGCAGCCACGCAGCATGGAGAGCAGCTCCTGCAGATCCCTCCAGGTAAGTCTTCGGTGGGGGGAGAGCAGATCGGGGCCCCCATGGTGAGGGAGAGAGGGAGTAGTTTGGCTCCCTGCCACTGTGAATTCCCAGGGAGGCAGGCATGGTGGGGCACGTTCCCCCCATATTTGTGCATGGGGTGTGGTAGGATGAGGGCACCAGATCCCACCTGCTGGGCTGTGGAAACCCTCAGGGGAGGGCAGTAGGGTGGGGAGCCCCGAGCCCAAAGCAGGAAGCCCACTTCCTCCCCCCCACCCTGGGCTCCACTTCAGCTGTGCTGCCCGCATGGGGAGGGGGCGTTGATCTTGCTTGCATCATTTTGGAGTTGCAAAAAATTTCCAGTGTTTAAATGGGGTCAGGCTGAGGAAAAGGTTGGGAAGCACTGATTTAGGGCTTAGTGATGCTGGCAGTTAGAGTAGGAGAAATGCAGAACCCTGAGCTGCAGGCTTATGAGTAAATAAAGGATGATTTGTTTTAAAACACTGCTTTAAAATGGTACAAAAGGGTGAAATGGGATAAAGGGATTTAAATACCCTGTCGCTGTAGATAACTATGCTTCTGTTATAGCCTGGTTTTTGTCCTTTGTTTATCTGTTTGTGTTAGAGGTTTCCCCCAAAATGATAAAGTTACAGGTTAACAGAATAGTTGGGGAGGCAGGGGCAGCGATGACAGCACGAAGTGGGGCAGACGTGCAGTTTTAACCAAGTTTATCATTTTAAAAGTGAACAGAGACATTTCCATCAATTCCAGTGGGGACCAACCCTCTGAGCTTTGGATCCACTAGGTACTCAGGTCAACGTAGGAACAAAAAAGTCTGACTTTTACCCTACCTGATTGATGCATGAAAAAAGCCGGGGCCGTGGAACACCTTTGTCATGTAGGGGTGGCGCCCGAGAGTTATAAATCCGTCAGCAGAGATGCATTGATCCTGAACCTCACTCAGGGCATTAACCAGCAGCCGGTGAGGAAGGCCAGCTCTTGTTCTTTTGGTAAATGTCAACATTATTCCTGCTCGATGGCTCTGGAAGGCCCCCACATACCAGCCCTGTTGGAGCTGAATTTTGAATGAACACTAGGAGCTTAATAGCTGCATTATGAAGAAAAGTATGTGAAATTCTCTCCTGCGGTCCTAAGTGGCTGTAGGTGTTCTTTCCTTTCTGCCTTAAACTGTCTCGTATATTGTGGCTGCACTTGATTTAAAAAGCTGCTGTGTTCTACGCTGAAGGTAGCTGCATCTCAATGATGCCTTTTAAACTGACTTCTGTGTGTATAATATGAGAGAGAAAACAAATCCTAAGGAGTTAAGAGCTTTCTTGATAATAGATGCTAAGTACAGGCCATCAGACATGGCACGTATCTTTAAAATTAGTATTATATAGGTCTGACGTAGAGGTATAGCTCATATTCTGTGTATAAACCTCTCGAGTCTTAGCACATATTCCACATGCTGACGTATTAGGGAGAAAGGGGATGGCTTTCTTTAGAAGAACCTCAGAAGAGCACCTGTGTAACCCTTGGAATAAGTGGATGCACCCTGATCATAACTGTCATATAAGCTTCTGTTTTTTGTCTTCCCGTTTAGTGGATGGTAGCTGGGAGGTATGGAGTGAATGGTCAGTCTGCAGCCCAGAATGTGAGCATTTGAGAATTCGGGAATGCACTGCTCCTTCCCCACGAAACGGAGGAAAATTCTGTGAAGGCTTAAGTCAAGAATCTGAGAATTGCACCGAAGGACTTTGCATTCAAGGTAGGTGATATGACAATGAACCTTTACACTAGGCTGTCTTGGGAGGTGTTGCCCTCTAAATGTTCTTCTGTAATGTGTATGCTGCAGAGTGTTGCACATGAATTGCATTTGAGTCTGGAGAACAATCATGTCTGAAATCTTTATGGAAGGTAGGATATATG
>NW_017729020.1:9917081-9919894 GCF_001723915.1 Gavialis gangeticus
ACCTTTACACTCGACTGTCTCTGGAGGTGATGCCTTCTAAAGGTTATGCCATAACGTGTTGCACATGAATTGCATTCAAGTCTGGAGAACGATCATGTCTTAAATCTTTATGGAAGGTAGGATATATGTTCAGGTTGCTGCACAGCTGCAAATTTGATATCCACCTGACTTCAGGCTTTTTCTAAGGATCTGAGCCAAAACCCTGCTGTAGGCCATAGAAAACTCACTGTGGCTTCAAAGAGCTTTGGGTTAGGCATAATGAATAATGCATCAAAGATTTATGGAAGTTTAACGTGCACAAGCCAGCACATTTTTCACTTACAAATCACAGATATCATAGAAAAGTAGGGTCGGAAGGGACCTCCAGAGGTCATCTAGTCCAATTTATTACTAAGTGATTCTGATAAGACATAAATCTTTTTGTGACATGGGAGATTAAGATCCCCATTGAGTTTGAATAGAGCCTTTAGTTTTCCACCTTATTTTGGAATTCCAATGCGTATAATGCAGCAACAAATCAGTGCCCCAGATATTTTGGGTCAAAGGCAGCTCTCGCTTTCATCTTTGCTACCAAGAAGGATTTTGTGGGTGTGAGTAACAGATTTGAGCTTTGCATGCTACTATGAGCTCTTCATGAAAGCATCTGACCCTTCCCAACCGTATGGAAAGCATCTGGCATATAGTTGTTGCTACCATAAACAAACAGCTAAGGAGTCAGGAAAATCAGCCCTGCAGCTGAAATATCAGCGCAGAGATGCAAAACATCCAGGGACATCTGCGTCGTCTTGAAATAAATGAGAAATTAACAAGTTTCTTCCTATGTTGCATGCTATTCCATAGCCATGTAATAATATCGCCACCTCATTGCTTTCTAGCAATAAAATGGCAGCCTTGGGAACCATTAGGGACTCTCTAGGGCTGAAACAAGCAAATTAGGGGGAAAAAGCTAAGTTTGCTTTTATTTTGATATCGCCTCCTTTGCATCTGTTTTCATGGGAGTGTATCGCTCCCCCATCTCAGTCGACATTGGGCAAATGGGGTGTTGTGAATCCAGTCTAATTTGTGTGATGTATCCAGGGGGCAGCTGGAAAGCCAGGTCCCGGCTCTCCTGCTGGCCTGCTCGGTGACCTGCAAGTATGACAACACTAAGCTTTCTTCAGGAAGCACGTAGCGATTTATGGCTCTATTGCTATTACTATGCACCGACTATTATAATCGTGTTAATGACGCTAGGAATTTGAACTTGCCTTTCTTTCACGGCAGCACATACTCAAATCTAGCTTGGTCCTTGGCCGGTCCACAGATTTCACACACAACTGGCACTCACTCTTGTGGCTGTCTGTGACTGAGCGGTTGCAGTTTAGTATTTGCCACGTTACTTTAGTAGTAGTCAAAACTGTGTTCCCGCTGCCTTCCTTGCTGTTTCCAGCAGGAAGGCATTTGACTTCACTGTCTTCTTCCTTGCATCGCACCACCCCTCCACCCTATGCACACAGAGACTTCACCAAAACGTCCAGTAAATAAATGGGCATTTCTTCTTTGTCAGCTGCTAGCTGCATGAGAGAAGGGCATTCTGATCCAGTATGGCAGGTCTTGCAAGTTTGGCATCTTGCCTCCAGTGCCTCCTAATACTGTACTTGGCAATCTAAGGGAAAAATTAAAGGGGAAAAAATATGCCTAGAAAATTGTCCATGGCTGTACATATGGTAAGAAGAGGAAATGATCTTCACACCATGAACTGTGGAATTGGATCACTTTTAGCATGAGATCTGATTAACGTTCACTTAAGCTGTTAGTAATAAAAGTAGTCACTATAGCTTAGAACATTTGTATATTGAGGCTGGGATTTAAAATGCACCTAACTTCTTGAATATTCAAGTCCCAGTTGGCTTTTTAAAAATGTAGTTATATTTACATTTCCCCTATACCTTAATTTTGCTGTAGTCGTCTGCTAGCGACAGACATTATGTAGATGAACCGTATCTTTTTTTTAAGAGGACATAGGCACGATTTAAACTTTCTTTTTCTTCTCTCTTGTGGCATAAAGAGAATAACAAGTGAGGATCTGTCGGGGTTTGGAATTAATTCAGTTTCTGAGAACATCTCTGTAGTGAACAGAAGATACTCTTTGGGTTGATTCACTCTTCTATACATTAATTGAATCCTCTTCCCTGCAGATACTTGTTATATCCAATACCCCTTCAGGTGTATTTGTGTAACAGGCATATTAGTGAATATTTTTTTTCAGTGGATGTACTATGGCATAAGAAAGATACAGACAAAATGAAGACAGTCCAGAGGAGAACCACAAAAATGACATGTGAGGAAAGGTTGGAAATGTTGCAATGATGTGCTTTGAGAGGGGGTTTGATAACAGACTACAGATGTACAAAGGGCTGTTAAAAAGAGGATGGTGATAGATTGTTCTATGTCCGTGAAGGACAGGGCAGGAAGTAACAGCCTTAGAAAGTTCTTCTTAATCTCTTGTTGTCACCTAAGATAACCACCTTCGGAGTTCGAAGTACCGGAATAAATTGCAAAATCTCCATCTTCGGAAATTTTAAAGTGCAGGTCAGACAAATCCTTGGCTGGGATGGTTTAGATAGGGATCATTCTGCCTCGAGCAGACTACATGACCTCTTGAGGTTTCTTGGAGCTGGAGTTGTCTATGATTCTGTCAGGAATATGTGCTGAGCAAGGCAAGCAAGTATGTAGCCGTGCTCTGAAGCACACAGTAGCCATGGGATGGCTTGGTAGACAGTTAGCTGCTTATGTGATCCTCATTGCCATCATATTTGAAAGCATCTCACAAG
>NW_017729020.1:9919905-9923684 GCF_001723915.1 Gavialis gangeticus
CAAGAAAGAGTTTGTGGGTGTGAGTAACAGATTTGAGCTTTGCGTGAGCTCTTTATGAAAGCATCCCAAACATATGGAAAGCATCTGGCATACAGTTGTTTCTACCATAAACAAACCATTCTGAAGTCAGGAAAATCAGCCCTGCAGCTGAAATATCAGTGTTGAGATGCAAAATATCCAGAGACATATGCGTACTCTTGAAATAACTGAGAAATTAAAAAGTATCTTCCTACATTACATGCTATTCCGTAGCCATGTGATGATATCACCCCCTCATCACTCTCTAGCAATGAAATGGCAGCCTTGGGAACCATTAGGGACTCTAGGGATGAAACAAGTAAATTAGGGGGGAAAAGCTAAGTTTGCTTTTATTTTTATATTGCCTCCTTTGCATCCATTTTCATGGAAGTGTATTGCTCCCCCATCTTAGTCTACATTGGGCAAATGGGGTGTTCTGAATCCAATCTAATTCATGTGGTTTATCCAGTGGGTAGCTGGAAAACCAGGTTCCATTCCTAGCTCTACTGCTGGCCTGCATGGTGACCTGCAAGTATGACCACACTAAGCTTTCTTCAGGAAGCACTTGGAGATTGCTGGCTCTATTGCTATTACTATGCACTGACTATTATAACCAAGTTAATGATGCTAGGAATTTGAACTTGCATTTCTTTCACTGCAGCACATACTCAAATATGGCTTGGTCCTTGGCAGGTCCACAGATTTCACACACAACTGGCACTCACTCTTGTGGTTGTCTGTGACTGAGCATTTACAGTTTAGCATTTGCTGCATTACTTTAGTAGTAGTTGCAACTATATTCCCACTGCCTTCCTTGCTGTTTCCAGCAGGAAGAAATTTGACTTCACTGTCTTCTTCCTTGCATTGCACGACCCCTCCACCCTATGCACACAGATACTTCACCAAAACTTCCAGTAAATAATAAGGCATTTCCTCTTTGTCAGCTGCATGAGAGAATGACATTCTGATCCAGTACGGCAGATCTTGCAAGTTTGGTATCTTACCTCCAGTATGTCCTAATACTGTACTTGGCATTTTTTAAGGGAAAAATTAAAGGAAAAATAGGCCTAGAAAATTGTCCAAAGCTGTACAAATGGTAAGAAGGTGAAAGTATCTTCACACCATGAACTGTGGAATTGGATCGCTGTGGAATTGGATCACTGCATGATATTTGATTAACTTTCACTTAGGCTGTTAGTAATAGAAGGAGTCTAGCCTAGAACGTTTGTATATTGAGGCTGGGATTTAAAATGTATCTAACTTCCCTACACTTCTTTAATATTCAAGTCCCAGTTGGCTTTTTAAAAATGTAGTTATGTTTACATTTCCCCTATACCTGAGGAAAGGTTGGAAATATTGCAATGATGCAGTTTGAAAGGGGGTTTGATAAGAGTCTACAAATATACAAAGGGCTGTTAAAAAGAGGATGATGATAGATTTAAATGTTTATGTCTGTGAAGGACAGGACAGGAAGTAAGAGCCTTATAAATTTCTTAATCTCTTGTCATCTATGATGACCACCTTCGGAGTTCAAAGTACCAGAATAAATTGCCTAGGGAGGTTGCGAAATCTCCATCTTTGGACATTTTGAAGTGCAGGTCAGAAAAAGCTTTGCATGGGATGTTCTGGATAGGGATAATTCTCCCTCAAGCAGGCATCCAGACTAGATGACCTCTTGAGGTTTCTTGTAGGCCTAGTTGTCTATGATTCTGTCACGAATATGTGCTGAGCAAGGCAAGCAAGGATATAGCTGTGCTCTAAAGCACAAGCCATTCATGGGATGGCTTGCATGGGGTAGCTCCTTATATGATCCTCATTGCCATCATATTTGAAAGCATCTCACAAGTCACTGCTTTGAGGAAGTGGAACTCTGTGTGCCTATCTACAGTGAACTATTAGCTTCATATTGGTGCCAGTGCATCTTCCATGTGGAAGGAGCTCAAAAGCTTAGTGCTGTGTTAGTCAAGTATTCCATAAGGACCCTGCCTAATGCTTGATATCAACTGCAGGAGTTTTAACAAGAGGGTTTCCAGAAAATAGACTTGGGGCATGAAGCATATGAAGAAAAGGATTTGGGATACCAGAGAAAAGACTCTCTTCTCACTCATGTTACTATTGGTTAAATGATGGGGAGGGTCTGCGTCACATGAGACCACAGTCCTGTTCATGGCCCTGTCACTTAAGGTGTGAACAAATGGTTCAAGTACTTTAAAATCATATCGCCTTACTACTGATCAGCTACAGCTGTTGTGCCTGTCCCCTCTAAGTGGAAGCAAAAGCTCTGTAACCTAACTGAGACAGGTTTTAAAAAGTCAGTTACCGTGGGTTAGATCCACTAGTAGAGGTGTGGACAAATGGAATAATGGTATCGATTCAGCTACCACGCACTTGCAAATGAAGCCCCTACCTCCAATAAAACAGCTACTAGAATTGCCCACAGCTTTAGTCTCTTTTATGTCCCATTTGAGACTGGTTTTCGTAAGGATTTTGCAAAATATTTTGATTTCCAGGACTGGGTCTGAAATGTTGGTGATCTGTTTCAGTGTTTTACACCTATCTTGACGCACGCTTTGCAAGTGATTCAGGTTTCTCTTAATGGCCAGCCTTTAGTCCTGATAAAGAGCTGCTGCTGAACCCTGAACGTGGCATTCATTATAAAATCGGCATGGCCAATACCCATCGAGAAGGGTTTTGGCATAAATCTCATCAGTAGAAAAAGAAGATGCTTGGGCCGGGCTGAATAACACAATTTACTCCATCTCAGGAAAAGGAGAGTTTGGCGTTCTCCACTTGTTCCAGCCGATACAAACTTAGTAGCTTTGGCTCCTGATGATAAAAGCAGATTTCCTTCAGAAGGGATTTAGTGGCTTGTGTTGTGCAGAGCTCCAAGCTAAGGGAAAACCACTGGGAGTTGAAAACAGACAACTTCTGGTTGTAAAGAACCCACTGTCAGATTATTGTCCTTGTTAGAAAACAAACAGAAAAATGATTTATGGTCAAAGACACAGATATTGCTGATGAGAAATTCAAGTAGCGTGTAGGCAATGCATGTATGTTGTCTTTATATTAAACGTTATTAATGCCAGTGAAAGATACAGTTTTGACAGCCTTAGAGACAGAAGCCCTCTGGTTATCCAGCATAGTTTTCAGCATACAGCAGAGCTTTCACTGTTGGTACATGACTAATGTGCGTCGATGCACCCCATTGGGGACCTCCAGGTCTAAGGGGTAGAAGAAATTTTCTCTCTCTCACCCATTCAGCCTCCAGGAAAAGGCATTCATTGTCCTCAGTGTTGGTGGCCTTCAACTAGAAAGGTCATAAGGCCCATTCACATGGACTTCCACATGGCTGTGACATGGCAACATCCCACATTCAGAAATTATTTTGTTGGGTTTGTTTTGGGTTTTTTTAGATGATAAATTCTTTGGGGGCAAGGTCTAGATAAAATGTATATCAACTATCTGTCTGTCATGTGTCTGTATAGCATACAGCGTGATTGCCCATGACTAGAATTGATCGATGCTACTGCAGTACAAATAATAATTTAAGACTTACTACCTCATTTGGTGAATAGCATTGTAGTAAACAGGAAAAAAGGCATCGACCGAATCCTTTTGCAGAGAATTTCTCGTGGTGCTGGTCATCCTTTTCCCCACAGACCTTTCGTTCTTTTATGTTGCTTGCCATTGAAAGCCATTACTTTTTGAATAACTGTATTGGGGAACACTATCTAATATGCTTTCAAGCAGCAATTAAGGCA
>NW_017729020.1:9928684-9933583 GCF_001723915.1 Gavialis gangeticus
TCGTTCTTCTTATGTTGCTTGCCATTGAAAGCCATTACTTTTAGAATAACTGTATTTGGGAACACTATCTAACGCACTTTCAAGCAGCAATTAAGGCAACAGATCAAGTCTGGGAGGAGACTGTTTTTCTTAAACCTGGCCTCTTAGGCTAGGAAAAGATGTCACCAAACGTAGCGGATCAACTGTACTGTGGTATGTAGTGGTACTGATAATCCACCTCTTTGGGTGAAACACACATGGGCCCCTGTCCTGCCCACTGATAGTGCAGGGCAAGGGACAATATATTTTTCCTGGGAGATCCCAGGGGTGGGTCTGGGTAAAGGGGAAAGCTCTGCTTTCCCAGATCTGCTTCAGGGAGACCCTGGGGTATGTCTGGGCTAGTGAGCAAAGCCCCACTTTTCCTGCTTACCCAGATGGGTCCCCAAAGACCCCGAGGGGGGATCTGGGTACGTGAGAAAAGACAGACAGGTGCTATCAGGCCTTGAGAGGCCTGATTTCCTGAGATTCCTTGGGTTGCCTCTGTGTCAGGGGGCAAAGCTGGGCAGGTGCTCCAGTGGCTTGAGAGGGCTGCCCACACTCTCCTGCCACAGAGCTAATAGACATCTGCCACAATAAAGTGGCCAAATTTGCAACTACCTTTTGTTACGCTGCTGATTTTTCCTCTGATGTGCCACAACAAAGGGTAGGGACATGTATTTGCTCACCATTTGTGCCACCGTAAACATTTTATGACCGCACATATGGGGCATCAGGCAACATCTGTTAGAAACAGATCACTTTTTCTGCAAATGGGAGTCAAAGCTTACATTTCAACTGCAAAGAACATATGGAGTTAGATACTTTGAGTTCTTTGTGTACAAAAAGAAATATTGGATGAGGAGGAGGACAACTAGTGAAATGGGAAAGTCTAGCTGATAAGGATCTGAAAACAAAGAATCCCTCTTTTTTCTTCCCAGTCTTCTCCAAAATAATTTCATGGTGTTTCATTGGTGAGCAAATGCCTACCCCTAAAAGAACAAACAAGCAAAAAGCATAACCCTGCTGATGTGTCATAAATGCAAGAATCTCACTGTATACCTTCATCATTTCTACTCTTTTTGGGAAAAATTGAACTAACAGGACTAGTTTAAAATATTTTCCAAAGCATAAACAGACCTGCACATTACATAGTTACATAGACCTGCTGTTACTTGCAGGGGCGTGGGCAGCAACCAGGCAGCCCACAGCTGGCTATCCCAATTAGGGAATGAACAGTAGGGGCAGCAGTCTGCTGCCAGGAGCCAGAGAGACACCACCGGCTGAGCTGCTGCTCAGTACAACTTGGAGGTAAGGGAGGAGCTACTGGGGTGCCAGGAGGCTTCTGGTCCTGGGCATGACCGGAAACTGCACCCTGCTGGGGAAGGGTGTCCTGGTGGGAATGTCTGTGGTGGGACAGTCCCCCAGAAATGCCAGGCCAGTTACCTCCTAGGTGAAAGGCAGGTAGAGGTGCCCGATAACCCCAGCCCCCACATCCTTGGTGGCTATCAAGATCAAGACAGGGGGAGCCCAGGCTCACTGCAAGTACTGAGGCAGGGCCCAAGCCAGGTGGAGGGACCTGAGGCAGTTCCCAGACATGCAGTAGAGTTTGAAGTCACACTAGGGAGCCAGGAGTTAGGCACCAAAGGGGTGGGGCTCTGAGCCTTGGGGAACTGTTAGGGAAGTTGCCAGGAAAAGGGATAAGGGTTAATTTAGGGAGTGCAGTGGGACATTTTTTGGAGCCCTAGTCCCTTGGTGTGGGGCATGTAGGCCCAGAGAGAGGCTTGGAGCCCAGGGACAGAGCTTGGAGTTCAGAGAGAGGCTTGGAGTCTGAGGACTGGGCTTGAAAGTGAGGACAGGGCTGGAAGGCCCAGAGATAGGGCTTGGAGCCCAGTATATATATAGGAATATGATAAGGCTGGGTATTAAACCATGAGACATCTGTGAGGCATGGGACATGATAAGGGGTGGTCTGCGTCATGTACCTAGGCCCTAGTCATCAGGGCAGGTAAAGGGCAGCCTCCCATCTGATGTACATCATTCAATCGTGAACATCAAGGTGTGGCAGGCGAGGTAGGCGGGTGGTTTGCCTGGAAGCAAGTGGGCAGGCCTACGTTGAGATCGGCCCTGGGACGCTCACTTGTTACACCTGCACATTACACAGATATATGTCAGTGGAACTGAAATCAGCTCTAGCTCAGTGTGTGTTTTATATTTTTAAATAAGCTGCTTTTCTTTTGTCTTAATGTGATGAGAAGCGGTATGGATGATGTCTCAGCTCTGAAATCTGAAACTCCATGTCTCTCAGTTCAATTAAGTTGAAATATTAAGTCTCTCTCTTTTTTTTTTTGCATCTTAGAGTGTGATATCACTGCTTCTTTATGGGTCATGCAATATGTATATAGTTATGTCAAATTATTTTTTGGGCCATAATTGCTTTTTCAGCTAATAGAAATTGATGTAATTATCCTGTCTGTTTCCTTTTTTTTTCTTGTTCATATTCCAATATGTGCGTTTCCTACTCTGCTTCACATCCCACAGGGAATTGTGAAGGAAATGCAATCCAGTGCTTCAGAAAACTAATCTCTCAGAGGTTATTTATCTCAGGCACAACTTGTTAACGTTGTTCCTTTCATGAAGCAAAAATAGAAATGAAACATTTCTTTCTCTAACAAGTATGGAGCCTTACAAAGGCTAATGTTGGGAACTTATGGTGCAGGTAGTGTATAGCCCCAAGTGATTCTGCCTGGGTGGGAAGAGATATAATCCTTCAAAAGACTTTTCAAAATTTGAGTCTTTTAAATGAAATATTGAGCTGTTGGGCCTCATCTCTCCAGTCCTCTCAGATTAGTGCCAGACAGAAGGGTGCATCTCCTGTAATGATAGCCTGACTTCCCAACATCACCCAATGCTGGATTAACTTTTGGCTTTGGTTAGATTTGGTGCAGAATTCCCGTCGCTCGCTGAACGGAAGCTTTGCCAAGGTGTGAACTCGCTGAAGGGGGGAACATGAAATGAAATCCTGCCCCACATATCCTATTGCCTGCACAAAAGAAAACGTGTTCAAACCATGACAACACATGGTTTGATAAATAGTAGTGGATAGGTTAAGATCTGTTGCTTGTCTAAATTTCATTTCAAGTAAGAATAAGAAGCAAAGCTAAAATGTCACTTGCTTGCCTATTCAGAAGGTGTCAACAGTAAGAAAGTTTACTAGTTAGGGTAAACCAATGGTATAAAAACAGAGCTGAATATCAGGAAATATTTTTTAGCATGAGGTCTAGGTGATCTGTGGACCACTTGTTTCCGAATGGAAATTTGGAAGCTCAGGGAAGCCGCGCGGCTCTGGCAGGGCAGACGGACATGCAAATGCAGAGACAGGAAACAAAAATTAACTTCCCAGAAGATTCTCTTGACAGTTGGCAAACTAAAGCCGTATTGGCCCTCGACATGTATATACATGATTCCAGGATACTTTTCCTTTTGGTTTACACAAAGCTAAATTGATGCTTGAACAGGTTCTCTCCAAATGTGGCACCTATCAGACTATCTTTTGTCATTTTTGTTACCTGCCTTTGTTCTTTGCTGCGTGCTGTTATTTGACATGCAGCAAGTGACTGAAGGCTCAGCCGGTCTCCAGCAATGCAGTGTAATGCTAGACTTAGGAAAGCTTGCTCAGGTTTCTGCCTGCTATTAGGTTTCTGCAGGCTTGCTGCAGGTATGGTTACCCAATATTGGTTAGAGCTGCATATCTAACCTGTATGCTATCTGTCTGTTTCTCTGTCTTTTTTATTCCTTTCCTTTAATCCTACTGACCTCCAGCAGTGAGATATCAAACAGTAGTGTGGGTCTCATGCTGCCTGTATATGTATATGTGCATAGGGGGGAGAGCAGAATATTCAAAACACATGGTTTGATTTACAAGTTCCACCAGTGCAAGATAAATAGCCTTTGAATTTGTGAGAAATAATGGAGTTTAGCGTTTGGGCTAGAATAGGTAGAAGGTTCCCTGCTATTTCCTAGTGAAGCTCACCGATGTTACTGAGGTTTCTATGGGGAAGTTGGGTATTTCCAATGGAAGATATACATTCCTGGTTATTTCTGAGGAATGCCAGCAAATACAGATCCTTCCCATCAAAAGCAATCCAAGACATTCTCACTCAATCCCTGTGGATGCTAACAACTGCCCAGTGACATTTGTATACCCCAGGTGTCTCCCAGGATTGATTCCCTGGGAATGCCACGAGGCCCCGACGGATGCTGAGCATTCCTGGGTATTCCCCTCACATTCTGCCATGTCCGTTGGATCGTTTTGGATTACTGGGAGTTTGGGTGCTTGATTCAGGCGGCTTCGGTTCCTTTCACATGCATTTCCATTAGGTCGGACAGGTTTGTGTTGCTTGGGACAAGTTTGTAGTGCTTTGGGTTGGTTTGGATTTCTTCGGGCACTTTGTGGCACTCTAGATTTCTAGCAGTGCCCTCCGGCCTCTGTAAAGCTATCCTAGTGGCATGACAGCTGGCTCTCTGGCCAGGGGCCGGTAGCAGAAGCACTCCAGGTGCTGCAAGGGCTGAATCTGTTCTTGAGGGGAGCGGCTACATTGACCCTGGCCTGCAGTCATTGTACACTGATTCTTTTCCCAAAATAAGATATTCCTGAGCTCATCCATCACCTGGAAAACCTCTGCCTACTTTAACCCCATTGCTATTGCACTTCTGTGGAACAGAAAAGTCCCAAATTCAAGTTTCAACTCCTCTACTCCAACAGAACTGTCTCAAAAACAGGCCTTTGGCCTTCCAAACGAGGACTCGAGACGTTGGGCTATTGTAGAGTGAGGCGCTGGCTGCTGGGAGCGAGCCTAGCCCCCTTAGAAGAATAAACAGGGC
>NW_017729020.1:9933594-9937969 GCF_001723915.1 Gavialis gangeticus
AAAATGTCATTGCTACAAGCATGCAATACAGTTTCTGGGATGGAGAACAAAGGGCAGTATTTTCATATGCTGGGCCAGAACATCATAGTCCCCACCCCGTCTGTTTAATATACTTATAGGAAGTGCAGCTTCTTAAAAGGAAGACAAGCACAACTTAGCTGAAGAAATGCCTACTGGTTGATGTACTTGCCTTTTAGAGTGATCCATTTTGCAACAACCGTGTGCGTCTTTCCAGGGGTACGATTCCAACCCCACCCCCTGCATTAAGCAACAAAAACCCAGTCTGATTTATGACTCGGTGCATCCGATTTCTATAATGAGGTTATATATTCAATCTAATGAAGGACTTAGCATCCTCTGTCATTTCTCCATCAGTAAAATGGAGATAAGGATGCTTACCCATCTACCATCCATGGGTATGATGAGACTTGCTCAATAGTTGTCTGGTGCTTTGAACATTTAAAATGCTGTGGGCCATATCCTGTAAGACTTCTGTTTGTGTTGACATCTCCTTTTCCCTTTCTTCCTTTGGAATTAGGGCTTGGATTTTCTTTGTGTTGTCTGTATGTGACTCCAAGTCTTGTCAAGCTCAGGTCCTGAGGAACTGTTGCTTCCACCTGCCCCTTGGCAAATGAAAACAGGAGGACTTACTGTGCCTGTTCAGCCTCTGGGCTGCAGTAACTCCTGCTGATTCCATCCTCGCAATGAGCATTACTAAACCTCCAGTTATACCAAGGGTGGGCAAAATGGCAGATCTCCATGTCCCAACAGCCCTTGCCTGCATCACTCTGGTGGGTTTCCAAGGGGACCCAGGAGCAGAGGATCCATAATAGCATGGGGCCAGAGTCTCCATGCAAACCGGCCCGAGCAGCACTGGCAGGGCACGTGGCTGGGTGGGGAGCTGCTCCGGCGTTGGGGTTGGGGGCGGGATTTTGGGACGGAGACGGCATGGGCTGGAGCTGGGGCCAGGATCTGCTGTGCAGGCAGCAGATCACAGCTCTGCCCTGGCTCTGCATAGTGCTGTCACTGCAGAATGGCTCAAGGAGCCAAGGATTCCCACAAGAGCTTTGGTTCACAACTCTCTAGGGCAGAGAAGGGGGCTCTGCTTTCTGTTTGATCAGAATAGTTTCATATTTTGTTGCTTATGATTTTGTTTTATTTTATTCCACTTTCCAAGGGAAGCCAGAGCAGAGAGCATGCCTATAGATGACCATAACTGCATGAATTACCATATTTATTTGAATATAATATGACACCCCAATAATTAAACTCTACAAATGGAAAAGGTATCAATGTGTTGTAATTTTCCAGGTATAAAATCTAATTATTGGACATTTGCCTGGAATTTGTCCCCCTCCCACTGTTACAGCAGGGGAAATAAATCTGAAGGGTCAGGTTGCCCCGTTGCCCTCTCTGCCCCCAGCTTCTTCCACTTGTAGCCTGTTTTGCCCTTTCTTACTGTCAGACCCTACTCTTCCTGAAGCAAAGAGCAAATCTGAAAACAGTAACCTCAAAATGAAGAGACCTATAGTAATTGCATCTAGAAACCATAGACTTAATTCATGTTGAAATGATGTATCATACCTGCTGCAAGTTTTATTATAGGTATTCTGTAAGCACACTTTTAAGCAATACTTTTGTGTACCTACTTATATAAACTATGCATGATATTCATCTAAAGCCAAAATCTCATGATTTACCATACAGTTCCTTGGACTGGGCCTCAGCAGAGTCAACAGCATTTCAAGCCATAATAACCTCATAGCTCAGCACTGCTCAGGATGTGTGCTTACTCCAAATACTCCCCACAAAGGATCCATGTGTTAATTAGCCCCAGCTCATGACTGGAACCAGGTGTGCTTGTCACGAGTCCTGGGATCCTCCAAAAATGTATATGCAGGTAAGGCACGGGGCAGCCGGGTCTGGCTCCATCTCACAGGGGGCCGGCCACAGTAATCATATACACCAGGTAGGGAGATGGGGTGAGAGAGGGCTTGTGGGTGAACTGTTTGGGGCTCCCCCATCTCAGTCAACTTCGGGCAAACGGGGTGTTGTGAATCCAATCTAATTTGTGTGGTGTATCTAGTGGGCAGCCGGAAAGCCAGGTCCCAGCTCTCCTGCTGGCCTGCTTGCTGACCTGCAAGTATGACAACACTAAGCTTTCTTCAGGAAGCACGTAGCGATTTATGGCTCTATTGCTATTACTATGCACCGACTATTATAACCGTGTTAATGATGCTAGGAATTTGAATTTGCCTTTCTTTCACGGCGGCACATACTCAAATCTAGCTTGGTCCTTGGCCGGTCCACAGATTTCACACACAAATAGTACTCACTCTTGTGGCTGTCTGTGACTGAGCAGTTGCAGTTTAGTATTTGCCGTGTTACTTTAGTAGTAGTCAAAACTATGTTCCCACTGCCTTCCTTGCTGTTTCCAGCAGGAAGGCATTCGACTTCACTGTCTTCTTCCTTGCATTGCACCACCCCTCCACCCTATGCACACAGAGACTTCACCAAAATGTCCAGTAAATAAATGGGCATTTCCTCTTTGTCAGCTGCTAGCTGCATGAGAGAAGGGCATTCTGATCCAGTATGGCAGGGCTTGCAAGTTTGGCATCTTGCCTCCAGTGCCTCCTAATACTGTACTTGGCAATCTAAGGGAAAAACTAAAGGGAAAAAAATATGCCTAGAAAATTGTCCAAAGCTGTACATATGGTAAGAAGAGGAAATTATCTTCACAGCATGAACTGTGGAATTGCATCACTTTTAGCATGAGATCTGATTAACTTTCACTTAAGCTGTTAGTAATATAAGGAGTCATTATAGCCTAGAACATTTGTATATTGAGGGTGGGATTTAAAATGTACCTAACTTCCCTACACTTCTTTAATATTCAAGTCCCAGTTGCTTTTTAAAAATGTAGTTATATTTACATATGCAGCTACAACTGTTGTGTCTGACCCTTTTTAAGTGGAAGCAAAAGCTCTGTAACCTGAATGAAGTGGGTTTTAAAAAGTCGGTTACCGTGGGTTAGGTCCACTAGTAGAGGTGTGGACAAATGGAATAATGGCATCGATTCAACTGCCACCACTTGCAAATGGAGCCCCTACCTCCAATAAAACAGCTACTAGAATTGCCCATAGCTTTAGTCTCTGTCTTGTCCCATTTGAGAATGGCTTTCATAAGAGTTTTACAAAGGAGTTTGGTTTCCAGGACTGGGTCTGTCAAACGTTGGTGGTCTGTTTCAGTGTTTTATACCCATCTTGACGCATGCTTTGCAAGTGATTCAGGTTTCTCTTAATGGCCAGCCTTTAGTCCTGATAAAGAGTTGCTGCTGAACCCTGAATGTGACATTCATTACAAAATCAGCATGGCCAATACCCATCGAGAAGGGTTTTGGCATAAATCTCATCAGTAGAAAAAGAAGATGCTTGGGCCGGGCTGAATAACACAATTTACTCCATCTCAGGAAAAGGAGAGTTTGGCGTTCTCCACTTGTTCCAGCAGATACAAACCCAGTAGTTTGGGCTCCTGATGATAAAAGCAGAGTTCCTTCAGAAGGGATTTAGTGCCTTGTGTTGCGCAGAGCTCCAAGCTAAGGGAAAACCACTGGGAGTTGAAGACGAACAACTTTTGGCTGTAAAGAACCCATTGTCAGATTATTGTCCTTGTTAGAAAACAAACAGAAAAGTGATTTATGGTCAAAGACACAGATATTGCTGATGAGAAATTCAAGTAGCGTGTAGGCAATGCATGTATGTTGTCTTTATAGTAAATGTTATTAATGCCAGTGAAAGATGCAGTTTTGACAGCCTTACAGACAGAAGCCCTCTGGTTATCCGGCATAGTTTTCAGCAAACAGCAGAGCTTTCACTGTTGGTACATGACTAACGTGCCTCGATGCACCCCATTGGGGACCTCCGGGTCTAAGGGGCAGAAGAAAGTTTCTCTCTCTCACCCGTTCAGCCTCCAGGAAAGGGCATCCATTGTCCTCACTGTTGGTGGCCTTCAACTAGAAAGGTCATAAGGCCCATTCACATGGACCACTGCGTGGCTGTGGCTGTGACCTGGCTACATCACACGTTCAGACATTATTTGGTTGTGTTTGTTTTGGGGTTTTTTTAGATGATGCATTCTTTGGGGGCAAGCTCTAGGTAAAATATATGTCGACTATCTGTCTGTCATGTGTCTGTATAGCATACAGCGTGATTGCCCATGACTAGAATTGATTGATGCTACCGCAGTACAAATAATAATTTAAGACCTACTACCTCATTTGGCGAATAGCATTGTAGTAAACAGGAAAAAAGGCATCGACCGAATCCTTTTGCAGAGAATTTCTCGTGGTGCTGGTCATCCTTTTCCCCACAGACCT
>NW_017729020.1:9942969-9948668 GCF_001723915.1 Gavialis gangeticus
TACTACCTCATTTGGTGAATAGCATTGTAGTAAACAGGAAAAAAGGCATCGACCGAATCCTTTTGCAGAGAATTTCTCGTGGTGCTGGTCATCCTTTTCCCCACAGACCTTTCGTTCTTTTATGTTGCTTGCCATTGAAAGCCATTACTTTTTGAATAACTGTATTGGGGAACACTATCTAATATGCTTTCAAGCAGCAATTAAGGCAACAGATCAAGTCTGAGAGGAGACCGTTTTTCTTAAACCTGGCCTCTTAGGCTAGGAAAAGGTGTCAGCAAATGAAGCGGATCAACTATGTACTGGTACAGCTAACCCACCTCTTTGGGTGAAACACGTGTCAGCCCCTGTCCTGCCCGCCAATAGGGCAGGGCAAGGGGCAATATATGCTTCCCTGGAGATCCCGGGGTGGGTCTGAGTAAAGGGGAAATCTCTGCTTTGCCAGATCTGCTTCAGGGAGACCCTGGGGCGTGTCTGGGCTAGTGAGCAAAGCCCCACTTTTCCGGCTTACCCAGACGGGTCCCCAGAGACCCTAAGGGTGGGTCTGGCTGAGTGGGATAAGGCAAACGGGTGCTCTCAGGGCTTGAGAGGCCTGATGTGCCGAGACTCTTCGGGTTGCCCCTGGGGGAGCTGGGCAGGTGCTCCAGAGGCTTGAGACCGCTGCCCACCCTGTCCTGCCCCAGAGCTGATAGACATCTGCCACAATAAAGGGAACCGTGAAAGAAATGCAGTCCAGTGCTTCAGAAAACTAATCTCAGAGGTTATTTATCTCAGGCACAACTTGTGTCTTTCACGAAGCAAAAATAGAAATGAAACATTTCTTTCTCTAACAAGTATGGAGCCTTACAAAGGCTCATGTTGGGAACTGGTGGTGCAGGTAGTGTATCGCTCCAAGTGATGCCGCCTGGGTAGGAAGAGAGAGAATCCTTCAAAAGACTTCAAAATGTGAGTCTTTGAAATGAAATATTGAGCTGTTGGGCCTCATCTCCACAGTCCTCTCAGATTAGTGCCGGACATCCTGTAATGATGGCCTGACTTCCCAACATCACCCAGTGCGGGATGAACTTTTGGCTCTGGTTAGATTCGGTGCAGCATTCCCATCGCTCCCTGAACAGGTCTGCCAGGGTGTGAATTCGCTGAAGGGGAACATGACATTGAATCCTGCCCCATGTACCCTATCGCCCGCACCAAAGAGAATGTGTTCAAACCCTGAGAACGCATGCTTTGACACGTAGGAGTGGATAGGTTAAGATCTGCTGCCTGTCTAGATTGCACGTCAAGTCAGGATAAGAAGCAAAGTGAAAATGTCACTTGCTTGCCTATTCAGAAGGTGTCAGGAAGTTTGCCAGTTACTTAGGGTAAGCCAATGGTATAAAAACAGAGCTGAATATCAGGAAATAGTTTTTAGCATGAGGTCTAGGTGATCTGTGGAACACTTCTTTCCAAATGGAAATCTGGAAGCTCAGGGAAGCCGCGCGGCTCTGGCAGGGCAGACGGACATGCAAATGCAGGGACAGGACACAAAAATTAACTTCCCAAAAGATTCTCTTGACAGTTGGCAAACTAAAGCCGTATTGGCCCTCAGCATGTATATATGATTCCAGGATATTTTTCCTCTTGGTTTACACAAAGCTAAATTGATGCTTGAATGGGTACTCTCCGGAGACTTGTAAAGGTGGCACCTATCAAACTATCTTTTGTCATTTTGTTACACGCCGTTGTTGTTTGCTGCGTGCCTGTATTTGAGATGCAGCAAATGACTGAAGGCTCAACCTGTCTCCAGCAATGCAGTGTAATGCTAGACTTGGGAAACCTTGCTCAGGTTTCTGCCTGCTACTATGTTTCTGCAGGCTTGCTGCAGGTAAGGCTACCCAATGTTGGTTAGAGCTACGTATCTAACCTGTATGCTATCTGTCTGTTTCTCTGTCTTATTTTTATTCCTTCCCTTTAATCCTATTGAGCTCCAGCAGTGAGATATCAAACAGTAGTGTGGGTCTCATGCTGCCTGTATATGTATGTGTGCATAGGGGGGAGAGCAGAATATTCAAAACACATGGTTCGATTTACAACATCCACCTGCTCAAGATAGATAGCCTTGCAATTCGTGAGAAATAATGGAGTTTAGCGTTTGGGCTAGAATACGCAGAAGGTTCCCTGCTATTTCCTAGTGAAGCTCACCGATGTTACTGAGGTTTCTATGGGGAAGTTGGGTATTTCCAATGGAAGATATACATTCCTGGTTATTTCTGAGGAATGCCAGCAAATACAGATCCTTCCCATCAAAAGCAATCCAAGACATTCTCACTCAATCCCTGTGGATGCTAACAACTGCCCAGTGACATTTGTATACCCCAGGTGTCTCCCAGGATTGATTCCCTGGGAATGCCACGAGGCCCCGACGGATGCTGAGCATTCCTGGGTATTCCCCTCACATTCTGCCATGTCCGTTGGATCGTTTTGGATTACTGGGAGTTCGGGTGCTTGATTCAGGCGGCTTTGGTTCCTTTCACATGCATTTCCATTGGGTCGGACAGGTTTGTGTTGCTTGGGACGAGTTTGTAGTGCTTTGGGTTGGTTTGGATTTCTTCGGGCACTTTGTGGCACTCTAGATTTCTGGCAGTGCCCTCCGGCCCCTGTAAAGCTATCCTAGTGGCGTGACGGCTGGCTCTCTGGCCAGGGGCTGGTAGCAGAAGCACTCCAGGAGCTGCAAGGGCTGAATCTGTTCTTGAGGGGAGCAGCTATGTTGACCCTGGCCTGCAGTCATTGTACACTGATTCTTTTCCCAAAATAAGATATTCCTGAGCTCATCCATCACCTGGAAAACCTCTGCCTACTTTAACCCCATTGCTATTGCACTTCTGTGGAACAGAAAAGTCCCAAATTCAAGTTTCAACTCCTCTACTCCAACAGAACTGTCTCAAAAACAGGCCTTTGGCCTTCCAAACGAGGACTCGAGACGTTGGGCTATTGTAGAGTGAGGCGCTGGCTGCTGGGAGCGAGCCTAGCCCCCTTAGAAGAATAAACAGGGCCTAGATCTGCTCCAGCAAGGCCATCAGAGCCTGGGGGGGGAAAACCCTAGACGGCTTCTGTAGTACTGCTAGGCATGCAGGCCTGAGGTTCACCAGGACCAGACTGAAGGTACCCGCCTCGCCCATGTTGCCGCTCTCTTATTCTGCCATTAGAGTGGCAGCCTCGCCACGCAGACCCAATTGGGAAACGCCAATGCGGGTAGAGGCAAGCACCACTGATAATAGAAAAGGTGAATCTGCATCCCAGGGCTTAATCTAGGCCCTCTCCTCAACTTTCTGCCACTCTGCTGGAAAGACCGCACCCAGCAAAAGGGGCAAGATCTGGAGGCTTTACCTACTGTGAGCTGCCTAGTGGATCTACTGTCCCCAGACTTTGATGCAGGCCGCAGAAGCGACTCCCCTTTGGCTGCAAGAGGATCACCGCAGGCCCTGGCTGCTGGGTGAGTGCCGCACGGGGAAGTAAGGGTACGACCCTTAGAGGAGTTGGGAACGCCGCCCCCATTATAGGTGGTGTCATTAGCAGCACCCAGCACGCAACAAAGCTTCTGGGAGCCAGAGAGGAGCCAAGAGATGCCCCTCGCCCAGGTGTGTGCCGGCAGGCATTGCCAGTGCAGGGTGTGGGAAGGACACTGCCCAAGAGGCTGTTGGCCCAGGGTTCGATGTGCTGACCAGCTGTGGCAGGCGGGGTTCCCTGGGGGTGCTCCTGGGATGCTGTGCTCAGCTGCTGAGTGCTCAGCTTGCTGGGGCTCCTTGACTTGGGGAAGGGCCTGGTGGGCTGGGGGACAGGACCCCGGCAGAGCAGGCTGAGACATGCTCTGCAGCTGCACTTGGCCAGCTGTGATGCCACAGCACAGCCGGTGCCAGGCGGCAGCAAAGGGCTCCGCCACTACCTGGAGCAGTGGGCAGGCTTCCACCACCCCTGGCCTGAGACTCCTGCGAGGCCAGCGGCCGCCGGGGAGGTCTTGGGATGCTTTGTTGCAGCGTGTCTGTGATCCGTGCAGTGGGATCCAGGTCCCTGTGCAGACAGCTCCAGTGGGAGACCTGTAGGCTGGTCTCCAGATCAGGCCCAGTGTCACGAGCGATGCCAGGCAACAGCTGCACCACAGCTGGCTCCTGGCTGATGCCCATGGTTACCTTGCTGTCCTGCTGGAGGGAGAAAAAAGCTCCAGGCCTTGTCCTGTGGACTGGCCAGGCAGGGAGCAGCTCCCCTCATGCCCAGGCAGTGCTGGGGGAGCTTTGCTTCTCGCACAGGTGTCACAGGCACCTGAGACAATTCCCCGGTGTCCTGTGAATCCACAAGGGAGCCAGCTTCCCCTCTGTGCCTGGCTCCCTTGGGGCTGTCACCGCTTTCTGGCTGGTGGGAGTGGGGGCACTTGCCCTTCGAGTCCCTATGCAGACTGGTTGGGTCCGTTGTGCCCCAGTGCCCTGATGTAGCTGGCATCTGCTGTGCAGCATGGACGCAGGCTCCTGCTGAGCTTGGCCGGCCCAGCCACATGCAGCAGTGCCGCTCAGCACGGTGACAGTCAGCACTGGGCCTGCAATTCAAATGCGGTTTATCAGCGGTGTGGAGAAATCCATCAGGTGGCAGCTGCACGGGATGCAGTGGCACCTTAGGTGGCACGCGGCTCAGAAATGACCACTTGTGCTGCTTTGCTGGGAATCACCTGCCTTGGAGCCCTTTAGCCATCTGCACAGGGCCCCAGCACTTGTGCCTGGACCTCAGGGAGGTCACACACTCACCATCCAAAATCTGTATTGCTGAGAGCTGGAGAGGCAACCAGGGCTGGTGCACACATTTTATTGAACTTTTCCTCTCTCAAAGGAGTTTAAATGTGTAATGAACACGCTGTGGTGATTTGAAATATAATCCCATTACTCTGAGGAGATTACCAAGGCTGCAAGAGTTCACAAATCATGCTTAGGGTTTTTATAGAACAACACCCTGTTGAGATTTTGCATTTAAGCAGAGGTGTGTGGCAAGAATAAACCATGACCAAGCTTAACCTTTGGCTTGTCCTGCAGCCACTGCCGGCCTCCCTGTGCCGACCCCTCTGGGAGACCAGCTGGAAGGATCAGGGCTAGGCCACTCCACGTGGTCACCCTGCCTGCCCAATTTGGCTGCACTAGCAATGCCCAGGTGCTAGGGCTGGGGCAGAGGTGCGAGTGCTGCAGTGCAGCCAACCTGAGCCGGGCCTGCAGAAACTGCTGTGGTTGTGAAGCCCTGGCTCCAGGCGGGAGGACCGAGAGCTCTTCTGCAGCCTCCCTCTTGCCCCTGCCAGGTGGGAGAAGGACACGGCGCTGCTCGTATCCTGGCAGGTGCCAGGGGTCTGCTGAATGGGAGCGCCTGCCAGCTCCAGGCTTTGGCTGTGGGCACTGCGCAGGAGGGGGAAAGAACCCCGGGAGGAGCGGTGGGCACTTCCCCCCCAGGAAGGGCTGGTCCTCACCCCAAACAGCCAGGCTTGAGAGTGACATTCGTGTTGGGGTGGGGAACTTGGTGCTTTTGCTGATGTTGCTGGCAGGTGGCCGGTCTGTTCTCCTGCGGGGCCACTGAGTGGCCATTCGTGCAGGCAGGGCAGGCCCAGGTGAAGACATGCAGTGGCCTCTGATTTAGCCTGCTGCCCCCAGGAGCACGAGGTTGTGTGGTTGAGGCCTGCACCTGGCAAAAGCGGGGTC
>NW_017729020.1:9948679-9949690 GCF_001723915.1 Gavialis gangeticus
AAGGGGCTCCGCCACTACCTGGAGCAGTGGGCAGGCTTCCAACACCCCTGGCCTGAGACCCCTGCGCAGCCAGCGGCCTCTGGGGAGGTCTTGGGATGCTTTGCTGCAGCGTGTCTGTGATCCGTGCAGTGGGATCCAGGTCCCTGTGCAGACAGCTCCAGTGGGAGACCTGTAGGCTGGTCCCCACAGCAGGCCCAGTGTCACGAGCGATGCCAGGCAACAGCTGCACCACAGCTGGCTCCTGGCTGATGCCCATGGTTACCTTGCTGTCCTGCTGGAGGGAGAAAAAAGCTCGAGGCCTTGTCCTGTGGACCGGCCAGACAGGGAGCAGCTCCCCTCATGCCCAGGCAGTGCTGGGGGAGCTTTGCTTCTCGCACAGGTGTCACAGGCACCTGAGACAATTCCCCGGTGTCCTGTGAATCCACAAGGGAGCCAGCTTCCCCTCTGTGCCTGGCTCCCTTGGGGCTGGTACCGCTTTCTGGCTGGTGGGAGTGGGGGCACTTGCCCTTCGAGCCCCCATGCAGCCTGGTTGGGTCCGTTGTGCCCCAGCGCCCTGATGTAGCTGGCATCTGCTGTGAAGCATGGACGCAGGCTCCTGCTGAGCTTGGCCAGCCTAGCTGCACAGAGCAGTGCTGCTCAGCATGGTGACGGTCAGCACTGGGCCTGCAATTCAAGTGTGATTTATCAGTGGAGTGGAGAAATCCATCAGGTGGCAGCTGCACGGGATGCAGTGGCACCTTAGGTGGCACGCGGCTCAGAAATGACCACTTGTGCTGCTTTGCTGGGAATCACCTGCCTTGGAGCCCTTTAGCCATCTGCACAGGGCCCCAGCGCTTGTGCCTGGACCTCAGGGAGGTCACTCACTCACCATCCAAAATCTGTTGCGACTTGTCAGAAAAATGAATCATAGAATCAATGAGTCGGGAGGGACCAAGACAGATCATCGAGTCCGACCCCCTGCCTTGGGCAGAAAGGAGCACTGGGGGTGGCAGGGGTCATAAGACCCCAGCC
>NW_017729020.1:9954690-9977409 GCF_001723915.1 Gavialis gangeticus
CTTGAAGTGCGGCGCCCAGACCTGGACACAGGACTCCAGCTGCGGCCTGACCAGCGCCGCATAGAGGGGGAGCAAGACCTCTCTGGATCTGTTGGTGATGCCTCTGTTGATGCAGGACAGGGTGCGGTTGGCTCTGCCTATTGCTTCGTCACATTGGCGACTCATTCATCCTGGAGTCAATCCTGACTCCAAGATCCCTCTCTGCCTCTGTGCTGCCGAGGGGCAGCCCCTAACTTATAACCATAATGCTGGCTCCCTCTCCCCAGGTGCAGCACCCTGCACTTGTCCTTGTTGAACTGCATCCTGTTCAGATCCGCCCACTTCAATCTATCCGGGTCTGCCTGGATGCGGTCCCTGCCTGCCGGTGGATTCACTTTACCCCACAGCTTGGTGTCATCAGTGAACTTGAACAGGGTGCTCTCCACACCCTCGTCCAGGTCGCTGATGAAGATGTTGAACAGCACCGGTCCAAGGACCGAGCCCTGGGGGACTCCGCTGCCCGCACCCTCCCAGGCTGACTTCGACCCGTCCACCACCACCCTCTGGGTGCGCCCCTGGAGCCAGTTTGCCACCCATGTGACCGTGCATTCGTCAATGCCGCAGTCCCTCAGCTTGCCCCCCAGAATTGGGTGGGACACTGTCAAAGGCCTTTTTTTTTACCTTTTTTTTTTTCCCATTTTGGAGCTCTGTTTGTCTAATCAAGGGAGAGAGCTGGAGAGGCAGCCAGGGCTGGCGCGCACATTTTATTTAACTTTTCTTCTGTCAAAGGAGTTTAAATGTGTAATGAACACGCTGTGGTGATTTGAAATATAATCCCATTACTCTGAGGAGATTACCAAGGCTGCAAGAGTTCACAAATCATGCTTAGGGTTTTTATAGAACAACACCCTGTTGAGATTTTGCATTTAAGCAGAGGTGTGTGGCAAGAACAAAATATAACCGAGCTTAACCTTTGGCTTGTCCTGCAGCCACTGCCGACCTCCCTGTGCTGACCCCTCTGGGAGACCAGCTGGAAGGATCAGGGCTGGGACACTCCACATGGTCACCCTGCCTGCCTGATTTGACTGTACTAGCAATGCCCAGGTGCCAGGCATGAGGTGCAAGTGCTGCAGTGCAGCTAACCTGAGCCGGGCCTGCAGAAACTGCTGTGGTTGTGAAGCCCTGGCTTCAGGCGGGAGGACCGAGAGCTCTTCTGCAGCCTCCCTCTTGCCCCTGCCAGGTGGGAGAAGGACACGGCGCTGCTCATATCCTGGCAGGTGCCAAGGGTCTGCTGAATGGGAGTGCCTGCCAGCTCCAGGCTTTGGCTCTGGGCACTGCGCAGGAGGGGGAAAAAACCCCTGGAGGAGCGGTGGGCACTTTCCCCCCAGGAAGGGCTGATCCTCACCCCAAACAGCTGGGCTTGGCAGTGAAATCAGTGTTGGGGCTGTCTCACTGCCCGCACCCATGTCCTCAGTGACTCGCTGATGCTGGCTGCTTTGTTCCTTATGGAAATATTCAACTCTAACTTGAGCCCTCCCTCCACCTTGGTTCCCAGCCCCTTCTTGCTGTGTCCTCCCTCTGGTGAGAGTCTGGTGGAGCAGGGGACCAGACCTGAGTTCCCTCCATCACCTGCCCCTTCCTCTGCATCCCACACAGCTGCAGCAAGAGGTGGCAGTCCAGGCTCACCTGGATGCTGGCTGAGGCCCGACAAAAGCCCTGACAGCAAGTGGTGGGGGTCACCCGCAAGGTTGGTGGGCATCTAGCATGGGGCCAGGGGCCAGGCAGCAACTCCAGCACTGGAGGGCTCTGGCCTCTGCCTCGGAGGGAGCAGCGATCCCAAGGTAGGGCTGTCTAGGGAGGAGTTGGGCTTGATAGCAGTCTTCAACGGCAGAGGGGTGGTCAGGGAGAGGATGGTGATCGACTGCCTCTTGCCCACTGTGTGGGGAGCGGGACGAGCAACAGGGTTACATTGCCAACATCTTGGCTTTGAGGATGAGTTTCCTTGCTGACTTCCAGGGGGCAAGTTGACCCAGGTGGGGTTTGGAGTGCAGAGAAGGCAAACACTTGGCTGGGCTGGATGAGATTGGATGTTAGGGCCCTGCAGAAGTGTGTTTGTGATGCTGGGACTTATGCAGAGCACTTCCTGTTCCCTGGGAACTGAACGTCTGCCCCCAGGCCTGCCCTCCCTGCTAGAGCCTGCATCAGCCTTGGCTGCTCCCTCTACTCTGCAGGGCACCCAGCGTCACCTCCTCAGAGAGCAGGGAGGTCCTGACCCTATGCCGCCGTCTGCCACAGCCAAAGGCCTTGGCCAGCAGGCAACACTGGAGCAGGTTCAGCCCTTCACCTGGGTTTGACAGTGACCTTAGTCTACAGTGTCATTTTCTAGAGCAGTTAATTGCTCTTTGCTGGGGGGGGAGGGGGAACTTGGTGCTTTTGCTGATGTCCCTGGCAGGTGGCAGGTCTGTTCTCCTGCGGAGCTACCGAGTGGCCATTAGTGCAGGCAGGGCAGGCATAGGTGAAGAAATGCAGTGGCCTCTGATTTAGTCTGCTGCCCTGGGAGTATGAGGTTGTGTGGTTGAGGCCTGCACCTGGCAAAAGCGGGGTCTCATCTGTTTTTGTTTCTGTAGCTCAGTGACTGTCTCCTGTTGCAGCAGGCGGGGAGGTGCAGGACAGGGAGAAGCAGCAGACAGGCTTTGCCCTGCCGATGTCTGCTGGCTTGGGTGGGAGAGCACTGGCTGGAGAGCAGATGGCTTGGGTTTAAATCCTGCCTTGAGGAAGGCAAGTGGGTGACTTGGGAAACCCCTCTGGGTGAGCTCTTTCTCGCTGCTATTTCATGGCTCTGGCCAGAAACACTGCGCCAAGGTGGGCTTTTCCTCCAGGAGCGCTTGTTTGTCTTGGGGGGAAGAGTGCTGGCTTAAAGACCCAGTGGCATGGGGTCAAAACCCACTTTGGCATGGCAAGCAGGTGCCTGAGAGCAGCTGGTCTCCTGGGCAAGTTCTTTGCTCTTGTGGCCTGCTGCCTCTTTCGTTGCTGTGGCCAGAGGCGCCGAGTCAAGAGTCACAGCCAACAGCTTTCCGGTCAGGAGAGCTTGGTAGCCTTGTGGGGAGAGGGCTGGCTTGAAAGCTCAGTATCATGGGTTCAAATCCCACTGTGGCATAATGAGCAGGCATGCTAGATAAGCTGGTGTCTGGGCAAGTTCTTTACTCCTGGGGCCCCTGACTCTTTCATTGTTGTGGCCAGAGGCACTGAGTCAAGAGGCACAGCAGACAGGTCCCTGTCAGGAGAGCTCGCTGGCCTTGTGGGTATGGCCCTGGCTTGAGACACTGGTGGCATGGGTTCTGATCCTGAGTGAGCAACTGACCTGTGGGCCTGGTGCCCCCTGGCAGTGCTGGTTGGGTGCACAGCAGGAGGGGTTGTGGCTCTATACTTCTTCTCAGCAAGCCTTAGGCTGCTGTGCAGGTGCCCACTGGCATGTGGGTACTGTTGCTGGGGGGTTGGCACTCCCAGTGTGCAGTCACTGAGTACAGAGTGCCTTTTAGTTGCCTGGAGTCTAGTAGTGTCCACAGGTGACAAAGATGACTGGACAGCTCCAAAACCTCCCCAGGCAACAGCACCCACCTACCAGTGGGCACCTCCACAGTAGCCTAAGGCTTGCTGAGCAGAAGTGTAGAACCAACCCCACCTGCTGTGCCCCCAACCAGCACTGCCAGGGGGCACCAGGCCCACAGGTCAGTTGCTCACTCAGCATCACTCAGCCAGGACCAGACACACACAGGAGGAGAACCCATGCCACCAGTGTCTCAGGCCAGGGCCATACCCACCAGGCCAGCCAGCTCTCCTGACAGGGGCCTGTCGGCTGCACCTCTTGACTCGGTGCCTCTGGCCGCAGCAATGAAAGAGTCAGGGGCCCCAGGAGTAAAGAACTTGCCCAGACACCAGCTTATCTAGGGTGCCTGCTCATTATGCCAGGGTAGGATTTGAACCTAGGATGCTGAGCTTTTAAGCCAGGCCTCTCCCCACAAGGCTACCCAGCTCTCCTGATCAGGAAGCTGTTGGTTGTGACTCTTGACTCGGCGCCTCTGGCCACAGCAACGAAAGAGGCTGCAAGAGCAAACAACTTGCCCAGGAGAGCAGCTTCCCTTGCTAGGCCAGGATTCAGACCCACAACACTGAGCCTCTAGGCCAACACTCACCCCACCAGGCTGGCAAACACCTCTGCAAAAGGAGCTCTGGGCTGTGCCCCTTGACTCGGTGCCTCTGAGGTGGAAAGAGAGGGTTAAAGAGTGGGGGCTTGGTGTCTTTGAAGGGGGCCTTGCATTATTCAAGATAAATAAAGACACCTGTCACACTGTTCACACCAAAAGACAAGCTTTTCCCTCACCAGGACGTGACAGCTCTTGTCTTTCCGCCAGAGCAGCATGGGACTTGCTTCCGAAAACATGCTACGCACCAGGCTACTGGAAACATGGGTAATAGCATTGTAGGCACTAAGTGCCTCCGGGTAAGAGCCTCAGAAAGCGCAGTGGCTACAGCCCCAGCCTGAGGTGCCACAGGCTGTTGGTTTTTCTCCTGGGTCTGAACCTCCATTTTTCACTTCCCATCAGGGGAATGGGTGCAGGAGTACCTCACCCACGAACCCCAGCAGGCAGACAGCTCAGCTGCTGCAACTTTAGAGACCTGGGATCACAGCTCTGCTCCAGGTCAGTCTGTTGAGCGTACATCTACCTGACTGTGGGGGCGACGTGGTGAAGTGCTACGCCCAGGTCAGACAGCCTGGGAGGTGAGCCAGGCTCCGGGGTGGGCACAGGTACTGCCTGCCCTCTGCCTTTGGCACGAGCCAGCCTCAGGCAGCTCCTGCAAGCCCCAGCCATCAGGCCTCATTTCCTCCCTGCACTACCTCCCCCCGGCTGCACCTAAGTCTTTCTCCATGCCCGACTTACCTGGAGCACAGCAGGGCCTGTGGCTGCACACGGGGGCTGCGGCTGGAGGTTCAGTGTGAAGAAGCTGCAGGAGGCTGCAGGCCTCTGCTGGGGCTGCCCCTGGGTAGGGCAGGCAGGGAGTGGACTGGTGGGTCAGCTGCTCATGCTTAGGACCCTGCAGGGACTCAGAGCCACGTGTCATGGAGCTGGGAGCTGAGCCCGTGCCAGCCCTGGTGCCCTGTCACCCTCTGCTGGGGCCTAACGCCCCAGAGGCAAGGGCTCCCCTGCAAGGGCCGAGGCCTCTGCCTCCCCTTCCAGCCAGCCCTGCTGGGGGGCTCTGACTTTGGCTCACCCACCCTGGCTGGGCAGAGGCAGGACTGCTACAAAATGACCTGGAGAGCTAGCCGCTGCCTCTCAGTATCTCTGCTGGGAAATCCCCAGACCCTATGGTGCAGGAGCCCTGTGGCCTGATGTAACACAGTGGGGTCATGGCATCCCTGGCTGAGGCACAGGTTGTGAGTGATTGCTCAGCTGGGCATTTGGGGAAGGATTTCCAGAGGGGCCGGACAGCCAGACCCCAAGCCCCAGCCCTCATCACCTGCAGATGTCCTGCTGGAGTACTAGGACACTCTGAGGCCCTTGAGCCAGCTCCCAGTGACATCAGGTAACGACAGTCTCAGAAAGGCTTTATGGCCATTCCCGGCTCTTGCCATGTGATTTAGGCAGTGCAAGTTTCAACCAAAGCTCACACCTAATTTGGGAGCAATGCCCACAGCCGCTCTGGCATGTCACAGCCCAGCACAAACACGCTCCCATAAATCAGCTCCCCCATGAATCCCTGCCTGGTGGTGCCTGCTCGTCCTGGCCATGGGGCAGGCAGGAGCAGGTGCCTTGGCTAGCATGTAGCAGGAGGGTACTGGGAGCCATCCAGCACTGAGCACTCCTCAGGGCTTTGCCCCTGCACCTGGGGCAGAGGGAAGGCAGAGCACTGGGACCCTGTGGCTGGGACAAGTGGACACCATGGGGCAGGCCCCGATCACTGGCCAAGCTCCAGGTGCCCACATGCATAATGCAGCCATGTGCTTGATGAGCTGCATGCTCGGTCCCTGTCTCAGGGCATCGTGGAGCCAAGGGCGGCACAGCCCAGTCCTTCCTCTTCGTACCCAGGGAAGAGCCATGCTCTACGGCACGGAAGATGAAGGCAGTAGAAAAGGCAGTCTGGTGCCCTGAATGGGGTACACCCTACCTTCCAAGGTTGTGGTAGGGCAGGACTTAACCCTGCCACATGCCAGCCTTGCTCACCTGGGGGTGAATCATCCCAATGTCCAACCAGCCACCCCCGGCTCTGCATTGGCAGTTGGCTGGACCTCGGCGCTGTGCAAGGAGCTGGCCACACCAGGAGCAGGCATGCGGCGAGGGCTGCATGCCATACTGAAGAGTCACAAGTTAAATGCTGGGAAAGACTCCTGCATCACTGGGTAAGCAAAGGGCTGAGTGCATGGGACTTGAGGAGCCACCTGGCAATGATAGAACAGGATCATATGAAGGATCATTATGAAGCCAAACACAGCCTACCCAATGACTCTTTGGATGAGCGACAGTGCTGGGCCAGCGCTCCCTGATGGCAGACCCCCATCGCCCTCACAATGCATTTTCCAAGCTGGACCCAGAAGCCTTGGGCCAGGCAGCACCCGGGATGAGGGGTGTTAGGGGACTGTGAGACAAGGGCTTCTGTGTGTGGGGACACTCACCAATGCCATCATGGCAGGTCACAGCTGGCTTAAACCAGGAGCCACCCAAGGCAGAGACCCACTCATAGTGCCAGGCGACGGGCGGGACTCTAGCATCCACAGCCCCTGCTCTTGCTCCTCTCACCCCTTCTTACTGGAGCTTCCCTACCACGTGCCCATTGTGTTGCTTCTTTGACGAGCACCAGGCACTCATGTTACCCACAAAGGCAAGAGAAAGGGCACACGGAAACAAATGGCATGCCAAATGCTCCTGCTTACCAGCTCCTTCTGTGCAGCTCTGCTGACCTGACTGCTCCTGTTGAACCACGGTACTATGTCAGGGTCGCTTCTAAGGACCTTGCACGAGGGGCACATCCAGGGCTGGACATCTGTCTGTCTGCCTGTAGCTGCGTATGGGGGTGTCTGTTTTTCTGCAAGGGTAGATTTTGTTACATGGGTGGGCAAGTGCCCATAACTTAGGTGCAGGAAGAGGTAGATGCTCCTTTGCAGTGCTTCTCACAACAGAGGGCAATAATTAGAAGAATCTTGTAGCATCCTATAAATAGCAACATACTCACGCGAGGAGGCATCCTTGTCACCGGGGACGGCAGCTACAATATTCTGCCCAAACCTAGTGTGACCGGCTGGCTGGCAGTGACCTGGCCCAGGGGTTTTGAAGGGGTAAAAGATGATTGGAGGACTTGGGATTCCCTTTCCGCACCAATCAGGGCCCAGAGACTCACCCCGTGTCCCCTGATTGGCCCCTTGGGTCACCTGGAGGGGGACAAAAGGGGCAGCGTGGGCTGATTCAGGGGAAAGACCAGCGAGGGATAAGGAAGGAGCTTCACAGAGCTGGCAAGAGCTGAATCAGTGGGGTAGGAGCAGTGCCCCAGAAGAGCCTGAAAGAGCAAGACCTGCAGACAGCAATGGGACCCTCAGCAGCGCGGCATGCGGCCAGCAGGAGAGGCTTCACCACGGGGCTCCAGGATCCCCTGGGAGAGGCTGCAGCCAGCAGGAGAGGCTCCCCTGCTCCAGCAAGGATCTGAGCAGGGACCTGAGAGGTTCCCAGCTCTGCTTCCAGCTCCTCCAATCAGAAGTCAGGGAGCTCAAGGTGAGGCCCGGGCTCTGGGAAGGTCAAGAACCCTAGCATGCTGGAGCAGTGCCACCAGTGGTGGCTGTGTGGCAGCATTCCTGCCTACCACATGGGAGATCTGGGATCAAATCCTAGCTGCAGTGACTTGGGGAGAGCGAGATAACAAGAAGCAAATCTTCTTGTAGTGGAAAGGGGCCATTGTGTTTCCCCCACCAGGTACCAAGGCCCTATGTTTCCTTGTCACTTGACATTTTGTGCCCTTTTTATATTTCACCAACCCATATTGTTTGATCTGCTCTTTGAGTTTTATATTTTGTTAACCCTGTTTTTTGTCAATGATTGTAAGTGTCTAACCTTTGTTGAATCCTGCCCCCTTGGGGCACTGTAGTGTCCACCGTACCCTCTGATTTATGCCTGTTACGTTCCCAGTATTAAAAGGTACATGGTTAAGTCCCCATTGGTGGTCTGGCTCTGCTCTATAGGGGGAGGAGAATCCCTACACCTCCCACAGTGCTTGTGCACCTGCTTTGATCCCTTCAATTGGAGAGGGGGTACCTCTCGGAGTACTGCCCAGGTTACACTAGTAACACAGCCTCAAACCAACAGCTTGCTTTCTTGACCCACTGAATCAATTAAATCTGCAAGTACCTGGGAAGCACCAGGCTGTGATGGATCTGTGTTCAGCTGTGCACAAATTGAAATCGTGAGCCCTGATTTAACTCCTTCAGCTGCCATGAAAGAGCAGAAATGCCTGGTGGAGGGGAGAGACATCCCCTTCTCCCCCCTGGATGTTTTCCCAGTTCAGGAGGCCTGGCTTTTGGCCTCTGATTATCCTAAAATAAAATGACTTTGTACCTGGGAGCAGGTCGGCTTGGATCCAGTCAAAAACTTCACCAGTTCCCATGCCTGGCCCATCTGATTACTGTCCTGAACTCAAGGAGGAAAGTAACTGGCACTCGTCACTGTCTTTCTTCCCAGGTTGCAGGAAAAATAGCCTCCTTTCTAGTGTGTGTGAGACAGAGAGAGACCGGGCATGCGTGCCATGTGGGTGGGTGTTTGCGTGATGAATTATGGTGTGCAAGTGCTTCTCCCCCATGCATTGCAGCTGCGAGTTGAGTCTTTTGGGTGGCCGTGGATGCAAGGCAGAGCCCATCCCTCGGGGAGCAGGGGCAGAATATCAATTATTCCAGCCCTCCTGGCCCCTCTCACTCTGCCCAGTCTGAGAAAACACCTTGTCAGCATGTATCTTAGCACTACATTTGGGCATTACAGAAAGGAAGCAGAGCTGGACATGCTCCTGGGCCCATTCCCGGCAGCAACGTCCAGGAGCTGATGTGCGCTCCCCTTTGTGCAGTGACTCCCATTCCCATGCCTGTGGGATGTCCTCCTACACTTCGCGTGCCCAAGCAGCACCTTGCTCTGGCTGTGGGATGATCGGACTTTTGCTCTCTGCCCTGGGTCTGCTTAGAGCCTCCTTTGAGTGTCCTTCAAGGCTGCCCCCTGCCCTGTGTTCAGTCAGGACCTCATAGGGCCACTGGTCAAAAGCAGGACCTGGTGGCTGTGGGGTGACTGCACTGGACCCCCTAGTTGAAGGCAGGCCTGGCTGCAGCAGGACCTCCTCATCCTCCTGGGTGAGGACAGAAACTTGTTTTAGCTGTGCCATGGCCTCATCTGCCACCCTCAAGCACCTTGCCATCTCCACTGGGTCTGATTCTTTGGCCATCTCAACACTGCAGGACGGCACGACCTTGTTGGGCAGGATGTCCCGTGACACCTGCAGAACCTCCTTCTGGCTCAGGGATGAGCTTACTGGACCCTGGACGCCTGCTGCTCCTTCCCAGGTCTAATTAGGAATGAATTGGACCCCTGTTTGAAGGCAGGACCTTCTTCCCCTTCTGGGGGTACCTCCTCTGAGCCCTGGTGGAGGGCAGAACCTGGTTCCAGCTCAGTGATGAGCTTGTTGGATCCCAATTGCCTGCTGCTCCTTCCCCCACCTAACTAGGATCTATTTGGACCCCTGGCTGTAGGCAGGGTCTCATTCCCTCACTAGGAGGACCTCCTTTGAATCCTGATGGAGGGTAGACCCTGGTTCTCATTTTGGGATATGCTCTGGGATGAGCAAATTGGACCCCTTCTCAAAGGCCCCTTCCTGCCCACAGTGGGATAATCTCATTTGACTCTTACTTCATTTGACCATGGGCTGAGCTCCTTTGCCAGGGCTTGGCTCATTCCTTGCAAAGTCCATCTCTCCTGGCTAGCTCCTGGCAGGCTCTTCTGCTAGCAGCCCAGGGCAGCAGGTCATGTTAGGTGCCTCAGGAGCTCCCCTTCTAGCGGAGAATCCAAATGATCTCATTTGCACTGTCTGGAGTTTTGTCAACATCCCGCATTCAAGTGCCAAATCATCCATCAGGCTTGAAGCTGGGAGATGCTCCGTTTTTTTCCAGCTTCAGCTGCTCAACAGAAGATAGATTCCCTGTGAATGTGATATACTGAACTTTCCTGAATATTCCCTGTGAGCTCCTGGATATTGCCTATGAATACTGATGAATGGCAACTGTTCCCTGGTAATTCCGGTGACCTGAAATGAATACTAAGAGTTCCTGGCTAGTCTCATATAATCTCTCACAATCTGTGGTTTTACTGAAGAATGCTAAGTGTTCCCAGGGATTTCCAACCACGCTTCTTGAATAAGGGATGTAGGTGGGTATTTTGCGGCTATGTGCACCTTAGCCTTGGATGCTAATGGGTCCCAGGTGTTCCTGACCAATCTCAAAAAATATCCAGCAGTGCCAAAGAGCACTGACAGTCCTTTTTATTTTTGAGGAATGCTGAGGAACACCTTGGAATGGAAGACAAATGACAGACTGGAAAGAAGCATTAACAGAGCCTTGTCTGTTCTTCCTGATGGTTTCTGACTGTTCCTTATCTTTCCTTGATAACTGTCTGTTGCTGGCTATTCCAACACAATGCTAGTGGTACCTGACGAATTGTCAGGTGACAGTTAGATAGCACACCCAATTAGTTATCAAACATTGTCTTTGCAACTAAAAGCAAAATCATAGAAACCTCACAACCTTCCACTGGTTCTCTACCCAGCGACGCCTGCGGTGTTCCTTATTGCTTCCACCCAATTCCTGCCTCGGCAACGTACATGAATATGGGGGCTCACCTGTTGCTAATGACCCAGTTTATGAATAACTTCTAACTACTTATTTAAAACAGAACTGCAGTGGAAATTACTCATGCTAACTCACGGGCGTTTGTAGGACTGGGTCACCAAAAATTAAGTCCTTGTGGGGAGAGAGAGAGAGCGAGCGAGCGAGCAGGACCATTCCTACTGTATTAAGAAACAGGCGCAGGAATATCAAATGATGTTGAAGTTCACATGAATATAATTCATATTATATGAAATCTAGTTAGTGGAAATTACCCACTGTATATTGTATAATATACCTCTTTTATAATATTAAATATATAGCTATACTTCTAATGTATACATTGTCATACGTGCTCTTGTTAATACCAATTTTGATAGCTGCCCATACCTGTAATATATAATAGCTATCTGTATACTGTAATAGGCACTAATTACCTCATTTAATATATAATAGTTATGATGTATAATTACAAGTGCTGTAGTTTCCCTTTAGGTCAGTGATTCTCAACCAGGGTGCTCAGGCACACTGGGGTGCTGCCAGATCCTCTGAAGGGTGGCACAAGATGCAATGTAAGCAGATAAGCTTAGTAAATAAGTGCAGGCCTAGGCTCATTTCTGCCTGGACAGTCCTTTGCCTGCTTCCCCTGCAAGGAGGTGAACTATGTAATATGGTATATAATTTTTTTTTTTTAAATTGGGTGCCACTCGATTTACAAAAGTTACAGATGGGTGGGTGCCTTAGGTCTAATTAGGGGTGTCTTGAGGCCAAAAAAGGTTGAGAACCACTGCTTTAAGTATTCATTTCATTGCATCTGCTATGTAGCATACTGAATCGCACTTAATTTTGACTGACTTTATCTGAGCCTGCCTGTATATATATAATCTTTACACATGTGCACAATAAGTAATATGAAAAAGCATTCCGAGAAAGCTAGCTACCCAGAACTTGACTAAAAATGACTACAAAGCAGTATCTTGAAAGAGATTTAAAAGAAGATGAAGAAAAAATATGGACAAGATAAAAAGCTCATATTGTCAGCAAACAAGGAGAAAATGTTTCAGTTATAGAACTAGACAGAAAGTGATATAGGAAATAGACACACTCCATATACATGTATTAAGTGCAACTTTCTTTCCCTCTCTCTCTCTTTCTCTCTCTCTTTTTAGATAAAAAACCTCTTCATGAAATAAAACCCCAAAGTAAGTTATTTTTTTTCTCTTGTAAATATAATCTCTCATCTTTGCTGACATTGTTTTACTTCTTTAAGAGCTAAATAGAACTGAAGGTTAAATGAAAGGCATGTGGACCTATATAAAGCATTTTTCTCCTGACTTAGTAAAGATAGGGCGCGTCTACATGTGCCCCTGACTGCACAGTTGGTACCGCTAAGGCAAGTACTAAGCGACTCCACAGTCCCTACTGGTACTGCGCAGTCCCAGCAGGGCACGGGTCTTTTTCAACACTACTGCACAGCAGCGGCAGCATCACGGTTAGTGCCCACTGAAGCTACGTTGCCGTAGCGTCTTGGGTAGATGTGCCCATAGAGCTTAGAATACAAATTTTAAAATGACTATTCCTGTGAATCGAACGGTAGGCTTTTCTGCATGTTTTATTATTTTGGAATTGATTTCTTAATCTTAGTTATGGTCAAAATAGTGGACGTGTGAGTGAGGACTTCCTGACTGTTTGGAAGTCCTAACATAATATATTTTCTGAGGCTTACATATAGCAGACTCTAGGTGTCAGAATAAATGATAATTTTTATGGGGATTCACAGAAGAAAGTTCAGTAAAAACAACTTAACAGACTGAGCTTTGCTAATACACACATGTTCTGAAAGAATCATTTGGGTTCACAGCCAACATCACCATGTTACCTGTTATAGTCGTAAAGGCTGGAGGTCTCGTGCACAAATTGTTGCAAAAATATAATGTAATAATACCGAGAAGAAAAGTGCAGTTATCCTCATGGATATCTGGAGCTCTTAACTGGCTGAAAGCACCTAGCCTTCAGCTTTTCCATTTATAATGCACTGGAGTTGTGCAGGTGTCCATCCTTAGATTAAGCCCACGACTGCCTAGTGACGTTGCATAAGAGGTTTTCCCTGCACTTTTTCCAACTGTGAAATGTTTCTTGGGTTAATCGAAGCCCAAAGCCGATAGAAGTCAAATCTAAGCATGTTATGGTTAGCTTGCATTTTCTGACCCTTGTCATTTTATCTAATCTTTGTTTTGGTGGGATTATACCCCTACGCTGTGGGTCTGTGCTGTAATTTTTGTGTCAAAGTGTATTACGCTACAGTTTTGTTTGTGCATTCCCCACTTAATTATCCTAACAACGCATCAGTCAAACCGCTTTCATTTCTGGTTCATTGAAAATATAACCTTAATGGAATCAATTTTTGTACACAGGGTTCCTAGGAGAATTAAACTGTGTTTCTTTAAGATGTGAGGTTAGAAGTATGTTATAAATAGAGTTTGGCGCTGTTCAGTGAAACAGGGCCTGAGTTTACGACTACATGAATCATCATTGATGCAAAATCAAAGTCAATTATGAAGATAATTGAGAAACAACTTGTTTTGCTAAAAAAGCCTTGTACATGATTTTCTGGCTTTGAGTTGCATTTCCTATCCGTTAGGACTTCCACATATCCTTTAGCAGGGGTGTACAGAGAAAAAAAGGTCCAGTAGCTGGAGGGTATGAACAGAGAGAGAAGTGGGAGCAGGGAGGAAGCTAGAGAAACCTTTGATATCTCCTAGCAAACTGTAATGGCAAACTGGTGGCAATGTAGGCCCTGAATCGCTCATGGAAAGCACTTATTGTAAATTAGATAATTTAATCAATTACGTTTCCTAATGTACTAAACCAAATGTTTCATTTTCTGCTTCTGCACATCTTAAATTATCTTCAGGTGCTTTATGAAACTTAATCATAGTTAATAGAAACTTCATTACCATCAGATGTGCTTTCAATAAATGTTGTGTAACAATGTCAGGAGGTGGAGTGAAATATAGGCTACAATTACCACAAACATGTACCTCGTAACAAAAAGTATAAAAACTTATTGCTGTAAGAGAGATGCTGTCTCCTCTGGGTTGGGAGGATGCAGACCATTAAATAGTAATTGGTTGACTGCAACTTTTTTTCCGTTGAATCCCTTGGGGGGAGGGTGGGGAACAGAAAATATAACCGCAGCAGCAACATTGCCATGGTTCCTTTTTCTTGAATTTTTCTTATCCCAAGGGAAGGAAATCCTCCTTAAGAGGCTACAGGGGAGAAGAGATGAAAGTGTCTTGAAATAACAATGCCCCAAACACAGACGAAAGGCAGCGCTTCTAACCAGCAGTTTCCCAAAGACCCAAATTCAGACAAGTACCATTTTGGCTCCTTTTGACAACGATGCTTTGTAATGATTTATAGTTGGCTATTGCAAGTAATCCTTGACTCTTAAGAATCACTTCTGCTGTTGCATTTTGCCTTCTTAAGGAATAGTTGTAGTGCACTCGTATTATCTTTTAAAATAAAAGCAATAAACATGGTACTAAAAATAAGTTTTGCATGAACAAAACTGGTTTGGTTTATTTTGGCTTGTTGTAATGAAAACCCCTGGCAGACGTTCAGGTAAAGACATGTGATCAGCAGACATGCTTCCTCCCACGCCACATGCACATGACAAGAGGCATGATTGTGGGACTGAGCATCAGAGCCCATCATACGTTACTGCCAGAGTAGGGGGAGCCTAGGATCATGAGGCCCCCAGACTCGCAGGAGCATCTGGCCACACGTTCAATTAATGGTGTGGTAGGAACCAGCCACAAAGTTATTACATATTTTTTATGGAATAATTTTGTGGCTTACTCCTTGTTTTATGATGCCATTAACTGCTTTAACATGGGGTTGTGTTACAGTGTGTGGCAGGGGCCTAGGCTTTAATTTATTCTTATTTGCATCCATAACATGTACATGGCAGTCTTGTGCTAATATATGGAAACTCAGAATTGAAACTGGCTGACCCTTCCTTGTCCAAATCAGAGTATCAATTACTTATATTATCAAACTACATCTCTTTTAAGATTTTAGAAACAGAAATAACTATTCATTACACAATTAAGGAATTTGCTCAGTGGATTTATCCCAAGAGTTTTTAAAAGGTGACATGCAATATTTTAAAAAGCTGAGATTTACATAACCCCTGCTGACAATGAGGGCTAAGTTATCACCTGTGCGATTGTGGCAGAAGCATATTTGTGCAGATAGGTCAGATTCTGACCTCAAATATATGTGACTGCCCATTTCAAATGGGAAGGGGCAGGAACACAATTAAGATTTTCCACTATTTTTTATATTAAAAGTATGAATAAAAGAAGTGCTTCCAAGAAACTAAATATTCAAAACAATCACCGACTCACACCAGTCCTGAAAAGACATGGGAAGCTGATGCAGTTGTTGACTGATTTGCTTTACCCCTGAACTATACACCACCTTTCTGGAGTTTTACGGGTAAACAACACACTACTTACTCCTGGTTCACTCAGTGCAGTCATTGCCCACACAATTAATTCAGGAATGGAGTTGGAGTTAATTACCTAAGAATAAAATTGCTCGTTTTGGGAGGTAAGTGAGAAAAAAATGTGCATGTAGTTGATTCATGCTCTCTTATGTTCCTGGGTTTTGCATGAAACAGATTGAATGCCAGTTTTGTGGCTAAGGCGGTGGACTGGGGACTCAAGAGAGTTCAGTACATCCTGTTCAGATGGTTAACTGTCTAAAACAGTTTACAAATGTCCAGTTTTGGGGTCTCCAGCGGAAAGGAAGCACTGTTCCCTCTTGATATTCCCAACCGCTTTTAACAGGCGACAAGACTGACATAATTATGTTTGCCTAGAAGAAGAAATCAGTAGGAATGAGAGGCTCCAACATCACCAGGGTACCATATGGGATCTTTATAAACCTGTTTTTAAACACATGTGACTTGGGATAGACTTTGCTCAAGATAAAGAACAAACAAAAAATATGGAGCCTGACATTTGACTTTTTAAAAATCAGACCATTGTGCAGCATCAAACCTGTGGCAAAGCCACAAGTCTCTGACTAAGAGTAACTGTTATTTTATTTTCAAAATGGAAAATCTTTTAAGAAATATCATGACCTTGCGAACAAATACAATCAGTCTTGTTTTCTGTCGTTTCATATTCTTTTCTTCTCCTGCTCTGAAACATTTCTAGAGATGGTCTCTTCCTAGTCATTGAGAAATGTCTCAGCTTACATCAGTGATTTATCACTCAGGGAGGAATTTGAAAAAAGCTGCTAATTATATGGGGCTGCATTCACAACGAATACTCCCCCCTCTCCCCAAACCCATGCTGTTTTTGTATATTTTTCAACTCCAGGCCTTCAAAAACATTTTTTTCGTCCTTTGACACCACTTTGCCTCCCCCTTGAACATACATACAAACATGCACGCATAAAACTCTTTACTTAAAAATGTGAAAACCATAAACATTTCACACACCTACCTTTTATTATTTTTATCAAATCTGCTAAAAATTTTAAATAAATTACAACGTACGTCAGGGAAAGAATTTGTGCAAGTTGCATCTTTTATTGGACCAGCTATACAGTTGGTTGAGACAGACATAGGCAAGTTTTCACGTATCACAGTACCCTTCCGCAGGCCCCGGGGGAAAGCAGACATAGCAGAGCTAAGCAGCAGATGGACCAAAAGCTTGTGTAAAAAACAAGTCAAGCTTTTGGCCCATCTGCTGCTTAGGTCTGCTGTGTCTTTTTCCCCTCCCAGAGACCCAAAGAAGAGTACTAAATACTGAAAAGATTGCCTATGTCTATCCCAACCATGCAGTTAGTCCAATAAAAAAAGATATTGGTCACCCACAAGAATTCTTGCTTCTTGCATATTTTCTGCACCATCGTGACAACACCTTCAATGCAACCCTACACCAAGGTGAACGTGACATTTTGAAAATTGATACATCTCAGTCAGATGTTTCTGGCTGAAAAATGGCAACGCCTGCAAAAAACCCCAAACCCTACCCTAACCCATCCTCAAAGGGATGCATAATCGAATCGCTGTCCCCCGAATCAGCTGAATCCAAATCCAAAGCGAATGCTAGCTGCTTCGCAGAGGCAGCTACTGGCTGTCTGTACCAGGCTGAATTCTGCTTTTTGATGTGTGCTGTTACTCTGTTTTGCAATTTACTCTTTTCACTCTGCAGTTCCTCAAATACTTTGGCTTGAATTCCCTTTTCATTCTTAATTTCAGCATTCTTTGTTTAAAATAAAGACACCTTTTTCTAAAGATGGTGTCTTTACACACTTTGTAATCTAACTACCACACTGTGACACAGTAGAAGATATACAGCATGACCATATAACCACTTCTTTCTTTAAACTAGTGCATGGCATATAAGCAGATTATAATGTGTACATTAAAGCATATTACTAAGGATGCTCTAGGAGTGTAGTCAGCTGTAACAACTGTATCAGCATCAGAGGATACTGATGGAAGCTCTTTCAATGCAGCTGTTATCCCATATGATTTTGCAGTGTGATACAAGTTCAGCAAATCCCCTGCAGTTTGAACCCTGTTGTATTCAGAAGCAAAGTTAGGGCAAAGCTACTAACAGGTGACTGCAGGATTGCGCAGATGTCACAGTAACATTGCAACGTCAAATGCGTGCTCCTGAGCTGCAGCTCCCTCTCCTTTTGTGAAGTGGTTAAAAGATGTTTTGTCCATATGCTAGGCATCCTTGCCAATGAATCTGCTTTCATGGTACATGGGCCCAAATCCCACAAGAACTTATACACCAGGACTGGGCAATCTCTCACAAAGTGCTGAGAGTCCCAGTTTAGATTAATGAATTAGCTTTGGCAGATTTTGACTACCAACGTTTCAAAACTTCAAAAACTTGATTATAGGCAGAATCCCAGGGGTGAGCATGGCTTGGAGTGCGTTACATGCCCAACTGAAAATATTTTTCTCTTAATGGCAAGGAATGCTTGCAGAAATCCTAAATAATACCTGGGATTGCATCAGCTCCCTGCGAGCCTACAGAACTCTGAAGGCTGATTCCTTCTGCTCCACGGCATGTCTGAAAAGGCGAGGATCACCCATGTCACCGTAAAATACATAGAAGAGGATGAAATAAGGGATGGAGGGGAAATTTTCACTAAGCTCGTCTCAGAGCTCTTCACCTACCTTTCAGTCATGATTTGCTTCTTCCAGGATGGGTTGTAGAAACCTGGAAACAAGAAAGAGATTAGATGCAACCTGGCCCTTCACAGAACCTTCCCCAGGGGTTGCTGGTTTGGTGTTTCCCCTCAAAGGGATGCATTATATTACATTACTGTATCAAAGTCAGCACCCCAGAGCTGAATTGGGGGCTGATGTATATCACGCCCCCACTATTTACACACACACACACACACACACACACACACACACACACACACAAACTGACTTGTGGAATATGCAGATATGGAGGATGCTAAGCCAGGTAAGATCTCAGCTCTGATTTCATGGTCTCTAGCATAAAGAATGGCCAATGCTAAAACTTAACTGCAGTGCCAACCATTTCCTTGAAGTAGCAAATTTATAAATTGTTCTCGACACCTTTTCCATTTGTTAGCTAATAAAAATGGTTCATGAACCAGGACAACTGAAGTAAAATTCACACATAAGGAGCACCCTCTGCGGCCTTGCTGTTTTGTTGTTGTTGTTTTTTTTAATATATTGCCTGGAAATCTCAGCATATTCCTCATGGGAAATCGTAAGTCCTAGGCCCCAAATGATGCAACTTAATATTCCTTTATCCTCCCAGGTATATCAGGATGCTTATTATTTCTCATTCTTGTGCTGGGGGACGGAGTCAAGGGATCTGCATGTGTTTGTCACTAATTATTTGCTGTCCACCTCCTTTCCTTTCAGATATCGAGAATGCCAGTGATATTGCCTTGTACTCGGGTCTGGGAGCCGCAGTCATTGCTGTAGCTGTGCTGGTAGTGGGCGTTACACTCTATAGACGGAGCCAGAGCGAGTATGGTGTGGATGTGATTGACTCATCTGCGCTGACAGGAGGCTTCCAGACATTTAATTTTAAAACAGTCCGGCAAGGTTAGTGTTAGGTTTTCATCTTCCTCCCTTAGAGCATCTATGGAGATGGATGCTGCAGCCAGCATTCAGAGAACGGCAGCAGGCAATCCCTAGCAGCTTGATACTAAAGGGGACTCGTGCAAATGGGATGCGTGTGGTCTTTTACTGGTCTCTGCCATGGTCTTGCTGTGGAAACACAAGATGAGCCACGAATTTCATATGGTCCTAACTTATCCCACTGTATAGGCTATCGAAGCACCGAATACCTTATAGATTTTCTGATGGCATATTCTAGTAAGCATGCATAAATAGCCTTTTGTACGTTCTGTTTAGTAAAGCTAAGCAGGTGGCAAATACATCCTGGAATAATATTTGTTTGGATAAAAAGTGGGATTTTGAACTGAGGTGGTGATCGATTTAAAACAGTGCATTTTATTTATCTGATTTCCATTATTTTAAACTAGATGGTAGCCTTATTGTAGGTGGGTTGGTGTGTTGGTGGGCTGTGAAAGCAGCCTTGTATTTTTTCCTTCCTTTAGGGAAGTGAAATATGTTGCAGTGTTTTGGGGGGGGGGGGTTGTTTGTTGTGTTTTTTTTAACATAGTTTTCTTTCCAAGGGACTTATTCCTTACCAGGTGCTAATTATAGCAAGAAATTGGGGAGGGGAGTGGAAATGAATGCCTTCATTTGAAGATTCAAACCTGTTCTGATGAGCGGAACATAATTTTAATGATGTCATTTTCACATTATTTGAGATTAACTTCTTATTTAATTTGGAATTCAATGTGCTGTTTAAATCCTGCTTTGGGATTTGGGGCTTTTTTAATGGTACATAAACAATGATCCAGGGCAAAGTCTAGAGAGGCACAGATCATTTCTCTTGTTAGTCTTATTAGTGAAGTTTCAGTCTCTTTTTAGGATTTATGTAATTTATGTAATTATAGGATTTTAGAATTCATAATTGTAAGACATGGGGAAAAAAGGGAAAAACACAGCAATCCGCCCCGCAAAAACCAACACACACACACACACACACACACACACACACACACACACACACACACACTACTAGTACTTTACATCTGGTTCTTACCCTCACCTTCATTGCTTATGGATGCATTTCTACTTAAAATTTGATGCACAAGCTTGTGTTTTGCTGCGTTCGGGCCAGTGGCGCTTTGATGCAAAGTTCACCGAAACCAGTGGGAACCTCTGTATTGACTTCCGTAATTTTGGGATCTGGTTTCCAAATTCTGCCTTGTGGTATTTTCAGACAAAATAAAGCTCTTCAGAACTCTCCGTAGCAACGAAGGAGATGAAAGCACTCCAATAACATGGGGAGGAGTACGATATAAAACCGAGAAAGATGCTTAGGGATTGGAGACTCCCTCCCACAAAAAAATTCTGAAACCTGCAAAACCTGAAAATGCCTGGATTGTTCTTCCCTGCATCATGTCTTTTATGAAATCTACCCTTTTATGGTGTGATTTAGTAGCACAGACTTTGACATTAAGAGCAAAGGAAAGTAGGGCTGGAAATGACCTCATCTAATCTAGCCCCCAGCTCAAGACAGGATTATCTGTGACTGAACCATTCAAGCCAAGCATCTGTCTAACCTACTCTTCAAAATTTCCAAGGATGGAGACTCCATGACTTCTCTGCTTAGTCTGTTCCAATGCTTGACCACCCTCAAAGTCAGAAATTTTGTCCTAATCTCCAACCTAAATTTCCCCTGCTGAAGCTTGAGTCCATTGATTCTAGTCCTGTCCCCTACAGCCATAGAAAAAATCTCCATCTTCTTTGAAATTACCCTTAATGTACGTGAGGGCTGTTCTCAATTCCCCACTCAGTCTTCTCTTCTCCAGAATAAATTATTCTAGCTCCTTGAGGCTTTCCTCATAGGTCCTGCTTCCCAGGCTCCTAATTATTTTTGTCCCTCTGCACTGGACTCTCTTTAATCTATCCGTAGATATCCACATTCTTCTTGAAGTGTGGGGCCCAAAACTGGACACGGTGCTCCACGTGAGGCCTCACCAGTGCTAAATAGAACAGAAGAATCACTTCCCTGAGTTTGCAAGTGGCACTCCTGTTAATACAATCCAGCATGCCATGGCCTTTTTTTTTCTTTGGCAAAAAAGAGCACACCGTTGGCTATTTATGGTCTACTGTAACATCCATGTCCTTGTCTGCAGCACTGCAACCTAGCCAGTCATTCCCCAGTCTGTACATGCACATGCAATTATTCCACCCCAAGTGCAGGACTTTGCACTTGCCTTTGTTGAATCTCGTCTGATAGATTGTGGACCGTTTTTCCAGTCTATCCAAGTCACAGTGGATCCTAGCCCTACCCTCTAGAGCGTCGGCAACTCCACCCAACATAGTGTCATGCGCAAATTGGCTAGAGATGCACTTCATCTCATTGTCTAAACCATTGATGATGATATGAAATAATACTGAACCCAGCACAGACCCTGGGAGGACTGAAAATCCTCAGAGAATTGTCAGATTCTATCGCCCTGACCCAGCACCTTTGCATCATTCAGTTAGTGCAAAGAAACTGGAATATGATATTGTTTTGCTCAGAAAAATTACTCATCAGGCCAGTACACTCAGTCCCCAAACAGCATGCAGCAGAGGTTGACGATGGAGTGCAGCTCTTCCCTGCTACTTTACAGTTAAATGAACAGTCCATGAGCAACCCTTCAGCTGCTTTACCTTCTGTTGAGGCAGTCACAAGTCAGCTCAGAAAAGCATTTCAGCCCAACTATGTCAGGGGAGAAGATGAGCCGTAATATTCACAATTGTGTTTCTGCAATGAGTAGTTTCATCTGATTTCCCCAAATCTGAAAGCTTCTGGTATAGAATAGTCTCTTTTCAGAATCCATTTACCACTTTGAAGGAAAGGCAAGCATTCTCCAAGGACCAGGATATGCTACTATAGCATACTGAAAGCTAGCAGTAGAACAATTTTAAATAAAATTATATATATGCATAAAGATATGCGATATTTGTTAATGTCAATGAGGAATAGGACAGCTTAGTGAATTGTCTACTTCCCTTGGATAGGAAAGGGTTGAGGTCATTGGGAATTCTTCTCTTATTCCCAGTTTAGCTGACAAGGACACAGACAGATCAGTCACTTGGAAACAAACATCTAGATGCGACCCGATTCTTCCATACCATTTGAGCTAGTCAATGGACAAGAAGCATGTTTGCTATGGTTTTATACTGGCAACAAAGCCATCAAAAATACTTTTTAAATGGGTCTTTGAAATGGCCCTTAAAAAAATTGATGGCAACAAAACAAGTCTTACTTAGTTTCATCTCATGGGAAATAATACAAAATGCAGTATCTTGCTAGAAAAATGCAAATGCAGTATGGCGGTTGTTATCCACAATGAGTATGGAGCCAACATGTCTAAAGCCTTGTTTTTCCTTGGTGTTGGGAAATACTTGGCAGATGCTAGAACTGCAGCAGATCATTTGTTGGAAATTCTGCAGCAGATTTGACAAGAACAATATAAAAATCTCCAATATTTTGTGTGAAATGGGTTTCCTGAGTGGTTCACATCCTGTACTGTAAAAAAAAAAAATCACTGAATTGAGTCTCTAGTGAACTTCCCCAACTTTAGTCTGGTCCCCTCTCCCCCATTTCTGCTCTGCTCTCTCCCATATTCCTGCACTGCATACCACAGCCAGTAGTCACACTCGCTACCCCTTCACAACCTTACAA
>NW_017729020.1:9982409-9998277 GCF_001723915.1 Gavialis gangeticus
ATTTGACAAGAACAATATAAAAATCTCCAATATTTTGTGTGAAATGGGTTTCCTGAGTGGTTCACATCCTGTACTGTAAAAAAAAAAAGTCAGTTTTAATGTTGCTAACCCAACTTAAAACACGAAATGGGCCTAACTTTCAAAGATTCAAATGAGCTCCGCCTTTTCTGGAAACCAGACCTGTGCTACATTTTCAGTTGGCAATCAAGAATCAGAAGATGATCTTAAAACTTTAGGGCTTAGATTAAGTCATTTCCCCCTTTCACAGGGTAGTCTTTGAGCCAAAAAATGTCTGAGAAGTAGATTTGAAGCCAATTTTTACTACATAAGTGTTGTCCCACTTTTCTGTTCAACCTAGTTTCCTTTAAACCTTCATCCATCCGTTCCCATAGGCTCACTGAAAAGGTTTTGAGGAAGAAGCTGGCTTTTCTACCCGGTGAGGTTGCATTTATATAAATATTACCTCCCCCTCACACTTCTTGGCTACACATGCTTTGGAATTGCCTGGAGCATAAAAAACACTGTGATCAAGTATCCTTTAGATCTACTGCATTGTTTCATCTCCTTTGGAACATTACCCTATGAGATTCTCATTTTTGAGAGCATTAGAAAGGGAAACAAGAAGCCAGACGGGAGATAGCATTGAGGTCAGGAGGAGGATGCCAGGGTGAAGAATTCATGCTGATTTCACTCGGAACGATCATCAAAACAACACAGACAAAACCTCGCGTCTAAGCCTTTTTGGAACGCTACATTACATAGTGTCCCTGAGGATGGCTTTGTTTTAAAGTTTTAACTGGATTGTGGGTTTTTTTTCAAGCTGACAGAACAGTGAGATGGAAGGAGTGGATGATGCACTTGGCTTGCATAAATAAATTAGGATGATTCAGCACTAAGGCACACTATCTAAGTGAACTTTGCACCAGCAGGGCTCTGGGTACCTATAGAGAAGCACAGTGACTTCACTGATGCTCTTTGTCTGCTTGAAAGGACTGAGATCTGCCTTTATGGATCAGGGACAAAATCATAGTATTTAGGTTACAAAATCATAGCATTCATTTAAACAGTGCTAAAACTTCGGGGAAGCACAGACAAGCTCTTCAATATTGTGAATATCTAGTACAACTCCTGTCGACTGAGGATGACGGAGCACTTCATTAATTAAACATCACAACATTCCCTGTTGTTTAGGGAAGTACCATCTCTGTTGTACTGACAAGGAAACTGAAGTACAGGCAGACAGGTGATGAGTGGGATTTTGAAAGGCCTCTCCGCTTGATTTAAGAGCTCAAATTTGCTTCTGTGGGATTAGCGCTTCTGAAAATGCCAGTTGAAGTGACTTGTCCCAGATCATGCAGTAATTTTGTTGCAGAGCCAGGAGTCCAGGCTAGGTGTCCTGATTCCCAGTCACCCACCTTAGCCACTGAGCTGCCCCCCAAATTGGAAAATACCGTGTGAAATGAAAATGTGACCAAGTGGAGTGGCTGTGGAAGGGTACCTCACTTCCTTGTACTCGCCCAGTTGCTGGAATTCAATCCTAGCATCTCTAGGCATGTTAGTTGGAAAGCCTGTGCACAGAAGAGTTTCTCTTTCATGTGAAATATAACTGAGTGCTCAATCAATTCCCTTTCATCAGGTAACTCCCTCCTTCTGAACTCATCCATGCAGCCTGACCTGACAGTGAGCAGAACATACAGCGGACCCATCTGCCTGCAAGACCCCATGGACAAGGAACTCATGACAGAATCATCACTCTTTAACCCCTTGTCAGACATCAAGGTCAAAGTTCAGAGTTCATTCATGGTTTCTTTGGGGGTGACAGACCGGGCTGAATATCATGGAAAGGCACATTCTGGGACATTTCCTCATGGGAACAACAGAAGCTTCAGTACAATACACGCCAGAAACAAAACCACTTATATTCAGAACCTTTCCTCTTTTTCCACGAGAAGCGAGCTGAGAACCACTGGGATTTTTGGCCATCTGGGGGGCCGGTTAGTGATGCCAAACACAGGTGAGTTGATCCCTCCTGCTCATGTGCTTTAAAAATGGTTTTATGATATGAAAAAGAAAGCTCTGTTCTTGGGTGCTCTCAAAATTATAGGCATATTATTCATAGATCATTGCTATTAGCAAATGCTTTGGTTTGGTAAAATTACAGCCAGGGCCAAGTTCAGAGGCGGGTGTGAGTTCCTTGTTAGGAAGTAGGCATTATGTCTGGCTGAGTTGTTAAACCTACACCTTTGCACGGCCTCCCTAGCATCAAAGTCACACCCCTTTAGACTTCTTTTCACTCAGTCCCTGCTCAATTAGTGGGGCGTCTGGCAAGAAGCTTATTACTAGATCAAGATCCCCAGCCCTGGTGGACAAAATGAAAGAGGGCACTAATGATGTTAAAGACTGAAGCAATGCATTCTGTCAGAATTCAGGATGATTTTGCAAGATGTCTATGGTGTATAAGAGTGCAAGACTATTGGGAGGTTAGGGCGGTGTATCTGTTAGTATAATTAGTCTGCTTTTGTTTCTTTTTTTTTTAATTTCCTTTCTTTTTCTTCTAGCTTAAATCTATTTCAAAAGATTCCCATAGCATGTCACTTCAGAGTTATCTGATAACTCAGGATTAACCTGAACATCAAAACTTTACTTACAATGTAGATATTAAATACACATCGCTAAGAGGTAAAGTCTGTTATGAAATGGTATCTGTGTCAGAATTGGCCTGATACCAGTATTACCTGCTGATTCAAGCATCAGTGTGGGTTCTGGTGATTCTTACTTCTAATTTGGCATTAGACAAGACTTCTGCTTCACTTGACAGTTGTGCTTAGTGCAGCCAGACTTGTTCCCTCCGGTTTGAATACAGCGCTCCAAAGCATTGCACAGCCTTCCCCTTCATATGCCATACATGCAGCACTGAAAATATAGCTTACATTTAGAACAAACGAATAGCAATATATCATTGGAAGAGATGAAACTGAGTCAGAACAATGCCCAACGCACAGGATGCATTCATGTCTTCCTGAAAGATTTTTATGTTCAAGAATTAATATTGTAAACTCAGGGGTACCAAATCAGCATTGCAAAGTTCACTACTGAAAGCTAGCTCAACGAAGATTTACAAATGACAGGATTCATAACGTACACTGATATTTAGATGAAGAAAATTGAGGGCAGCGAAAAAGAGAACACACATGATGATGTGGTTGGCAGTAATGAGTTTCCGCATCAGCTTTCTGGGATCTGGGAAAGCTCAGTTGAAGGGTTAAGAAAGGCATGCATGCTTTGAAATGTATCCTCTATGCAAAAACTATTAAATAGAGAAGAACTAAAAACAGGTTGTTCTGTTTTCATATCAAACAAAAGGCTGCCGGGTAGCAGTTTCCCCCTCTCCCAATCAAAGATATCTGCGGGAGTGACATGTCAAAAATGGGAAAATACTTCTGGGCCCTTAAGCTTCAAGCTGTCTCCTTTTCCCCCCACTCCATAAAACAGAGCTCTCTTGACGGCAGAGATTCAGCTACATTCAGTCACAACATTCTCTTACACTCTTTCTTGTGTGTTGAAAAACAATAATAGATCATTGATTGAGGCAAAGCTAAGATAGTTTGGGGATGTCTCTGAGCTCTGTAACCTCTGAGCTTGATGTATGAGTGATGGTTGACTTGAAACACGCATTGCCTAAGTGCTGTTGTTGGGGGGCACACAGAGCAATGCGGTTCTGGTCCTTATCTCTCCTGTCCTACACGAAGCGGGTGTTTCTTTTTTTACCAAAGCTCCCTGTTATCCAGTAGCATTCATCCTGCAAAGAAGATGTTTTAAATGTCCAACTGAAGTAAGATGTGAATATGGGATGACTAAACTGCTGTGTTTTTCTAAATCAGTATGCAAGCCAGGTGAATACTTAGAAGGACATTGCAAAGGCACAGGTGGTACCTAGTAACATTGCCTTTCACTGCAAATTAGTTGCCTAACTGCACTTTGTGCATGGGAAAAATCCACCCGTTTAACCATCTTGGGTTTTATCAATACCACTACAGTATGAACCTATCCTTTCTGCCTGCAAGCAAAATGGTTGCACTAAAGTCAGCCATAAATATCAAAAGTGTTTGTCTACAGCAATAAAGCGAGAGCAGTAGATAGGTGACTGATAATCACAAACAAGACACCTAACCAATGTAATGGTGGTGTCTGTGCCCCTAACATTCATATTAAGGTCACAGTTAATAACAGATCTCATTGCCGGGAGGTACAGAGCAGAATTTCTTAGTGTGCCTCACTCTTAGCACAAGTGCAAGAAACTAATGATAACCAGAACCTTACTGAATAATGTTCATAAATTTAAAGCACAAATAACTTGTTTTGTAACGAGTCTCGGACTGCACGACTGTACAGCAGCTCTTGCTGACAAGGGTGCAGTTCAGGCTGCCTCCGTAATGGAATTAAAAGGATGCCTTCTCTCAGTTGAAATTATAATAATCAAATTGAATGCTTTTGTACTCCAGCATTGATTCTTCTGATGAAAGAGAGGGTGAGACATTATTTGAGGGGGAGGAAGACACCCTGAGGTTTTATTTTTGCAAAAGGCTTTATTTTTTTTTCCTCCTGCATACCCAGTTCATTTCTTATCATAAACAAGAAGATACATTAAAGAGAAGAACTGTGCTCTGTGGGCTGTTATCTGGGAGCTGATGTAAAAGATTTACTTCAAAGCAATTGCTACAGAGGAGAGAGAGATCCGGCACTCCTCATGAACTGTAGGCCTGGGCTGAGCCTCCTTAACTCTGCTGTGTACTACACCTAGGAAAGGACTACTGAGATTTTACATTTGCATTCATACTTTTGAAGCTTAGCAGTTTTATCCTCTCTGACCACACAGAAAATTGTTTTTAAGACCTGACACCAATGACAGAATTATCTTCCCTAGGGGATAAGATGTCTCTAAGGATTGTTAATGGGACACAGAGGTTTTTTTGCCTATCCACGGCTGGGGTTACAGTCTGACCTAGACCAGTAGCAACTGGAAGCTGTTAGATTCTGATGGCTGTAAAAGTAGTTGTTCGACGTATCCTTTAGAAAAAGGGCCGAGGCAACCATCACAATTAGATCTTAATCTGACACCGTGCAGTACAAATAAATAAGTAAAATATTTTAATCAAATGGGGGTTCTTAATCTGATTCACTTAAGGCCCCACATTTTATTCCCATTTTAATAGGAGCTTTCTGCTAGGACGCTAGAGAGTTTCCAGAGGCCGTCATTCAGAGGCAATTTTTCAAGTTTTTCTTGAAGCCCAAAATATTTCCAGAATCCTTGCATTTGGAAAGTACAGCAATAACCACTATATTTATTCCATCTTAGGAGTCAGTTTGCTGATACCACATGGTGCTATCCCTGAAGAGAGTTCATGGGAAATTTATCTTACCATTGGTCAAGGAGAAACCAGGTAAGAACAACATGGCAGTTCTTTCTTAGAGCTGGAGTATCACAGAAAATTAGGGTTGGAAAGGACCTCAGGAGGTCATCTAGTCCAACCCCTTGCTCAAAGCAGAACCCTCCCCAACTAGATCATCCCAGGCACGGCTTTGCCTTGCCAGGCCTTAAAAACCTCCAAGGATGGAGAGATTTTGCAACTTCTTTGGTGTTCCAGTGTTTTCCTACCCTCCTAGTAAGAAAGTTTTTCCTAATATCCAACCTAAACCTCTCTTGCTGCAACTTGAACCCATTGCTCCTTCTTCTGTCATCTGCCACCACTGAGAACAGTCCAGCTCCATCCTGTTTTGAATCTCCCTTCAGGGAGTTGAAAGCTGCTATTAAATCCCCCCTCAATCTCCTCTTCTCCAGACTAAATAAGCCCAGTTCCCTCAGCCTCTCCTCCAAAGTCATGTGCCCCAACCCCCTAGCCATTTTTGTTGCCCTCCACTGGACTCTCTTCAATTTGTTCACATCCTTTCTGCAGTGGGAGGCCCAACACTGGATACAGTACTTCAGATGTGACCTCACCAGTGCCGAATAGAGGGGAATAATCACTTCCCTTGATCTGCTGGCAATGCTCCTACTAATGCCGCCCAGGATGCTGTTAGACTTCTTGACAACAAGGCACACTGCTGGCTCATATTTAGCTAGCTGTTCACTGTAACCCCTGGTCCTTTTCTACAGAGGTGCTGCTTAGCCCATCAGTTCCCAGACTGTACCCGTGCATAGGATTGCTCTGTCCGAACTACAGGATTTTGCACTTCTCCTTATTGAACCTTGTGAGATTTCTTTTGGTCCAATCCTCTAATTTGTTGCGGTCTCTCTGAATCTTAGCCCAGTCAATTTCTAGCCATAATTATATCACGTAATGGAATGTGGGGGCCTCATTTCAGACTCATTTATAATAGCATAACGCCAATGATTTCAGAGGAATTGCATGATGTCAAGAATAGTAGTTTGAGTACTTTTACTACAACAATAAATTCAGCTATGAAAAATCTGTTGATTGTCTGAATATCTCAGGTAAGGAGCTTTGCAATTTGCAGGTCATTTATCTGAATATTCCCATTGCTGGTACCAGTTGAATTGTTGTTACCTCCATCCAGTGGACATCTGGTAGTCTATGTTCAATTGATGAGTGGGCTCTCAATTCAATTCCTTGCTTATAGATATGTCCGTTCTCTAAGACATCAAAAGAGTCTGCCCTCGGTAGCTGTCTTGGCAATGGCCGAGTCAACGTAGGTACAGGAACGGTCTTTTGAGCCTTAAAGGTAGTCTCCCTATGCTGCATTTGACAGCAAAGATAATGTCTGAAGAAGTGTTAAGTTGTTTTGATTTCTCCAAGATTTCCCACTAAATTGATTTTAATTTGGCAGGGGGGAGGGAGGGGGCAACACAAAAACAAAAGAAATACAACCCTTTTTTGGTTTCTTTACACAGTTGCATCCTGTGCTGCCATTGCCGCCCCATCACACAAAACGAACATAACTCTTCTGCAGACATTTTTAAGACTGTATCTCATTGGAGATATTGGGAGGCCTAATTCTGTTGCTGTAGACACCTCTGCACATCTAGAGTGATTCCATGGTATTCAGTAGAATTATTTCAGACCTACTTTATGACAGTGACACTGGACTTGGGTCCGAAACCTCTTACTGTAAAACATGGGGGTTTTTTTCCCTTATTGCTGTGAAACAAAACAGTCAGAGAAACAGATGGTTTTAACAGATTTTGATAGCTGTTCCCATAAAAGGATTTGTTGGTTCCCACTGGCTTTAACTTTTCACACAACATGGGTTGTACAGAATTGAAGTGCTATACCAGTCAGTTGTTTCTCAGAGCCCAATGGGTTCTGCTGATGCACAGTGCTAAGTTTAGCCCAAGTTATTTTCTCAATTCCAATAGGTCCTAGCTGGAAACTCCACTGAAGCCCCGGGACACACAATAGACATAGCAAATAGAAACTTAACCAAACTGAGCACAGCAATTGGGGACAGGTTGTTTAGGTCATGAATGTAGCATAATGTCATGATGCTAATAAAGAGTTGGAGGGCAGGTTTGAAGGAGAACATGGTTGCAAGCCATATCTTTCAAGCTCTCACCGTTAGAGGCTATCCTTTATTTTTGTAACTCGAATTTCATTTTCCTAAGGCAGATCTGACCTTGTTTTGTTCCACAGCCCTACGAATCATTTCCAGCATTTTGTTTCTAAGTGATGTTCGTTCTATATTACATCATCTGACTACTGAACGCATTATTTTTCTTAAGTGACCCTTTTGATTCATGGCATACTAATTCTGGTGGGGATCCTGTGATTTGAAGAAACCTGGCAGATATTAGGGTTTGCACTGTTCTTAAAGTGCTTTGAGAATGGGAGATGAGAAACGCGAACGTGCATTAATTCAAGATTCCCAGGAAGACAGATGAGTTTGCAGACACTTTGCAAACGGTCAAACATGACAGTAAAAGGAGCTGAATTTTTCCCAAATACATCCACCAACTTTGGGTACCCAACTTGAAATACCTACGTACTGATGTTGTTCAGCACCATAAAAAATCATTTTCAGGTCAGCCATCTAAAATTAAAATATTTTTGAAGGTTGGCCCTAAATATTTTGGAAGAGGCCCTAAATATCATAGAAGAGGCACTGATATCCCTTGCCTACAAGTCCCATTCCCCAAATAAAAAATCCTCAAAGCCAGAAACATTGGCATTCAAGTACTCTCAGATCATTAAACAATACTCAGAGTCCCCCTAGACTTTCGTTCTTAACGTTACCTTAACTGTCTGTGCCAAAACTATCACTACTGTTACAAACGGCAGTTCTTTTCCTTTCCACATACTTACATTGGAGTGTATTTGATTTATACATGAAAAACTTAGATATTTTATGGGTTGTTTTTTCCCCTTTTGCTGCATGCATTCTGATTTTTCTCGGTCCTCTTGGGTAAATACAACTTGTCACTTAGTTCTGTGATGATGTATAGCTCTTGAGAGTTTGTCACAATCATTCCAGTGTACTATATTTTACTCAGCTATATTTTTCCAAATCAGGCAACCTTGGTCTAAGCCTTAAAAAATATTAATATAAAGGTAAAGATCAGCACAGCCCGGACACTCAACAGTATAGCCTTTTACTCCTGCTGCTAAGCTCTGCTAAGGTATGTATCATTTACGGGTTTGTTTGTACCGTTGCTGAGTGTACTTTACTTGCTTCACTTATGGTTTACAATGAGATTCTTCATCTTAGTGTCCTGTCAAATCTGTCTAAACAGAGTCAGTCCAGTACTTGGATAAGAGATCTCTGAGGAATACAGAGGTACTGCAGGAAGCAGAAATGGCAATTTAGGTTTTCATATTCCACCAGTCTCCTTAGTGTCACTCACCTCTCTGAACATGTTGCTAGATGGAGTTTTACTGCTGCAGATCCCACCTCCAAAATGGGAATAATCATTTTTAAAAGTCATTAAAGCTATTTGGAGATGGCAGCTTTTTTGCAAGGGGAGGTGCACTGACTCAAGTGCCCTGGCCAACTTCAGTCCTGAATTGTGATATTCTTCTGCCTAACTCTCTGTTGTTTTCAAATGGGTATTGTAGTCTGCTGTACTCGCTGTCCTAAAACTGTCATACAGTTTTCCCTCTGGGCTACTCAACAACAGCTGCATTGCACCCTCAGTGGAAACTGCATTACAGTGAGGAATTAGGCAATCCTTTTATTTCCCCTTTCACATTTGCCTCTTAAAGAGGGGTAGTGAGACTGCTGGGTCCTCTGAGATGGCTCCACAAGAAGGGACAGAGAAATTCAAATTTGATTTTTAAAAAACAAATAGAAAACAGGTTTTTCAAATGCATGGCCCTTACCTGCCCTTTTCTGAGCTAGGGTCAAGACCCTGGCCTTGCTCGTGTGGCTATTTCTCATGGCTGCCTCTAGATACCTACCTACACGAGGCCAGATCCTAATGCAAAGTCTCTGTGTCAGTTTATACTAGCTGAGGCCCTGGTCCACCTATTCTCAAACACAAAGTGTTAGCTCTGTATCGTAGCTGTGTGCTGCACCACCTTCATAATGAAGTTTTTCTGATTGGAGTTTGTATCCTTCATTTTTTTTGTCCGTCTCTTTGCCTGATGCCCACAACAGATTTCCTCACCTTAGCCAAGTAAAGCCGGGAAGAGGTTTAATTTTATTTGAAAATGTTGGAAGTCAGACACCCTGAGGTGCCGCAGCAGCTTGGCATAGCGGCAGGAGACATGGCAGGCATGCAGGACACTCTTGTTGCTGGGGTCTCAGGCTCCAAGTGCTCCCACAATAAGCACGTCCACGGTCACATTGTAGCTGCGGTTCCTAGGATGTCAGCTAGCGGGGCGTACTTCTCCTGCTTGCGAGCCCGGGCATCGGTGAAGGCTTGGCGCCAGTTCTTGAAGGGGATTGTTATGTCCATGATCTTGATCTTCTTGGCCTCCTCATTAGTGATGACAAGGTCGGGTCGCATCTGGCTCTCACGGCCTGGGACAGTGTGGTTCGCAGAGACCTCCCCCACGAGATCTGGAATGGCCTTTGCCAGGCGGTCCTGGACAGCTTTGTGGCAGAGCTGCCAGGCTCTGGCATGTGGCTTACAGGCACACAACATGCGGGGGAGGGTCTCCATCTCATAGCTGCACTGCTGGCACCTCGTGTCCTGGTGACTGTAGCGGATAGCCCCGTTCAGAGGCAGGCAGTTGAGGCGGGTGCAGTGGAGGAAGCAGTCCACAAAGCACATGAAGCTGCCACTGGGCATGAAGTGGTTCCTGGAGTCCCACTTCGAGGTGATTTCAAAGACTTTACCCTGGTCAGGGCTGGCCCTCAGGGTGCCAGCGTACTTATTCAGGAACCGTTCCAGGAATGTCCCCATGGGGGGCATCATGGTGACATGGTTGGCATGCAGGGCTGGCAACCTGCTCCTGGCGCTCCTTGGTCCAGGTCCAGGTCCAAGTACAGCTGATGCACTTCCCGAGGTGATGCATGATGTTGCAGGCTCGGCTTGACAGCGAGGAGAAGTCCCTGCTGTCTCTGCCAAACTTGCCCTCCAGCAAGCAGCTGAGGAAAGTGGCTAGGTCATGTCCGGTGGGTTGCCTTGCAACCCTCCTGCATGCAGTCTCCTCAAGGGAGCTGGTGGTGATGATACTTACTGTCAGGTCCAGGCAGGTTAGGAGGTGGTAGGCATGGGTGACCACCGCAGTGTCACAGAGGTCTCCCATGCAGGGGACGCTGGCATCTCCCTGCCAGTAGGGGACATGCAGGATCTCATTGCTGGCCCTCAGCGGCAAGTGCCGCGACTTTTTTAGCAGCTGACAGATCTTGGAGACTGCCTTGTTGAGGGGGGTCTCGAGGACTGCCAAGCCTCTCAGGACAAACACGACGCAGGGGGATGAGGAAGGTGTTCACCACGGTGATCTTCTGCCGGGGGGCCAGCAGGGATGAGTCTAGCTTGTGGGCATCTTCCACAATGCCGTCGATGGTCTCCTTTGGCCAGGTGGCCATTGGTGATGCTGAGGTGGCAGTATGCCTCGCCGTCATTGCATTTGTCCCTGACATTGTCCCAGAACAGAAACATCCCAGGATACCACGTTACCCTTCAAATCAGGGTTTAGTGAGTGACTGAGTGCACTGCTGTTTTTCTGTCACTGATTCAACAATTCAATCCCAAGATACCCATTCAGATGTACTTTGAGATATCCCAGAAGAACCTATTCAAACTTCTTATCCCATGGACCTTTTTTAGCATTTATCCTGGGACAATAGGCATGGATGTCTAAATGATATAACTTCAGGTGTTATGTCAGGTTTTCTGTCAGGTTGACTGTAGTTTTGCTAAGACATTAGCTGGTTCATAGATTCATAGATGCTCGGGTTGGAAGGGACCTCAACAGATCATTGAGTCCGACCCCCTGCCTAGGCAGGAAAGAGCGCTGGGGTCAGATGCCTACCCAGCCTTCTCTTAAAGACCCCCAAGGTAGGGGAGAGCACCACCTCCTTTGGAAACCCCTTCCAAATTTTGGCCCCCCTTACCGTGAAGAAGTTTTTCCTGATATCTAGCTTAAATCTGCTCTCTGTCAGTTTGTGACCATTGTTCCTAGTTTTTTTCTTCTTCTTCTTTTAGGGCACCCCTTGGGGTTACTAGGAACAAAGGATTTATATAGGATAGTTTGGATAGGGATGATCCTGCCTTAGGCGGGGCGGGGGGGGAGTACTAGATGACCCGTTGAGGTCCCTTCTAGTCCTATGTCTTTATGATTCTATGACTGCACTTTGTCCCAGGATAAAATGGTTTATCCCACATAAATGCAACATCTGTTTGTAGCGTAAGCGCAAGGACTGGATTTTTGGGGCTTTCCTCCATTATAGGTTGGAGGCTCCAAACCACCTTCCTACTGCGTAAATAAATGGGCTCTTGCTTTTGCATGTTTCTTCGCTTTCTTTAGCTATGCTTTCATAATTTACATTATGGAGACGCTCAGCAAACTTTAGTGACTAAGTTAAAGCTTCTTCTTTTACGAGTGGGAACACACTCTTGTGCAGAATAGCCACCCTGCATCCCTTAAGCCTTGTTTTGAATGCTTGAGTAGTGGCCCTGGCAGTTGGTAGAGGTTTGTGCTATAAGAAGCCAAAGCGGATGAAAGCTCCGTACCCAAAGGGGGAAGCAGGAAGTCCTAGATTCCCGATAGAGGCTTTCCTCTCTTCTCCTCAGCCTGAAAGCTACTTTCAAGTAAGAATAGACGCAGGAAAATTGGCTGGTATTTCTGAAAAGAAGGGACGTGAAAAGAAGAAAATAACTGCACATTGAGTAAATATTTAGTTACAAAAGCTTAGATAGTTAAATAATTACTGGAGTTTTTCTTTAAAAACCAAGAAAAAAACACAGTGCTGCCTCTGAATTTTAAAGCCTGAAGATATTTTTCCAAAACTTAATCTGAAACCTTTTTCGTTTTTTTCTCTGATATCTGGAATCCTTTGTGAGAACTTTCATATTCCATCCCCATCTGCTGCCATCGTTTTTTGATCATTTTCAATGAAAGATTAAGATATGTGAAGGGAAGGAAGAAAAAAAAAACCACCCCAGCTGTTTCATCTGCAAGGGTTCTGCAGAAGTGAATTAAAATGGGTTAATTAAAGACAAGTAGCAAATTTTACCTACTGTTTTATTTTTGTGGGCAGAAACAGAGGTGGTGAACCAGACCAGAGGATTACCATGGGGAGATATTTTTTAATGAAATCCTATAAAATGAAACAAAGGCAAACACTAATTTAGTTTTCTATTACAATCCCATTTTCCCTTTTCAGAGTTGGGACAGTATCAACGTATTTTTCAGCTATCTTAACTTGGGTAGAATGAAAGAGACTTATCTAGCAGCAGCATCCAGTGCTGACATGGCGGAAATTTGAGTTCACTTTGATCACCCCTGAATTTTTTGTTCCCTCTGGTAGGAGGAGTTACACTCCCTTTGCAGAGAATGCCGATTTACATTTCGATATCAACTTTAATCTACAGGCATCCCAAATTGCTCCGCTGACTGTGTCCCTTTAGCAACACTGAAATACAGCCTCTTCCAACTTGGACGGCATCAGCTAGTTGGACAAGCTCACTGCGCAGAACTAGGCGCACAGTTGAATTCTGGGCTGGAGTAAATGGGGAGCAATGATTTAGTTACTTTTTCCCATCAAGTTGAAGATTACCTGAAATACTGCCTCCCCTAGGAGTATCATACTATATCATATCGGATCGTATTGTATCATAATATTGAGCCTGCCAGGATCTGAATGTGCAGTTACAGGACGTTTAGGGATATTGGACTAGATGAAAGCCCTCTGAGGCAGGCTTTGCACCATTGTGCGCACTACATAGGCTGAGCCCATTTTAACAATAATGGGCTACACATCATTACTACTGTTATGTCCTTTTTCCAGTCCCTGCAGGGAGAAGATAAAAATTAAGAACATTCTCAATCTGGGCAAAATCTTTCTACTTGCTCTGTTTCAAATGTTCTCATTTAAAAACTGCAAAACCCACAGTTTTTCCTATCACCTGTGCACAGCACAGGTTTCAGCACAAATCATTTATCTCTGTTGTGAACTGGGGTAATGCAGTCCCTTGTGAAATAGGACTTGTGTTCGTACTTAAAGAAGAAAACGAATCCTGCCTGGAAGCACTTCCGAATCTCAAACTACGCTCCTAATCAAATCCCCGGTGGAAATGGTGGCGTCTCTAAAGAGCGTTCACACCAAAGACAGACTTGGCCATAAATCTCAGGTGCCACAAAGAACCTCAAAGAAGGGGCTGGCAACTGGGACTTTATAAAGCATGTATTGAATGGCCCCCTACAGAAAAAATTACCAAGACTAAATGCTGGATACCATCCTGACTTGGATAGTAGCAGAAAGCATGTGTTACCAATGTCTGTGAAAGTAATGACAAAAAATCACTGATTCTACGCCTAGTGGAAATTGGAGTGAAGCATCTTTTGCCTCTACTTAATTTTCTCTCTTTACACCTGCTTGAACAAGTAAGATGGAGTGAGAACCAAACTAGCGAAAAAAGAAAACCCCAAACAGCCATCTCCTTCCTGCTCCACATCTTTCCCAGCTGTCTTCAGGGGCTGGGAAGCACAGGAGCCCTTGCTGTCCACTGCAGCAGAGCTGGGCTCATCTGGGGATGCAGACAAAAGCAACAGCATAGGGTTTCCCTTCCCTATGCCTGTTCCAGGACAAGGCAGAGTGGAGGCAACTACTCCCCGTTGCCCAGTTGCTGCTGTCCCCTTCCCAAATCAGCCCATGTCCCGCTCAGCTTGGCTGGCTCTGGAGCTTCCCTACCCCCACAACAGTACAGAAAGCAGCAGTGGGAAGCAGGGGCACGGGGGACGGGAAGGGGGAGGAGGCATGTCTCTGAGCAGGAAGGGGAAGAGAGCGGGGATTTTCATTTGCTTTACGGACTTAAAAGTACCCAGGAGCTCCTGCAGGGCAGTCTGCCCATATTGGTGGAGGTTGGGAGCAAGGGGTCCAGCTACACCTGTGATATGGGCTGCTTTTCCCACACCCACCTTTTGAAAAATCCTAAATCCTTGCTAGTGCCTGGCAGAGTGCATCTTGGAATACGGTACTGTGCCTAGTAGTGCGTCCAGCCTCTTCTAATGAAAAAATTATTAGGCTTAGATGAATGAAAGAAGAATGGATGGCTTTGCAGTTAAGGACCTTGATTGAGACTGAGCTCTCAGTTTAGTTCCTGAGATTTTCTACAGGTTTCCGCTATAATTTTAAACAGGTCACTTAATATTCCTGTGCCTCCACACCACATTTGCAACATAAAAAGGTAATGATTCCTTTTTTTCATTCCTTCTGATTGTAAGAAATTGTCTCCGCTACAGAAATCCTGGCAGGATGGAGGTGCAGCAGCAGAGTGCGCCTCGAAACACTAGAGCAACGTAAGTGGTAATTCAAACACATCTAGAAGACAAAGACAGATCAATAATAGACTATTTCTTTACCTATATAAAGAGTTTTTGTTCACGAAGGAGAAATAATAGGTCTATCAAGATAAGTTTCCTTTACACTTAATTTTAGCAATGGCAAGCAAAGTTCCCATCAACAGCAGTATTAAAGGAGTGGAACAGTTTCTGACGGTCTTGAAAGACACCCACTGTGGGCAAGGGCAGACCATATGGAATTGCAGGATTTCTTGGGGAGAGGCTGAATTTTGGCAATGCAGTGAATTTTTGGAGGAAGCCTGACCGGAAACCTTAGACATAGATAAGATCTCATTGGTGATGGTGGGTGGGGAGTGAGGAAAGGAGATCCATTTTGAATGCTTGACCACCTTTCAGGGAGAATGGGGAAACTAATAACTTCTTAGCCCCTCTTTAAAAAAAAAAAAGCATGTTGAGTCAGAAATTGCTTAAGAGTGCTTGGTTAGTAGTGACAGCAGGTTCACAGACCATAGTTTGGAAACAGTTTAGGATGCCCTAATCAGTAGGCCTGCGTGAAGCGGCTAGTATTCACTTTGGATTCAGATTTGGCCGATTTGGGGGACAGGGGTTTGATTCAATGGTTCGAATCACTGTCCCGAATCAGTTCAGCCAAATCTGATTCAGAGATCCGGCTGCTGCCAAATCAGCTGAATCTCCAAATCACACAGGTCCCATCCCTTGCCCATTCTCCCAGCACAGCCTGGCCCCAGCTCCTGGCCCTTTGGGGAAAAAAAGCCCCCACTCACCAGCTGCTGCAAGGGTGGGGTGGAGTGATCCCCACTGCCCCCCGTTGCCCCATGCTGTGTGGGGGTCTCTTTCATGAGACCCCTGACCCCCCCCGCTCTCCCAGCCCCCTCCCCATGGCTGTCCCACCTCCCCCAGCTCCCGGCCCTTTAAAAAAA
>NW_017729020.1:9998436-9998812 GCF_001723915.1 Gavialis gangeticus
AAAAAAAAGCCCAAATTCACCAGCTTCTGACCAGCAGGGAGAGTGGGGGTGATTCCCTCTGCCCCATGCTGCCCCATAGTGGCAGCAGCTCTACCATGAGCCCCCAGAAGCCCCAAGGCTGCTGCAGCAGCTGGTGAGTCCAGGGTTTTTTTGGTTTGTTTTTTTTAAACGGCCGGGAGCTGGGGCAGGTGGGGAAGCCATGGGGTGATGGGAGAGTGGACATGGGTTGAGAAGGGGGCTTGTGGCAGAGTCCCCTATGCAGCGTGGGGCAGTGGGGATTTCCCCCACTCGGCAGCACCCGGTGAGAGCAGACTTTTTTTTTAAACAGCTGGGAGCTGGGGCGGGCAGGGCAGCCATGGGGGGGGGGGGGGGGGGG
>NW_017729020.1:9998906-10004906 GCF_001723915.1 Gavialis gangeticus
GGTGGGGGCTGGGGCCTGGCCTGCCCCACCCCCTACTTACCAGCACAGAGTCCAGGTCCAACTCCCTGCTGCCACCAGCAGGGACTGTCCGAATCGCCAAAGCTCTCTGAATCTTTTCCGAATTGATTTGACCTTTTAACTGGTCTCCTGATTTGATTCAGATTCAGAGATTAGGTCCCTGCATCAGGCCAAATTTCCTCTGAATCCAATCAGCTCATGAAGCTTCATATGGCCCCACTAAGCAGCTATAAGATTCTGACTAGACATTGCATTTCCATTCACAGCAGCTAAATCTCAAACCTCACATGTTCTTCACAGCCATACAGTACTGGGGGTTTTCTTTAGCTTTTGTCTCTAAAATGCTAATGCTCCATAACCACCTGCTGCCAACATGAAAGCCTGGGGAGATGTAAAAAGAAAAATAAATAAAAATTACGTAAAGTCAATTAGTTGTGTTGTGGAGGAGAGAGAAAAGTTTGCCAGCTGTGTGTCCTCCAGAGATGCACACTCAATAGTCAATACCATATCTTATCAGGGTTCAAAATGAAAAGGACTAGTGCTGTAAGAAAAAAAAGGAAAACACTAATGGTTTTTACCCAGCCTTCACATTTTGGCATTCAAACTTTCATTCCTTATGGAGAAAAAGCAAAGCTGTGACTAAAAGTTATCAAAAAGGGAGTGGTGGGAGAAACAAACACTGAAAATAATTAATGCGACTATCGTTCAGTTGCATATAGATTGCCGTGCCAGGTCAGTCCCTCAAGAGCAATGTCCTGCCTCCAGAAGTGGCTGACCCCTGATACTTTAGCAACAGGGAAAGGGAACTGTTTCACATACTTAAGTTATTCTGTAATGCCAGGTGTGCAGCGGGGAAAGAGGTCTTTTTGACACCTATCATGACCATTTCGCAAGCTGAAGCATGAGACTTCAGCCTGGTAGCATGTATGATCAGGCATAATGATAGGTAGAGCAAGGGAGGAAGAGGAGCTAGGACTCCTGGATTCTGTTCCCAGCTCATGGATTCAGTTTGAAGCACTGGGCAGATTTGCTTCAGCTCCCTGTTTATGTGATTTAATTAATGCATGTAAAGTGTTATGAGATGCTCAGTGGGAAGGTTCTATTAGAGAGACAAATGTTGCTAGCCTGCAATTATCAGGATTAGAATAATAGGGAGTCCTTATTAAATGCAGAATATATAGGGCAAATTCCAACAATAGGGTTAACCCAGTTATAACTAGAGGCAGAGTCTGCTCTCGACTGTGTAAAGATTCCTTGATCACGGTTTTATTGTCTCCCTTTTCTTAAACTCTATCCATCCTACACACAACAATACAAATTGCTGTCATTCTAATAGTGCATTTTAATACTACATTCATCGCAATATGAAAATAAGAATAACTCAAATGAGTCTTAATTAAAGATGCAATGGAAAAGATAACAATGGCTTGTGTTCACTAAGAGGTTTGAATAACATGAACCTTCCTTTTATAAAGATAAAGTCACCAGTTCATACCTCTGATTGCTTATTGAAAAAGGGACTTCACGTAGTGTAATTATACTTTATTTGTGTGTGTCATTTCTTCTACTGCCAATTTTTCTGGAAGAAATAGCAAGTCCTGTTAGAATGAGTTATCATAAACATAACTTCTAGTCTAGTTAATTGAAGCCTAGTGAAGGCACTATATAGAAAAACTAATTGCAAGTTGAGCCTCAACTCTGTGTTTTAAGTGTGGCCTAGGGCAGTGGTTCGCAAGCTTTTTCTGTAGCAGGACCCATTTGTAAACACCGATGGCCAGTCTCGACCCAGTGCCTCTAGCTCCCAACCCGCTGCCCCTTGTCCCTAGCCTCCCAGTATATGGGGCAGGGAGGTGTGGGGGGTATAAGGGGCCCAAGCAGCCCCTTGCAGGCTGGAACGCTGACAGGGACCAACATACAAGTGAGCCCAGTTGATAGGGACACTGGGAGAGCCACTCTTGCAGGAGCTGAGAGCCACTCTTGCAGGACAGGAAGATTAGGACCTCAGTAAGAGAACTCAGGTGCCTATATCCTAACACCAGGAGCACGGGGAACAAGCAGGAGGAGCTAGCCCTCCTACTCTCCAGTGTGCATTATGATCTAGTAGGGATTATGGAGACCTGGTGGGACTCCTCACATGACTGAAGTGTAGCTATAGAGGGCTACACCCTGCATAGAAGGGACCGGGTGGGGAAGAAAGGAGGCGGCATTGCTCTCTATGTGAAGAAGCAGTACACCTCCTTGGAGCTTGACATCGGCTCCAAAAATGGAAACCCTCTGGGTCAAGTTGCGGGTGGGAGGGGCACAGCAAGAGAGACCTAACTACAGGTGTATACTACAGACCATCAAACCACGGGGAGGAGCTCGATGTGGAGTTCACTCTAGAATCAACTGAGGCTGCACATGCATGTGACATGCTCATCAAGGGCGATTTTAATTATTCAGACATCTCCTGGAAGGAGCATTCGGCCAAGTTGGAATGGTCGCAATCCTTCCTGACCTGTGTCGAGGAGCTTTTCCTGACTCGAGATGCATGGGCCAACCAGAGATGATGCTCTGCTAGACTTGGTCCTGGCCAAAGGAGACAACCTGGTGACTGACTTAACAACAGAGGGAAGTCTGGGCGACAGCAACAACAAAACCATTGTGTTCACTGTCCAATGTAAGGCAGACAAATTGGATAGCAAGATTGAAGTCTTGGACTTCAAAAATGCAAATTTCAACAAGCTCAGATCATTAGTAGGACAAGTGCTGCAGGACCGGCGACCAACGGCAAAAGGTGGGCACAAAGAGTGGATGTTCCTTAAGGACATGATCCTTGAAGCACAAGGGAAACCCATTCCCATGCAGAGAAAAGGTAACAGAAGGGCTGGGAAGCCCCCTTGGCTAAACACGGAAATCACAGTCCTCTTAAGAAAGAAGAAAGAGGCTTATAAATGATGGAAGCTTCGGGCAGGCCCTAAGGAGGACTATTCCACAACAGCCTGCATTTGGAGGAAACAGATAACACAGGCTAAAGCAACAGCCGAACTTAGATTAGCAACGGGAATCAAGGACAACAAGAAGTCCGTTATGTACATAGGGAACAGGAAGAAAACAAATGGAAGCGTGGAGCCTTTGCTCAACAACTCAGGAGAGCTGGTTACTGGCACCCAGGAGAAAGCTGAACTCCTGAAAGTCCCTGAGGAATGGAAGAGGGCCAATATTGTGCCCATCCACCAGAAGGGCAGGAGGGAGGACCCAGGTAACTATAAGCCAATCAGCCTAACTTCCATCTTAGGGACAATCCTAGAAAAGGTCATCAAGAAGTCTATCTGAGATCAGCTTGCAGAAGGTAAGATTCTGAATGTCAGCCAGCATGGCTTTGTCATGGGCAGGTCTTGCCATACCAACCTCATCTCCTTCTATGACTAGGTGACTCGTCACCTGGACACAAGAGAACAGGTTGATATTGTATACCTTGACTTCCAAAAGGCCTTTGTTCTAGTATCTCACGATGTCCTCACAAGAAAATTGGAGGATTGTTGGCTTAACTCCGAGACAGTCAGGTGGGTGAGAAACTAGCTGCAGGACAGGACCTGGAGAGTCGTAGTGAATGGATCTGTGTCATCCTGGCAAGATGTGGGCAATGGTGTCCCACAGGACTCGGTGCTTGGTCCAGTACTTTTCAACATCTTTATTAACAATTTGGATGTGGGGGTGAAGAGGTCACTGGCCAAGTTTGCGGATGACACCAAGTTATGGCGAAGCGTGGTCACGCTTGAAGTTACAGGCGGAACTAGATAGGCTGGCAAGTTGGGCGGATTGGAACCTGATGAAGTTCAACGTCGAGAAATGTAAAGTGCTCCACCTCAGGACAAGCAACCCCCAACACACCTGCAAACTTGGCAGCACCAAACTGACCAGCACCACGAATGAAAGGGACCTGGGGGTAATAATAGACCACAGTATGAATATGAGCCAGCAGTGCGATGCTGTAGCCAGAGGGGCAAATAATTCTCTGGCATGCATCAATCAATGCATCTCCCACAAAGCCAAGGAAGTGATTCTTCCGCTGTACTCAGCACTGGTGAGACTGCAGCTGGGGTACTGCATCCAGTTCTGGGCACCACACTTTAACAAGGACATGGACAAGCTTGAGAGAGCCCAAAGAAGAGCCACCTGTATGATGACAGTCTTAGAAGGCAAGCCATACAAGGAAAGGCTGAGGGATCTGGGACTCTTCAGCCAGAGGAAAAGTAGGCTGAGAGGGGACCTAGTAGCAGCTTACCGCTACACTAGGGGAGTACATCAAGGACTTGGTGAGCAATTGTTCACCATGGCACCCGAGGGGAAAACCAGGACTAATGGCCACAAACTCCTGAAAGACTGATTCAGGCTCAACATTAGGAAAAACTTCACAGTCCAGACTATGCAATAAGCTCCCTCCAGAGGTGGTGCAATCACCTACCCTGGAGATCTTCAAGAGGAGACTGGTCGGTCACCTTGCTGGGGTCACCTGACCCCCAGTTATCTTTCCTGTTTGGTGCAGGGGGCTGGACCTGATGATCTTCTGAGGTCCCTTCCGGCCTTACAGTCTATGAAAAATCCCCACATTACTGCATGGATCTATTGTACATAATATTGTAATGGGAAACAAAAAATCAAAGGAATACCTGGACAGTAGCCCTGAGTACAGGTGCTGCTGTACAGACTGTTAGGTCTTTAGATTGTCATCTCAGAGCACTGGTTGCTCTTTTGTTGTTAGAAAGAATTGACCAGATTGGGAGTACTGCCATAAATTATCTTTTCTTTTAGTTTGTACATAAAACGTTGGAAAAAGTTCACTTTGTCATTGATACTAAAATTACAGTGCTTTAATAAATAGTGTCATGAATGTTTTTAGAGATTCTATACTGCCAGGGTTAGAGTAGAATGGATTTAAAATGAGGTCATATTGGGAAGGCAGAAGCAAATTGGGAAGATTAGAAAGCAAAAACAATGCTGGAAGGTATATGGAGAGCAAGCCCAGGATTCAAAGTTATACACACTATATTCTCTTTTTCTGCCATTTTGACCTGACTTCTGCAACCTCTGCAATACCTAAGTACTGTAACGCTAAATAATGGAAGTTTACTCTCAAAGGGTAAAGTTCTCCACCCAAACTACCAGAATTATCACATTTCTGTGCTAAATGGGAGACGGCGCTTACCAGATTCTAATATAATAAAAGGCTTAGTACTTCTGTCTGTCTGCCCATAATGCTGGGGGCCAGCTGTGCATGTGCCCCGGAGAGGGCGGGTGGCAATTGGCTGCACGGGCCCTGCCCCCCCAGGCAGGGAGCCAGAGGCAGAGGGAGCCCTTAGGCTTTAAAACTGTACTGTCTTGCCCCGGTTCCTGTCAAAGCTGATAGGAGACAGGGGCAGTAGGACCCAAGAGATTCCTCAGCAAGACTGAGCAGCCCAGCCCACCCCACCACCAGCAATTGCACTCCCTGCCTGCCAGCACTGTTGGTACCATCTACCCGGCTGCCTTGCAGGAGCAGGGAGCACATAGACGCCGGTAGGGTGCGTACGTGTCTGATGTGGGTGTGCGTGGTGTGGCCTGTGCGAAGTGGCTAGTATTCGCTTTGGGTTCGGCTGGTTTGGGGGACAGTGATTTGATTCAGTGATTCAAATCACTGTCTCAAATCAATTCAGCCGCCACTGAATTGGCTGAATCTCTGAGTCGGCCCCATCCCCCGCCCGCTCTCAATGGCTGCCCTGCCTACTCTCCCCCACCAGGGGGGCCCAGCAGGGAGGTGGCTGTTCTGGTCCCTACTTAAGAAGACAAAGGCAAAGAAATCATTAAACATGTTAGCTTTGTCGTCTGGTGTGACGACCAAATTTCCCAACGTGTCGTGCAAGGGCCCCACATTACCCAAAACCTTCTTTTTGCCCCCTATGTATTTAAAAAAGGACTTCTTATTGTCCTGAATCTGGGAAGCTTGTCCTAATTCCATATCCG
>NW_017729020.1:10009906-10020464 GCF_001723915.1 Gavialis gangeticus
CTCTTTCCCCTCGACTGCCTTGTACTCTAACCCAAAGCACTTCAGAGTGCCCCTTCTCCAACTCCTTGCTAATTGACGAGGATGTGTATTCCTCCTTAATATAGAGTGCCACGCCCCCACCTTTCCCTCCTATCCTGTACAGCCTACAGCCCTTGACATTCACCGCCCAGTCATGTGTTGAGTCCCACCACGTTTCCGTGATCCCCACTATGTCCGGGCTGGTGTCAGCTAGCAGGAGGGTGAGTTCCTCCTGCTTGTTTCCCATACTACGAGCATTTGTGTAGAGGCACTTGAGGCCTCCTGCGGATGTGTGTACTGACCCCCTAGTCCCGGCGTTGCCCTGGCCCCTATCGCTTACCTGTTCATTCATTTCGCTCGTTGGGCTGGGCTGGGCTGTAGTTGTGGGTGTTGTTTGGTCTGGCAGTCTGATGTTTCCTCCGCCCTCATCTTCCCCTAGTATTTTGGTATTTCTAAACAAATTTTGAAAAAAGTTCCTAAGTGGATTTTTTAAAACAAATCATTAACTTCTTTCCTTTTCTTTCTATTTTTATTTTTTTTTTTTAATTTTATTTTTTTTTTTTTACCCGGTTTTGGTAAATACATTTAGGGATTGAGAGACAAAAAGCAGTGTACCTGAAGTAAATGCAGGAGTGAATATGCAAGTGAAGTAGGTTCTGAATGACCATGAGAAATTGAGATTCAAGACATGGAAGCTGGGCATCACTGCAGGGACCTATCCCTCCCCTCCTCGCTTTGCCTTCCCCGGGTGTCTCATTTTATCCAGGAGCCGCGCTGGTCTCCGATCCCATGCCAGGCTTGTAGATAAGAAGTAAAAGCCACCGAGTGGAGTTAGTACCTGAAGGTGGGCTTGAGTGTTTGAGAAGCGGCTGTTGCCCAGCACTGCTTCTCTTCAGTTGAGCATCCCTGGCTGTGTGCATGGCCTCAGTCCTCTGCTGCTGATCTGCTTTTCCTTTGGACAGAGGAGGAGATGCTTTAGCAACCAATATGAACAATGCTTTTAACTGGCATTAATCTTTGTCTCAGGGACTAGATCCTCTCCATGACATTCTCGCTAGTCACTGACTTCAAGCCTAGAACCTAAAAGTCCATTTTGAAATCAAGATCTTCCACTGGCAGTGCACCAGGTGTGCATGTGGGAGACTGAAATACAGACTGCATTGGTTTTCATAATTGGAAACCTTACTGGCTACCTTCCTGGGGCAATCATTGAGGATGCTGCAGCATCAAATTCAGTGAGAAGGCTAGGATGACACTAGCAAGGGGTGGGCTGAAATGAATTCTGCAGAAGCCCTGGGAATGACTCGACACTCTGAGCATTCAAAACATAATAGAAGTATAATGTAGCCATTAAGGCAGGCATATTGGTGAAATTAATGGAAAGGCTTCATTCTCAGCTGATGTAGACGAGAGTAGCTCAGTTACACTCCATACCATTTCACATCTGGCCCTTAGTTCCAGGAAAAAAATGGGTTAAATACTGTTCTCTAAGCAATGCCACACTCAGTATTGTTTTCAGGTTCTTCAAGAATAAATAGGACAATCACAAGCCATTGACTATTTTATGTGCAGCTGTCGTGGGGCCAAGAAAGAGCAGCAGTGAAGTGACCCAGCTAAATTTCCATGATCACTCCTCTTCTTGATGGACTCCACCCTCTCTTTGGAGCCATCTTTTTTTCTTTTTCTTTTTTTCCCCCAACTGTATTTCTTAAGGCCATCCTCTATAATGCTCCTGATCTTCCTGCTCTTGTGACTTCTGCGTTAGATTATAGTGCTATGATTCAAGCCTGTGTTCAACATAGTAAAAAAGCTCATCTGTATGCATAATACAGAAAAGGTACATTGTTCCAAATCAAGGCTGCAAAGGTGATTGAGCCAGCATAAATCTATCATACAGATAAATAGGTTCGAACAAGGAGAAAACGGTGTGCTGTAATTGTCTACTGTTGCATGGAAAGAGACTGAACAAACAGCAGATTACCTGGAATTTATAAACAGTTATTCCAGTAATACAAGAAGAAAGATCAAACACATTGTGCTATTTTGAGGGCATATGAAGTGTTGTATGGTATAATGTTTGGAACAGGGAACTGTGATTGAAGACTCTAAAGTTCTCTTTCTTGTTCTAACATAGACTTGCCGTGTGACCTTGTGCAAAACACTTAAGCCCCAATTCATCATTTCCCTGCACTGTACACAGGTAGCTAGAACTGCACGCAATAGTCTAAAAGTGCATGGTAAAATGCTACCAGATGAGAGTAGCGGCACATTAGGCACATTTTGATTATTGCCTTCAACACTATGTCATCATTTAGATTAGGGCAACGGGGCCCTGAGCCTCAAATTTTGTATACCGCTATTTTTATGCCCAATTTAAAGCACTTCATACTTTATTGCTCAGAGGTGATGAGGTCTGGTAAGGTCTACATGACTGCATTTGGGTCTGTAAGTGCTCATTACCGCCTGGAAAAAATCATGGTCCTAAGTGTCAAAGTGGGGAAACCAAAAATGGAAGCACCCAAAGCTTGAAGCCACCTTTCAGGCTTACTCCTACACTCTCCATATCCCTATGCAAAATGGGCAGACCAACACTTGCCTCAGAGGGATTTTGTTAAGATTCACTCAGGAATGCTTGAAAAGCATTTGATTTCATTAGATTACCCTTAATTTGAAGACAGTAATAGGAAAGACTATAAAAGCAGCAAGAACTATGACCACGAAACGCACTTGCATTGTCTCAACTTGATGGAATTGGCCCAAGCTCAGCATTTTTTCCAATTTTTTAAGAATTGAAAAGGGATTTATATTCATGCCCCTCCCTACTGGAAAACTCGTTTGTGAAGGAAGAAAATGACGTTCTGAATTTTTATTTGGATGATTACGTTAGACCTTAAAACAGAAGTTTACACATCTTAATAGGAAATGGGGAAAAAAATCTATTTTTCCTCTAAATTCTTCATAAAGCAACATATTGTGGAATTAGACATGACTGTTCCTTTCTGTGCAGTTTCACAGAGAAATATTTGCTATTCTGGCACAGCCATGGTGACTATTAGTTTTTTCTCTACTGGAAATCCAGCAAAGTCCTGATTTTGATGGATTTGCAGGGATTAGATCTGGTTACTGATTTGTTTACTCTGCACTTAAGGGAATATTAAATACCTGTATCCTGAAATGTTTCCCTTCTCTGCCTTGCCTAATAAACAGTCCTGAATTGCATCCTAATACCATGTCAGTTACTACAGAAAAGACTCTTGCTATTTGCAATAAGTGTGAGAGTTCATCTAATTAGCTGATTTCAGTTCATTTGGCATTAAATAATTCCCAGAATTCCCATATGTTTGTACAATATGTTCAACAGGGGGACTGATTCTCTGAAAGCAATTAAATAGCTCCTTTCCGAAGAGCTCGTCATTGGTCATTCACACACGTCCCTGCTATTCCTCTCCACAACGTATGCAGGCAGTAATTACACTGAGTCAGAGTGACCATGGAGAGCTGCCAGTAGCCATTATAGAGGCTATGCCATTTCTGAGATTGTGACTTGTTGTTAACATTTTCCGGGGTTTTTTGTTGGTTTGTTTTATGCGAGGATCAAATTGTCCCAGTCTATTTCACATCACCCTCCAGGGTGGCTAATAGGATGGCTAATAGGACTTCTTCCCTTCAAACTGGTGTGTGTGCGCATGCAAGTGTATATGTGGTATTAAGTTTTCTTGTGGATGCTTGAAAAGCTTGAATTAGTTTTTACTGAGAATCATCACCAGTAGCATGACTAAGCCCCTGGATTCACAGCCCCTGAGGGTAAATGCAGTGTTGTTTTCAGCTTAACCTATATTTTGCTCCCACTATGGGAGATGAATTGTCAAACTTTGTGCTGGAGGTAACTTTGGCAAACTTTTCCCCCTGTATTTTGTGCACTTGTCAGCAGTATCAATTTGGCGTGGGAAGCGGTAGTTGAAGGACGTGTGCCTGTTGTGAGTGAGATAGGATAGAGATGCACCCACCACGTTAAATAACTGGGGTTTGACTCATTCTCTGGAAATATGCTATTGTTATCCCTTCCAGCAGCAGCATCAAAACAGAGATAAGGAGATAGAACGCATCAGTCATTGCAGAGGTACAGCAGAAAGTATGCCGAATTAAATAACTTAGCCAAAAATGAATATGTAAAGAGTTAGCTTGAAGGCTTTCAATACTTCTGAGACCTATTGCTCTGTATTTTAAGTAACCTGGTGGATCATTTCGAAAGCACTTTATAAACAAAGTTTTGTGCTGTAGGAAGAGGTTTTGGCAGCAACCTTTCGGAGGCTGTTTTTAGTTAACAAAAATCAAATGCAAGTTGAAAACAGCAGTGTTACTTGTTTTTGGCACTACTGTTGTTATTGCAGAAACTTTTTTTTTTCCTAGTAACAGTTTAGTTGCAAAGCACTCATGGCTCCTGAAAAAAAACGATATTCACAAGCATATGCCAAGTAGTTTGAATGAATATATTTTCAGACTACAAGTTGTTTCAGAACTGTTCATTTGAAGTATTAATGGTGGCCCTAACTCAGCAGAACACTTAAGCAGGTGCTCATCTTTGAGCACAGTAAGATTGCCAACATGCTTATTGTTAAGCTTGGGCTTAAATGGCAAGAATGCCATTTAAATAGAAGAATAGAATAGAATATATGATGAATCATGCATTTCTGGTTTGCTGTTTCTAGCAGAACAAATATGTATGCATGTATGATCTTTGGGGACTTGTGAACAATGAATACTTTGACTGCTGTAAAAAAGTAGAGAAGAATTAGCCCGTTTATTTCTAAATATGTTTTTTCCATTCAAGCCTCAAACGATTAACACTATGCTTGCATATTATGTTTCCACATGAATAGTTTTATTGGGACATCCCTTAGACTGTAAGCTTTTGGGAGCAGACACAGCGTTTGGGTCTCTATTTGGACGACATTTAAAACAACAGAGTCCTAGCTCCAGACTGGAGCTCTTACGTGCTACAAAAATACAAATAATAATAATCACAAGTGAGGTTGTTTGTGCTAAGGTATTTGCAGGAGGAGAGCCTAACTGACTGGAAGGACGGGTACCTGGCATGCCCTGCACACACATACCTGAGATGGCTTTAAACTAGCAAGCTCAGTTACTGATAGAAGTGTGGCTGGTGTGGCATGGCTCAGCATGGGCCGAGTGCTTGAGTATTTCTATTTATCCAGCTTCTCAAGTGTTTTTTGCAGCCTGTACTACCTACTGCACAGCGACGACTGTGCTGCACTCAGTACACCAGCTAGCAAGTTTAATGCTGTCTCAAATATATCTACGTAAGCTGCAGTCAGTCACCATGCTGGCAGGGCCACATTTCCTCCTGACTTGGTGGTGTTACACAGATGTGTCTTATATTTTGAGAGCAGAATACCAATTAGTAGTTGTAGCGTTCACATTAGTAAGCCATACATTTGGGACACAAGCCAAGATGAAGGATACAAGTTAAATAAATCACCTTTTCTCTCGCTTGCCTGTCATTGCTCAGCATATGTGTTTTTAAATAAGTGTTATTTATTAATGAATCCAGCTTACCCAGTAACAAATTTAACATTTAAAGACACATACAATCCCTTAAGGTATACATGAAGACAGGTGCTTATCTTCCATCAGCAGTGCTCTCTTAACCCAAGTAATGTCCACAGAGGAGTCTTGTAGTCGTTTCTTCCCCCCTTCTTTTCCATTCAAATCTCTGACAGCTCCTTTACATGTCAGTCAGCGTTTAGCTATTGTGTTTCTTCATTTCTATATGTAACCTTCCTAATAATTCACCCCCTCTTTTTTTGTCAGAACTATGTTCTATGTGTTTTATTAAGGAGAGTAAGAAAAAAAAAAAAGGTTTGTGTGGGACGGAGTTAAATTTAGCTCTGAATAAGGGAGGAAAGAATAGAGATTCGTATCAGATACTGTGCATTTTCAGCTTAATGCCTGCTGTCTATTACTTATCTATTTTGTTCAACTGGAAGAATTAAAGTATGTTTTCAAATGAGGGAAATCAGACGCAATCTGGGGAAATTTGGGAGAGGCTGTATTTTTACACGATTATTTGGCTCATCTTTACTATTATGAAAAGGTTGTTGATGACATTCTTTAAAGAAAAGAATTGCGTGGCAATATTACCAGCTGGTGAATTAAGCAAGGCTTCCTTTCACAGTAACATTAAAGTTGCATTTTGATTTATTCAAAGAGAAATATACATCAGGGAACAAGATCGCGAACTGACCGGTGAAGGGTTGATTAGCTTGGGCTCAAGAAGTTTCTTTCATAGCTATCTTCTGATTCTGTATTGAAATGACTACAACTGCTGACCTTCCTGTTTCCCCACGTCAGTGATGTATAAGATGCTTAGATTTTGTCTTCAAATCTCTTAAATATGGGTATAGAAATTTTCTTTATATGCAAATCAGTTTTACGACCTTGATTTTAAAAGAAAATCACAAAAACTTTAACTTCCTTGTTATATTTACTCAAAGATTGATCTGTCTTTTCAATATTTATTGAAGCCTCCAGCCAGAAGGCACAGAAGTTCTTCTTGGTCCAGAAGTAACTTGTGGCCCTCCAGATGTGACTGTCACCACTCCTTTTGCCTTGACTATACCACACTGTGCAGAAGTAAATTCTGAACACTGGACCATTCACTTGAAAAAAAGAATACAACAAGGGAAATGGGAGGTAAGTTAAAACCATCCCTCCCTCCCTGAGGAGACCATACTGCCAGCAAAATCATAAGATGCAACTATCTAGGCTAAAATTAGGGCTGGTCAGAAATACCAGGGATGGTAAAATTCACAGCGCTAAAGGAATTCACCTTTCCCCCATCAAAATGCAAAACTGATGAACAAAATGAGAAGAGGAAATTCATGCCAATGAAAGCCTTACCGGGAAGATGGCATCAAAGTAAGAGGGTACTCTTTTTCCTCTGACTGTTCTTATGTGCTGCAGTTCTAACTCTGTAGCGGTCACGTAACAGGAGTTTTTATCACTTGATTACTGTGGCTTTTGTTATAGAAACTATTGAGAAATCTCCAGTCTTAACTGATCCTGACCAATCTGGCAAAAAATTATGCTGCAAAAAAGGTCAGGCATTATGTAAAAATCCATACTTGGCTTTTAATATGTTTTACCTAAATTTTTTCTAGAGTGCTCCTGATTTGCTAATATCATCTTTTTTTCATCATTTTTAATTTTACTGCCCATTGATCACCTTGTGCCAGTAATCTCTACAGGACTACCACATGCCGCATAATATATTTACCAATTGTAAATCATAATTTACTATTATGTTGTGTTTTTCCTATTCGCTTGCTCTGACAGAGAATGCTGGAATGATACCATGCATGATATTTTTAATCATCTCTCTGCCTGCCCAAGCTACTTCTCTTACTTGTTTTCCTTCTCTGAACTATTTCAAGTTCATCATAGTCCTCTTACTCTAGATGCTCTCACTTCTGAGTCAGTTGTCTCAATGCTGGTTGCAAATAGCCAAGGACTAGTAAGGTAGAATGAAATATTACCATGAAAATTCCTCAGATCATTTATCTAATGACACTACAGCGCAGCAAAACTATATGTGGAAGACACAAGATTATTTTTTTTGGATAAGAATAAACATTATCGTGATGGATACTGTAAGAGGATGTCAGATGCGGGCTGCTGTTCAAGGTTTCTGTATTGACTTTGAACTTCACAGTAATTTCTTAACTTGACATTGGGAAAAATTAGCTATAAAGTCAAGAACGCTTGAAAAGGTGCTAAAATTGCTTATGCGTCATTATTATTACATTGAATTCGGTACAATATATCACCATAAGCACTGTTGCTGACTCAGGGCTACATGGTGAGTACTCACTCACGTAAGTAGTTCCACTCAAGTCAACATGAGTAAAGGCTCGCAGTCGAGCTGCGAATGTACTAAGAGTACACAGTGAACTGGGGAAAAAAAAATACATCAACTGAAACGTCATGCCTTCTGCTCAGAAAAGCTTGCTGATTTTTAAATGTGATTTTTTCATTGCATAGGAAGTGATGTCCGTGGAAGAGGAAACGACTTCTTGCTACTGTCTGTTGGATCCTTATGCCTGCCACATTCTCTTAAACAGCTTTGGAACTTATGCTCTTGTTGGAGAGCCCGTCTCCGACTGTGCTGTTAAACAGCTGAAAGTAGCAGTCTTCGGCTGCCTGTCTTGCAATTCGCTGGATTACAACTTGCGAGTGTATTGTGTGGATAACACTCCTTGTGCATTTCAGGTAAAGGATTCTGATTTGTGAATTATCTGTTCCTTTCCATAAAAACACAGCCACTCTCTATGTATGGCTAGACCAGCACTGGACTAAAACTCAAAAGACAACAGGATGTGCAAGTCACCAGTGCCATGGTGTGTTAATTTGGGAAAGTTACACCGTCTCTCTATATACCTCTCTTTCCAATCCTACTCTTTCTCTGTCTTGTATATTTAGATGGTAAATGCTTTGCAGCAAAGACCATCTCGATAGGGATTTGTACAGTACTGGGTCAAAAAGGGTATCGTTGTGACAGAAATAACTGATATTTTACTATCGTTTGTTATAAACTATGTATGGGGTTCATTAACTTGAATATCGCGTTTCCTTTATTAAATCACAACAGGATAGGTAGGTGGTCCCCTCCCTTTCTATATGAGTCAGACAGTAAGTGTTCAAATACAATTTTGTAAAACTCAAGTGGAACCCTGTGGCATTTAATCAAAATTAGTATGATTTTTAAAATGGTGTTTCTGTAAAAATTAGACTCTGCAGCTGTTGCAAACTCTAAAGCTTTAATAAAATGCTTTTCTTTGGGGACTAGAGATGAAGACAGTAGTGACAGCTGATATTTTCCCCCTGTTCCAATTTTGCATCACAGAAACATGACTCTCGTAGCAAAGAATATTTTAATAGCTGTATGCTTTTAATAAAAGAAAAGCCCCCTACAGTGGAAACTAGAGAACTATAGCAGCTCTGTGCTTGCTTTCTATATCACTCTATGGCACATATAACTTATGTGTGCGGCAGTATTTAAGTTAGTAAGTCTGTATAAAATTGTAAGAACTAAATTCTGGCCTCAGATAAGTGTGTGTGTGCGCGCGCGCGCACACACACACACACACACAGAAAAATGCAAACTCAAAATTGGTGTTGGGTCAAAAATGCTTTTATACTTGTATCAAATAATTATTTATAATAGTACTGTAATACTAAAATTCTTCAACATGCTTTAATTTAAGCAAGACAAAAATCCTGAAACCTGTGAAAAGCTGTGAAAATGGCCCACATAAGCAGGCTGGGTTTTTATTCCTCAGAGTCTCCCAATTCTAGTTTGTCAGGCTGCCTATTACCATGTATTATTCTTAATGAATGATTCACCCAGCCTGTATTTTACCTTCAATATATATTGAAGATGATGGGGGGGAAGAAGCTTAATGTATTTGTATCACTCTGGTTCCCAACTTACTGATGTATTTAGCAAACAAAGGAGACTAGGCGTTTTTTCTTAACGTAAGTGAAAATAAATACGACATTTCTAATTTAGCAATTTTTAAAGAAAAAATAGTCCAAGAATAATTACCATTTTTTTCCATTTATAGAGACTATCATGTTATCACTTTATAAAAAGGCTATTATATATTTATGTAGTGCCACTTTCACTCTAAATATGCTTTATCAGTTTAGAGCCAGCTTCCTTTTAAAAATGGAAATTGAGTAATTATCACAGAAAAGTTCTAAAGTAGATTAAAAAAAAAAGGTAATGTAGAACTGTGGATATAGCATTGGACTGAATCAGACCAAAATTACAACGACTGAAGTGAAGGTAGTTTTCGTTGGTTCCTTATAGCACAGGGATTTACCATACTGCCAAATGCCCTCCCTGAACTTGTTTCTCATGGGGCATTCTTGATTTATAGCTTCAAGGAGCTGAATATTAACAGTCATTTCAGAAGTCATAGCCAAGTCAGTAGTTCTTCTAACAATGCTTTCATGCTCCTGACAAGCCATCTGACTTACTTTGGTGTTCACAAATTAGATAGAATTCATATGGATTTAAAATCTAATTTCAAAATATTTCTGCAGGACTCTGCTCCCCACATAGCTCTGTAAAACAGCCTTAGAAAAGATTGTTCAGGTACAGACAAAAAGGATTTCTTACTATTATTTTTAAATGCAAATATTTGAACAAATTGGCAAATTTAGTGATGCTTCTTCAGTGCTTTTTGAAGTCCTGAGAGTACATGCTCATCATGATTGTGATCCATCTGTCCAGTTAAATTAATGTCAAAGAATTATGTGGGCTGTTCAGCCAGTTTGTCTTCTACTGTCTATCTCCTGTTTACACGGTCAACTCTTTATCTGCATGCTTTTTATGCTCAGAATATACAGCACTAAAAGACACAGCGAATGAGCTAGGGCAGGGGAGCTCGGCGAGTAGGCGGGAGCTGGAGTTGGAGCGGGGGCGGCGGCTGGGCGGGGCCGGGCGGCTGGGCTG
>NW_017729020.1:10025464-10042299 GCF_001723915.1 Gavialis gangeticus
GAGCTAGGGCAGGCCCTGAATGAACTGAGACTCCTACTCTCTCTGCTCCAGAAACAAGCCTGGGGCCACATTTTTGACCATAGCAGAAGTTAATCCCTCATTCCTCTTCCTCTATGCTGGTCCACTGCAAGGCAAATCTTATTTCCCCCTCTATGCTGCCTCAGTTGCTCTGGCCTGCTCAGGAAGGGAAAGGCGGTACTCCCCATTCACCTACTGCATGCACTGTCGACATGCTCAGAAACCTGCAGGCAGTCAGCTACCATACTGAGTGCTGCCTCTTTTATTTTAAGATAGGTATTATTCCTAATATTTAAAGAAACCATAAGCCTCATCTTTCCTTTGTAAAGTTTCCCCCCTCCTGTTGCAGGAAGTGGTTTCGGATGAAAGACACCAAGGAGGACAGTTACTGGAGGAACCGAAGTTGCTGCATTTCAAAGGGAATACCTTCAGTCTTCAGATATCTGTCCTTGATATCCCCCCTTTCCTCTGGAGAATTAAACCTTTCACTGCATGTCAGGTACCTGTCCAATTTTGTTTACTTGTTTAATTTAAAAGGCAATACGAGTCTTCACTGGGACAAACAAGGCAATTGTGCCCTTTATTTTTGAAACGTATCTAGTTAATCAGTGAGCGTTTAGCAAAAACGCAATTTTTTTACGAGTGTGAAAAAACTGCAGAATGAAACCATTCGTATAGAGTAGTGGTAAATGTTTCATCTTACAAAAGCAAATGTTTTATGTTCCCCCGTGTTACTTTCACCTCCTCCAGACTCCCTATATTTTAGCTAAATGTTATCGTTCCCGTTAAAAGTAGTTTTTCAATATCTGTAATTGATTGACTTGTCATCCTGTTTTTAATGCAACACCGAGTGTACAGCTGAAACACAGAGTATATCTGCAAGCATTTAAATGTCATGAGTTCAAATCATAGCATGTATATTGCTGAGGATTAGAAATGACAGAGATAGAGCAGTAAGTTCTCCCATTTGTGGTGCATTAATTAAAGAGGCTGTTGAAGATGGCAAGGCATAAATCAAAGCAAAGGAGAGAGTCTATCAAGTGCATTACTGGAAACTGTAAGCAAGACACTGGCAGAGAAACTGTGCTCGTCTCTCTTAAAACACAGAAAGAGTACATAATTAGTATATTATCTCCCATTTCCTGAAACCAAATAGAGAAAGGAGAACACAATCTCTTGTGATGTTTGAGCAAAGGCAGCCTAAATGTGTAAGCATACTGTCCTGAACCAGTGGTTTTCAATCCGTGGTCCACAGACCCCTGGGGGTCCGCAGACTATGTCTAATGGGTCCGTAAAAGATTACTACGATCAATCAAAAGTATGTGAATACCCACACTCGCAATTCAAAGGGGTCTGTACCTCCATTTGAAATTCCCCACAATGCTATACAGCCTACTCTGGAAATTATGATAATAGAACAGAGGTAATTTATGTCACATAACCGGGGAAGAAAGAATGCGATTCTCACAAACTTTGGCAAAAAACCTTTTCCTCTCCAGAGTATTTATCTTAATGTATTTACTAAATTTTACAGTTTCCAAAACAAACCCAATCATGATCTCAGGGCATGTCTCACTGGTGAGTTACATACAGATTAAAACCCGGAGTTCATATGCAGTAATAAACAGAAAGACATTTTTGATACCGTTTCACGTTGCCATTTGCTTCCCTGCATACATAAAAGCACTGCAGAATTCAGTATATCATTTTCTGATCAACCCCCAAAGTAAGAAACCCTATAAAATACATTCAAGTATGACTTCAGAAATAATTTGTTTACTAAGGAATGCCTTCTAGTAAAAGTAGAGTAGAGTTGCACCCAGGACATTTAGAGACATCTCACTTACCGATCCCTGGAGATTGCCTTAAAAAGGGAACAAAATGCATTTTATAGCTACCCTGTGAAGAATTAACATCATTTAAATGGCCCGTGTACCCAGTAGTGGACCTCAGCACTGTTAACACATCTTAAATGTATTTGTTTAACTATGAGGCTTGCTGCAAAGCCAATATATCTCAATGAAGAATTCAATCTCTTTTACCTTTCTGCAGCAAATGTATTTGTTTGAACAGCCTTAGTGATGGATAACTCTGCTGTTCATTGAGCAGTGCATTTGGATACCCTATACTGAGCACACGCTACAAATATGTAAAGTTTCAGTGCTCATGAAATTTCACCATTTGGCACTGACCTAGTTTCTTGTATGGACGTAGGAGACAGAATGGAATCAACTATATAAAGTTGGACTGGATGCTGAATAAGAAAAATAGGTAGCAGGGAACAAATATACCACTGGCCAAAGTAAGACTAGGCAGGTGATCCAACAAGGTTGGGTTTTTTGCCCCCGAATCTACCTTCCTTGAGTCCGTGTGAGTTTGGTAGGTATTATGTCTGCATAGTTTTTACTACTTTGGGGCACTATCTCCTGTGCCAGATCCAAGTCTCCAGTGTATGAAAAGTGCTGAGAATGACTCAGAGGCCCAAAGACATTTTGTATGTGGTTCAGCACTTTTCCTAATGCTGCGTACAGCTTCTATGAATAAATATATTGTTTATGGTATATTAAACCTAGGTATCTTTGTACTCTGTTGGCAAGCAATATTCTGGAGTTTTCAGTCCAAATTGAACTGCAGGGTGCTGTTAAAACAAGTCCTGATAGCCATGCAAATTTCTCCATATTAATCTTTACGGGTTGTAAGGGCCTCACTTTACTGGATCTAATGTGAATGGCATAGTCCAAAGTAACTATTAAATTTATTGCTGGGAGATAAAAAAAATCAGATGAGGGAATCATAACCCATAGAGCAGTGTTTAAGTAACGCCAAGTGCTGTGTCTGCTTTAAGAAGGGTACAGCATGGGATAGATAGAACTGGCTCCATGCAGTAGGTTTACAGGTGGCAATCGCGTAACCAATGCTTGTGGCATCGGCAGCAGTGCAGGGTTAAACAACAGTTTCTGCAAAACTTCTACCATTAAAATAGATTTGACAGGATGATGATATTGAAGCTGAATAAATATTTGCATTTTATAATTGAGTGTAATTTGAATGACTTGGACGACTGAGAAATAATAATTATTGTTTTTAATAGGAACTACAGCACAATTTACACTGGCTTCATATTTCCTGCTCAGTGAAACATGGTCTGTGAGTCTGTGATGAATCTCTAAACTCTCTTTGACAGCTCAGATTTAGGCCTGATGCAAAAAAAAAAGGAAAACAAGGACCCATTTCCATCTGGTACAATATATTCCTGAATCCCACGACCCACTTCTATTGGAGTGGTCCCATCCAATTTTGGCTCCCTTTTTATTTACCTATCTCCAGCCCCAAAGCCAAAGTGAACTCTAGGTGGCTCTTTTATATAGTACAATGATGAATTTTGCCCCCAAACATTAAAATCTTCTTGTAGCTGTGACCCAACATGTGCAAGGAGCCAGGAGGGGCACTACGGTTGTTTCCTGCTGTATCTATAGGGGAAAGGCTGTTGGAAGGGTATTCCTTATAGCGCCTCAGGCTCTAAAACAACAGCCGCTTCTGGTTCAAAACAGCCTGAAGTTTTGACAACTTTCTTGGAAGACTGCAGAATACACTGGTTTCACCTGATTTTGTGGCAGAGGTAGTGGGAAATGAGATGCAAGCAGGCGTATTTAGCTGTTGGTATTTGATCATGTGCTGCTCCTTGGTAGAAAGGGAGTCTGGGTTTTGCAATAGGCCAGACGCTAAACCTATATGTAGAGAGCAGGCTTTTTTATCATTGTTCCCCTGATTTTTGGCTTAGGATTTTTACAAAGCAAGGGGGTCAATCCTCAAAAACAACCTGCAGCAGGTAGAGGTTGCTTTTCTCTGTAATATACAACGTGTGTGCAGTTTCCAAGAAAAGTTACAAGAAACTATAAAAGCCTGCAAAGAAGAATTTTTCCAGCTATTGAGTTGGTCTAATCAAAGGGATCAGATTTGCCCAAAGTTCCTTGTCTGCCTGTGTCCTTAGACCAACACGGCTACAACCTATACCGCTGTAGGTGTGTGCACTCACACTTAGCAGCAACAGTAGGTGCCAAAAGGTTGGGCTGTCTCCCACCACTTTCACAAGTTGAAGGGGGAACCCCTCAGAAGGAGCATGGATGTCAGAGCAGGAAGAGATGGCTAGTTGGCTACAGCTAGGGTAAGAAGAAAGACAGGCAGCTTTGTTGAGTCAAAGCATCTGTTTTCCCCAGTGTCTTCTGTCTTGGAGGATCCAGTGCCTGTCTTTAGCTAGGAAATGCTTTACATTCCCTCCATCTGCTAGGAGCCTAATTATAATGTGGAATCAAACTGAAAGCATTTCCGGAATACTTTAAACACTCATAACTTCACAATACTTTATCTTCTCTTATTATTTTTCACATCATTCTTTTCAGACTGGTGTGATCCCTTCCTCCCCTTTCCCAGAATAAAAGCAAAGGTGATTACTTGGGAAAAATCTAATTACAGTTGCTGCTTTCCTAATATTTTAAAATGTTTGGGGTTTGGTTTTTTTTTTTTTTTTTATCAGCTTCAGCATTTTGCTACTCAGGATTTAAACACAGCACTTGTAATTACTACTTGGTGTGTCATTTTGAATAACCCCTGGGGATCTTGAGACGATGCAAAGGTAGCTGCATTTTAGCAGTGGGTGAAAAGATAACTCTGTATCAGCCTGATCTGCTTCCTGCTTTGCTAACCCCAGTGGAAAAGAGCTGTAGAGGCAAAAAATGTCACTTTCTAACTAATGTCACAGTGGGGGGCACAGGTCGCACTACTGCAGTAAATGTGCTCAGCCCTATAGGGTGTTAGCCAAGCACAAATAGGACTGACTAGAAAGAAACAAGGGAGAAGAGAGAAAGAAGGGAAGGGAACTCATGTATTCCAATGAGCTAAAGGTTTAAAAGTCACGCTTGTAAAATGCAGGGTTTAATCGGTTGCTCTAATAATTTATTTAGACTCCAACAGCACATTACATTTTTTATAAGCATATATAATACCTATCGATGTGATTATAGCCACTTATAATACACGTCACTTATGCCTATAACATGCTTAATGCATCAGCACATCATTTAAAATGTAGCTATAATATAAACTGTAAATGAATTAAATCTACGAGTGTCACAGTTTTTATGTTTTCCTTCTAGGGCCAGAACCCCATGCCTCTCAAATCATCTCCGTCTTCAAATATTTATCAAGTTAAAATTTAGAGAGAGATGAGAAATGCATCTTTACAACTAATAGTTTAAACTTTAATTTGACACACAGCTCTCTTTCTTTCCCTTAGCATCATGGCTTATTGCAGACAGCATTAAAAAGCTCCAATCAGAGGGGTGAATTAGGGAGAAGAGTTACTACTAAAATATTAGTTTGGCATTTTTGTCTTCCTGCTTTCTTATTTGGCAGTTTGCTGCAACGTTAAAGTACTTTGAAAATAGTGGACAGCACGTTGGTTGAAGTATATGGGTGCAAGACAACTGTGTAGACTAACACTATCAAGGTGGAAGCATGTCAAATATTGGACTGATAGTAAAATAACAATGTATCCCACTCCTTAAATGTCATGGGAAAGGAAGCTAATTGAACTGTGTTTTTAGAGGAATCTTAACAAAAAGGTTTAGCTACCCCTTATTGGATATATGGTTTTACTACTCCCATGACTCCACGCCTCCATCAGAAATCAAGGTCACCAAAGATGCCAGAAGTCTGTTGCTGGTGGATTACAGTAATGACTGTAGTTATGTGCAGACAGTGTACATCCAGATTGCGTTCAGCCCTTAGGTTGGTCACTGCAGAAGGTATGGAGTTGTATCAGGTGGTCCAAAATAAGAAGAAAAGGACACCTGATTGGATCCATTCCCCTAACAGTGAGGTGGGTGGTGTATGGTTTTCTCCAGGGAAGCAGCAGAAACCTGAAGAACTCAAGAGACTTCAATCTGGACTGAATAAAAAGCTGTTGCATGTACTATAGGATCAAACCTGCATTAACTTCTTAAGGTATCCCTCTTTCATCGACAATCTGTGAGATTTGATAGCACTGTAAGGGCTAGAGAGGAACAGGTATTAGGAATTCTGGAGCCTATGTCAGGACAGGGGAATAAACACATTTCTATGCTTGGAAATACATTTATTTGGGTTTTTTACATTTCATTTTAGCTGCGATGCTCTCTCATCATCTGTGTCACTGAATGAAATTTAATCTTGTGGTAATTTTAACGTCCCAGCGTTATCAATTGGAATTGACATTAATTAGTTTTGTGCTACTCGATGTTCACGGAGACATTATTACAAACGCAATTCCAGAGGAACCATGGAAGTAATTATTATTGTTATTCTTCTCTGGTTTTGTAGTTGTGTCACAGCTTCTCTCTCCATTTCTCTCTTCCCCTCCCAACCCTTCCCCCACAACACCCTTTTTTCGTTTCCGGGACATGCTTCTTATACAGGAGATCCCTTTCACTCGTGTGTGGTGCAGTAACCAGCAGCCACTGCACTGTGCCTTTTCGCTGGAGCGTTATACTCCTACAACCACGCAGCTGTCCTGCAAGATCTGTGTTCGACAAGTCAAGGGCCATGAGCAGATCCTACAGATCCAGACATCTATTCTAGAGGTAGCTAGCTCTCTCTCATCTTTCTCTATTCCCAGCTCTGTCATTTAAGTAGCTGTATAAACAACTCCAGGTCAGTGTACTCTGTGTAAAACCAAGCCCTTTGCTTCTGAAACCAGTTTTAACCCCTTGCAGAGTTGTAGCAGATATCCAGAGTTCGACAGGACGCCGTTCCTGGGGGAGGAAACGAATATGTGCAAACGCCATACCAGTTAGATTAAGTAACTTCTACTATTTACACAGAAATGCCACTCAAAGAGCAGAGGTGGTCAAACAGTATGCATATACTCCTTCATTCAGGAGGCTTAGTTCCCAGGGAAGAAACTCCATCTTCAAGAAAAATTAGTCTAATCAGAAACCAAGTTAAAGAGCAAGCTCTTCTGCTGCTTGCATAGATCCCTCTCCTAGAGCCTTTAATAGCAGCACTAGTACCACCGTATGGTATGTTATTGCAAGACTGAACATTTGCTTACACATTAAAGAGCTTTAAAAGTGCCACCCAATGATGCCTGGCATGACAGTAAGAACTTCTTCCTACCTTTCACAGAGTGATGTGAGACCTGCTCTATTAACATAAGGAAAGCACGGTGTCCTTCCTTTGCACATGAGGTGTGAAGGGATGGATTATTCTAACCACTAGACTATTCTTCCTCCCTTCTCAACCTCCTTTTAAGTCCAGCTGTAGAAGATGATTACAAGTAGGAAGGTCTGTAGGGTGCTCCCTGTGGACAGACCTTCCTCTCTCCAAAGGATTTAGTTGCAGACCTGGAACATTAATCTGACATGATACTGGATACAGTTCTGGGTTTTACCCCTGGCATCCAAGATGTTCAGAGCAGCATGTTAAGAAACAACAGTATTCTAAAGATGCTCAATACAAGCATAATATTTAGTTGCTCGTGCTTTATTTGCATTAGTTACCGTAAACTTTAAAAGCTTATTTGTGACTGGGATGGAGAAGATTTAGAGGGAAACATGCAGAAACAAGTCACTATTTTCTCACCTATAGAAAGACTAACATAGGTTTTCCCTGTTATGACAAGTTACTTTGTAAATGGGTCAGGACAGAGCCTGTCTCTGACTGTGTTTGTACTGAAGAATAGGGTCCTGATACTGTAATGGAAATAAGAAGCGTTTTCCATGACCTCTGCGTGTGATTTTCATATCTTCCTTATGCAACAGGAAGACTTTTGTTCTGTTCATATTTCCTTTCCCCACCCCCCCACGCAAGACTGAGTCCATTACCAGGGAAAGCCATTCAGGTTTAATAATCTAATAAATATTTTTGATCATCCCTTTCCATGTATTACATTTTTTTATGTCCAATATATTAAAAAAACCCTCAGAGTCTCACATGCCTGTGCCATAATTTCTTGCAGACTTCTGCCATCATTTTTTCTCAGTTAAATTTTGCCGCTGAGGTTGGGGTTTTTTTTTTGAAGACAGGCCTGTCCACAAACCCCTGGTGCGTGTTACAATTCTCTTTTCAAACAGATTCACTAATATGGAAGGTTTTCTTATCCTATCTCAAAAATTGATGGAAGGATGAGGATAATTTGACCGTAAAAAGAGAAGAAAAAAATAGGCTGAATACTTGAACTTCTCATTGCTTTACAATTCCCACAGCTAACCAGGTTGCACTGGCTTATCTCACATGTGCAGGGTATGAAAATCTACTGTTCTTCTGCATATTTAATTTAAACAATCAGACAACGTGATGTATCTACAGAATTCCTATTACTTTGCATGAATGCCTTTTGCTATGTGCCATAAATGTTATATGAAGAGACCAGTAGCATCATTACTATTTAATATTTATGCTGCACAGCACTGAGTGGAGCCCCAATCCAGAAAGGTTCCTTGTTACAAAGGCACGTACAGGACAAAATCTCACATCCACAAAGGGACTTAGGTGCCTGAGGTCTTTCAATGTTAAAACATAAGGTGCTTCTATATCTTAGCCATCTTTTGAGTTCAGTCACAGCTCAGTAGGGTTATTTTGATCTATGTTTTGGACTTAGGCACCTGAGTCCTGCATATAAAAAAAATTACCAAGAGTTCCTGCCCTGTAGGGTTAACATATGGACAAACAGAAAAGAGCTGAAAATGGGACATTTTTTGAAGAAAGAAGCCACACCATTTTGACTTGTTCTTTTAAATCAGCACCCTTTATAAATACATTTAAGTATCCCTCGACCATGCTTTTGTGGTTTTACAAATAAAAAGGCTGATTTACTTTTTCATTGGTACTACAAACACTAGTTGGGATCTCAGACACAAACCCCGTTCTTTCTGCCTTCAACCAATCTCATTGCTAGTGATCACAACTCAACCTGCACTCAGAACAAACTGCATGAGAGAAGCAGAGCAGACAACTGCTCATTCCCCATAGCTGCCCTAGCTCCTTCAAGGTTAAACCTGAGTGCAAAAGCCTGTGTGAAGCATGAACAAACAGTACCCTTCCCCTCGGTGCTAAGTCTCCCCTGTATTGACTGAGACAAATCCCACAGTCCTTGCTTCTTGGGGCATTTTCTTGAATTTTGAATACTCCTTGTCAAGCTAGTCTTGGCAACTGAGTTACCCAAGATATGTGGCCTTTTGTTTTCTATGTACTGGCCAGAAACATATCACTATTTGATAAATTAGTTCAAAAATGCAATTTAGTAAACAGTTTGCTTGCAAATTATTGGTATTCATTTGATTCGTGACCAACATATTTATTAGATAGCATTCTAAGCTATTGTGTCTGCTTCCTTAGGTGAACCTTTCCATGCAGAAACGCTGTATATTACAGAGTCTATTACATTGCATTAGAAAACTATTTCGTTCCCTGATTAACTGAAACCTAGCTACTCAGGTGCTGGTTTAAATACCTCCGCGTCCTACAATAGTACCCTACGGTAGTATCCTCGAAGTTCAGGGTAAAGTGTAGAAGCTCTAAGTACATGAAAAAATCTCTGTTCTCAGGCATTGATATATACTCTTAGTTGTACTCGTTCATGAGTAGTGAATATGGAGAAAATGGACTAGCAAACACTTCCAATTTCAGTGAACTCCTTTAAGTTTGGCAGCTTACAGTGGATCAAGGTGTCCCACTGTGTTTATGGTATAGTAAAGGGAGTTTCTGTTTCTCAACAATGCTGAAAATACTAGCTTATTACCAGGGAGTTAAGTTAGAGGATATATCCAGTGCGGAAAAAGCTCGGCAATAACAAGAGCACACACCAACTGCTGAAACTTCCTTAGCCTGACGAAGGGTTTTTGAACCCGAAAGCTTGCTTAGTAATTGTTTTCCAACTATTTAAGTTGGTCTAATAAAAGATATCAGATTCACCCAAAGAACCTTGTCTGCCTGTGTCCTTAGACCAACACAGCTACAACCTACACCCCGGCAATAGCTTAGTGACTTGAAGCTTAGCACTGGCAGACTGGAGTCAACACTGCATCCTGAGTTTTCCTGGGTGATGAAGGCCAATGAGTAGTTTTATCTTCCCTGTATGTAAAATGGGCTAATAGCTCTTTCCTACCTCCCAGGACTGCTGCCAGGGTAAAGATAGCGAAAAGAGCTAGGTGTTTAGTTGCTATGATAACGGAGGTGACAACAGTACCTTTGGCAACCAGAAAGCCGACGTAGTAATTGTCTTGTTTTTGTATTATGCACAGAATGAAAGAGAAACTATCACCTTTTTTGCACATGATGACAGCAACTTCCCTGCACAGACTGGTCCAAAGGCCTTCAAAATCCCATACTCCATTAGACAGAGAATATGTGCAACATTTGACACACCCAATGCCAAAGGCAAAGACTGGCAGATGTTAGCACAGAAAAACAGCATCAACAGGTAATGGAAGGCAATTCTAAAATGCAATATTTGCATATGCAATAGGAATAATTTGTTGCTAGCACAGGTTTTTTGTTGCTGTTATTATTGTTTGCTGATATTAAATACGTTTGAATAATAATTACCATACTTACTCTTAAGGGAAAACACTGCAGTTCATATATCTTTTTTATGTGATTAAAACAGCAGCTGAATGGAGAGCATCTCAGATTTTGGCTTTATTAGGCCACTGTAACATGAACCAAAGCTTGTGACACAAAACAGATTAGTGGGTAAAGCAGTGAACTGCAACTTAAAGAGATTTGGGTTCGGATACAGGCTCTGCGACATGTGGCTATGGGCGGATCACTTAATCCATGCTTTGAACATTCATTTATAGGAGAACGGATGGTAATTTCCTTCCTCGCTGGGGCATAGTGAAGCAGTCGGAAACCACACTGAACGGGGCGCTCACACAAACGCTCTATACACACATCCCTCTCTTCCCGTTCGTTGTGGTCAGGGAGAGGTAATAACTGTGTAACATCCGACACCAAGGCAATTCATTTGTGGAGACATTTGCAGGGTCTTGGCAGAATTTGTTTTTAACCTGAACAAAATCTTAGATGGAAACTGCCTCACAATCTCCCTTCTGAACAACACTGAGTATGGAATTACAGCCAAAAGGCCAGCAGGCAGAGGACAAAGCCTAAACTCTGTGTTGGGATGCTGAGGGTAATCCCCTTTGTTCCCCTGTGCTAATGTCTCATCCCTGCATCTGGTTTAAGCTTGCATTCCAGATGAGCTTTCATCTCCCCATTTACAGCGACGCTTGCATTTCAGCACCTGTTTGCATTTAAGCCACCCCTGCTTTGAAAATGCCTCCCTAGACCTTTCCACTCAGAGTTTGCTTGCAGGTAAAGTGAAGTGCTTTTACTTTGTTTTGGAATTGGTTGTTTCTCATGTTTCCTTTGTTATGGAACACAGGTTTTTTCACTCAGTGCCAGTCTCTTAAGAAAGAGTCCCTCTGTTTGGGAAGAAAGGATGAATGGGAAGAGTAGGCATGCCTTCATTTGCTTTAGACAGTGTGCTAGTGACCACTCTGACCATCGCTTTAGTTCTTCTGTCTCGAATAGGGGATATGGCAAATATGAGCTTAGCCCACTTAGACCTACAGAACATTTGCTATTACTGTTGTTTATTGAAATAAAACAATGGCTATGAAACTATGTTGCTTCATTCAGGAGCGGTGGTAGAGATGCTGTTTGTAGAAGAGTTAACATGTAAATAGGAATTTCAGGATCAACCGAGTCACTACAATAATGATAAAAACCTTTCAAGTACTAATACACTAATTTCTTTGGTTTTCAAAATGCTAACCTTCCTCTAAGAAGGCAGATACAGCCACAACATGGACTGTAGCTTGTGCTATCCTTATACTTTCTCCCGGTTGTTTATTTAGGGATGAATACAGGGATAAGTTGCCTCTTAACATTCCCTTCAGGTTTAGCCCTGAACGATATTACTTTGACAAAGGCACTATCAACTTGCGAAACCTGATAAAACTGAACCATCGTGCACTTAGAGAAGGAAGAAGGGCTCGTCATAAACTAGGATTCATTAGGTTCTTAGGGACTGCAGAACAGTATTTACCAAAGCCCATGCTATACCAGTAGGATTTATGTTAAACTAAGCCAGCTTGTTGCAGAATTTTCTTTAGAAGTGAAGTGAGCGTCTGTTTGTTTTACCTGAGGCTGCCTTGTAGTACTTTGGATTCCACTGACACACCGGCTTTTGGATGAAACTCTGACAAATAAAACAAGTTAAGTGCATTTTTGTCTTGCCGGTTACTTGCTGTTGGTATGACTGGAGTCTCACCTTTATTTCGCATTTAAACAACTGTATGGAGGGTTGATTTCGGTCATGTAAGTGACTCCCATTAAATGAGACAATTATGATGATAGGAAGATATTACTATTTTTATTGAAAGTGGTTCAGTTCCCCACTTGGTACTACTGTACTCTTCCAGGAGGCACAGTTTTTGTAATGAGGTTACCTTATTTATTATAGACACTTTGACTTGTTTTTTAAGTGCAGAAATATATGAGAAAAGCTCCAAGAGTATATTCTTTTACCTGTTTTCGTAAAGGTAGGATAGTCTTCTGTGAGTTGGGATGGGAATTATATTATGGAGGTATTTAAAAATATTGCATTTTTAGGTGCAGGGGACTACACAGTGGGGAACAATTAAGACCTGCTATAGGTGGCAGATGCCCCAAGATGTCTCATGGAAGGAATAGACAAGATGTGTAAAAACAATTCTTTTTCTACCAACCAAGGTAAAATCAAGTAAGGAGTGCTTGTTGATTTAAAAAAAAAATACATCTCAGGCACAACTAGCTGCCTATTAACATTACTCAGCCACCTTATGTTCAAAGAATGGGCATCCACACTGCTTCCAGTTTGAACAGAAGGTGAGATCTCATCTTGGAATAAATAATGCTGCTTTACACAGAGGTGGCATGTGTCTTTCCAAGCACTCTGGATACATTTTATTATGAATGGGATAAAGTGTAAAAGATACTGGCGGTAAATTGGAATTGGACACTGTGTGTTTGGAATAGCTTACATCCTGCTGTCTGTTTATAAATGATCCCAAGCAGGAGATATATTTCTGGAACAAATAAATACAGGTGGCTTACCACTTGGCTTTACCCCATTCTTTCTTTCTTTCCTCCTTTTTTTTTTTACATCCATAATAAAAATCAAACAATGAGAAGACAGAAGAGAGACTGCTGTCAGCATGGTTGGCAGATAGAAACTAGTGTTCACGTAAGCTGTAACAAATATTCCAAACCATAATACCAATATCAGACTAGTATGTCAACAAACATGAAGGCATGGGTCAGCTGGCCACTACTTTCCGATCACATTTGCAAAACTACCCTTGTGCAGATAACAGCATGCAAAGTTTTGCAATGCAGTGAGCAAAATGTATTCTAATCCCCATCCTAATAATTAAGCAGCTGAGCTGCATTGTGCAGTTTTACAGAAGACCTTGTCTTACATTGCCTGTGAAACACAACCACATTCCTTAACACTCACAAAGATATAAACTCTGACTAATATGGATACACCTGCAACCTATCTAGGTGAAGTACAAACTGCAGTGGTGGGAGACAACTGTAGAAGAGGCAAGATAGGACATTACATGCACGCCATTATCGTGTCCCACCATTGCTTTATTTTCCACAAAACTATTTTAATAATATAAAAGTTTTTAAAAGAAATTCAGATTCCGACCGTCATGTGTTACCCATGTAGGCGATTGGCTTCAGGGAAACTCCTCACTGAGCCAGGTACTACTCTGTCTATCCAAAACAGAGAGCTAGGCAGTTCATCCTGTGACTCTGCACTTTGCAATGCACTAAAGCAATTCAGGGCTTAAATTCTAGTTCACCGCAGAGGCTGTCTGTATTAGAATGCAATATCTGTACATGATTCACTATTTGCATCTAACTTTCTGCCACCTAAAGGTGCCACACACGGTACAAAAAATAGCCGAGCCTGTGAAAAAAAGTAGGTATATGCCTGTTTTAATAACCCAGGAGTAGCAGCAAGAAGGTGTTTGGTATCAAACATTTTTTTTTCAAGTTTGCTTTAGCTGTGACTTGAGGGCACATTGCTCAGGAACAACTGCTATGAATTCAATATACTGGTAAGCTGCCTTAAAAGCCTCTAGATCAAAACAAAAGCAACCCTGAAAGAAAAATAAAGAGTGCAGACATGGTTTGCTGATTTACAGTGCAACACCGCATGCAGCTTGAGGGCACTTATCTTGAAATCGCAATCTCAGGGTAAACCCTGCCCTTGATGACACAGACACTTTTCTAGTATGTGTGGGTTAACTTGTGCAAAGTGGCCCAATGTGTGTTGATTTGGTTTGGGGTTAGATTTTTTTCTGCTGGGCTTTCATCAGTAAATATTGGTCTGAGCGCAAGGCTTACTAGTAACCTTGGGCAGGAATTATGTGAAATAGGTCTGTTGATAATTGCCTAAAAGGGTCTTGTCCCCGCAGACTTCAGCTGGCAAAACTTTATTTTGGCCTGCAATGACAGAGCAAGGCCTTCCTGGCACCAAAAATATACAGCAACTAGAATGTAAGGGGCTTATTGCACTCAAATGTTGGTGGTAGCTTGAGTTTGTAGAAGTCACATCTTCTTCAGGCTAAAACCCTTGTCTGACTGTCCCACACCTGGAGGACTAAAACTTGGGTGGCTCATTCATGGGGAGTGGCCACACATTAATGGAACATGAGCTCGGTAACATGGATCAGAGATAAACCTGCCCTGGAGTGGCATAACTTTCACCTGCCTAAGGGGTACTTATAACTAGTTTCAGGTGCTAATGTGTAGACAATCCAGGGAGTAAGAGTACCACAGTGCTGCCTAAAATTAACAAGGCTCTAAGCCTTTTAATTTAAGGGAGCTGCACGATGGCTTCATCAGATGAACGGATGCTGCATTACAAAGAAACCAATGTCAAAGGTATCTAAAGCTACTGCCGAACCAAATGTTCCAGGAGTACTTGGAATAAGTGCTGCAGTTATAATTTAGACATTTCAGTGTCAGTAAACAGCATTAGCTGTTTCTCACATCTCTTTGCTGTTCTGCAATTCAATCACTTTCTTTCCCGCACTCACATATATATGTATATATAGTGCATATTACACAAAGTTTATGCATGTGTGTTCGCATGCAATAGATTTATTTGTATCATTATATCCAGGCAAATATACAAGTAGTTGCATCAAACAGGCATTGTGGCAGACGGAAAGGATAACATGAATTTATTAACCAGGTTGTTCTGCCAGGTCTCTTGCAAATAATATTCTGCAAAATTCCATAAATCAGATATATGCATTTTTTAACCAAATCAAAATGTGTAAGTGAAAAAAGATGTAAAAATATATGATACTTGTAGTTCAACACCACCGGTACCAGTTAGAAGTCAATTTTCTCTCATCTAACATGCATACGCAGATATATATTTAAGTTTAACCTATACCCCTTCATAATGTTAATTTGATGCTTAAATTATATGAGTGGCTGGGACAAGGTCTTATTTAAATTACTATCCACAAATCCTTGTTCATCCTACCTCTTTAAAAATGAACCCCAGTGTCACCTGAAGGTTAGTCTCAACAACACGCTTCCATGCAGTACCACTTCCATTTCTCCAAGTCCTGCTTTTCCTGAAGGTTTTAGAGAAACGAAGTTACACTGAAAAGAAAATTGGCATTTTGAGGAGCAGCTGGCTGGCTACTTTAATGTCCGTGAAGTCTGCTTTCTTGTCTGAAATGCATCTGTAGCAGCGGGGATGATGGAAAGAAGGTCAGTTTCACATTCATGGTAATAATCATGTAAAGACCTTTCTAATCCTTTTGTTTTACCTTTCCTCCCTTTTAGGAATCTCTCGTACTTTGCTACACAAAGTAGTCCATCTGCTGTCATTTTGGACCTCTGGGAAGCCCGACATCAGCATGATGGTGACCTTGACTCCCTAGCCTGTGCTCTGGAAGAGATAGGAAGGACGCACTCCAAAATCTCAAACATTACAGAAACTCAGATCGAGGAATCCGACTTCAACTACAGTAGACAGAATGGACTTTAGCCATTTCTTTTCCACTCAAGAACCAATGGCCAACTTTGACTTTTACATTAGGGAGTTTCTCCTTGCAGGGAGGAAATAAGGGTTTTCTGCACATTGCATATAAGGAATCAGATCTTCATTTCCACTATACAAGTTTTAGCTGGAGGAGCAGAAGCCCCACTATAAAACAACCCAAGAAAATGCCAAGCTTCTCCACGATGCCATTGTCTTCTCAGAATTAACACTTATGGTTTGCGTGTAGAAAACAAACCTTGCTTTTCTACAATTCCTAGGAGGCAATAGGATAAGGAAGCTACAAACTCTGAAGGTAAATATCATGAAATAACTTATTTAGGGAATAATAATGCAAACCAGAGACACAAAGGTGGCACTCACAATTATGCTAAATAAATAATGTACTAAATATTCAGAGCTGCTTGAGTCTCTGGGTTTCAAGGTTTGACTATCTGGGCTTAGAGTCTCCAGTGCCCTGCACCTTGTTAATTTTCCATGGTGCAGAGGTGGATTTACAACACTATCCTGACAATTTGATAGCTTTATGCATTCACTTTGATAGAAACTAATTGCAGGACAGCAGAGAATCTGGACCATGGTATTCAGCCATTCAGGGAATTGAAGCCTCTACCATTTCCCTAGCTACTCTGTTGGGAAAAACACCCCAAACATACCTTCCAGAAATTGTTACGCTTTTTTTTTTTTTTTTTTTTAA
>NW_017729020.1:10042524-10044374 GCF_001723915.1 Gavialis gangeticus
TTTTTTAAATGTGCAATGTTATTCCAATTTTCAAAGTTTTATGCCACCTTGAAGTAGCACTTTTATAACAACCAAATGCAGTATTGATAACTGCCGGTCCTGCTGTAGCCATTTTTCACCCTGTTTGGGGGCTGACCTACAAAGTTAAAGCAAACATCAAAACAGCTTAATTTTGGCACCTGTTCAGACAGAAATAATCAAGACTGCTGAGCTTTGCTTTGTTTTAATCAGACACTGCACAGTCTTGGGGGCATACCCAGAAATTGGTACAGTCACATCCTGGAGGTTTTCTCAAATGGTGGCAGCTCCACATTTGGAGCTGAATTTGAACCCAGTATGTTTCATCTGGTGACAGACATTTGATATCTGCCAACAGCTAACTAATGCAGATAAGAAACCTTTCTGACTTCCCACCTGTCCCTGTTCAAAATTAACTGGAACTTAAATCAATCACAAAAGCTGATCCTGTCGGAGGTGTTCTCCAGGCAGTGGTAGTGAACCAGATCTAAATAGAGTTTCAACTCACTGAGGCTAAGTGTCAGTTAACTATGACACCAGATTAGTAGCTTTGGTGATGTGGGCAACACACCCCCTACAAATAATCTGAAGCTATTTCTTCATACAGGAGTCCAGGTGCTGATATAGAATTTAATGACTCTCGTCAGTGCAGTGATTTGGCAGGTAACTGCTCTGTCTCACTGATCTCCGAATCCAACTTTTCGGGCTCAGCCATCTAAAATAAGCACGTTGACCAACCCACTGCTCCACACAGGCCCGGCATATTTCTTGCATTCAGTATTTCACACAACACTTCGTGACAAGTTTCCAAAAGAACAAATAAAAAGGTACCGTCCTACTTCCAGTTGAAATGGCATTGGTTCTAAGCCTATTTTATACCTGGACAAAATACCAGCCTTCTCTGCAGGAAGAAACAAAGCTGTGACTGTTATCAGTGACCCATAGCTCTTCCTTTTTAAAAAAATATATATATATATTTCTGGGGACTTTGTTTTCTGCTCTTCAGATACCTGTTCTTTACTGAGGCAAGTGTCAGTGAGAAAAAAATGACAATGTGGCACCAGTCAAAAACCAATGCGTAGTAAAAGTGCATCGTAGTTGTCCGGGAAACATCCAACAGCAGCTTTTTGGCAGTGAACTTGTTCTCTCGTCTTCACTCCTACACAGTTTTATTTTGATAATGGCTTTTTCATACAGCTTAGGTTAGCTAATCAAAACAAGGATTCCTAAGTATACTCTGTATGTGCAGTAATGTGTTCACACCATTGCAGAACTTCTTAATGTGTTTCTGCAGTTACCGACTCCAAATATGTTTGATGCACTCAAGGCATATAGGAGTTAGAGGGAGCTGCGGCATAGACCTGGGGGTGTCATTTCCCTGCCCCCCAGGAAATGTATAAGCTTTACTGTGCAGGACTCCGACTGTTTCTAAAAGAAGAAACCCCACCCAGAACAGCCCAAACCTGCCGACTGAAATTCTGCTTGTGGATAAAATTACTCTACTTTCTGTGCAGTGTGTTCAGAAAAAAAAGTTTGTCCCTCATAGGGAATGATAGAGACATCATAAAGAAGGAGCGCTATTTGACTTCTTCAAAAAGAGACCGTCTGGAGAAAGTCTTCAGATTAAAGAGATATGGATTGTACCACAATATCAATACTTGATCCTGAGCCCACTGTTAAGTGAATGGGAGTCTTCCCACTGACTTGACAGGGTTTGGAGTATGCATCTGTGAAAGTTAGTTTCTCATAATCAATTATTTGCAGGAAAAGTCATCTCAAAGCCGCTGAGCTATTCTGCCAGAGAGGCTTCAGCATGGGGCTCGAGTTATGAC
>NW_017729020.1:10044385-10048258 GCF_001723915.1 Gavialis gangeticus
TGAACATAGGGTGCATCTGCACGTGTTGCTTTTGTGATGTTGTTACTGCACCATGATTTAGTACTTCCTTTTGAAAGTACTAAATCACGTCACAGTCACAGCCCGTACTGTGCTGTGTGCGCTGCAAATGGCTGTTTTGAGCAGCTGCTTCATCGTAGCAGCACGCTATAATGGTGGAGCGCATAACTACAGTGAAGTAGCTCCTGGTCACGTATAGACCCCTGTGGATGCTACGGCGACGTAACATAACATGTAGACGTGCCCACAGTGTAGTTTTCTTTTATTTCCTTTCCCAAATTAGTTATTTTGTTGACCGTGACTAGATGTTGCATTTGTCCCAGGAGCAAGCCTTTTGTCCAGGGACTGTGCAGACTTACACATCCACTGTCCTGCTTCAAGTCCCTGTGAAGTATGCCAGATAAAATGTACTAACACTTCCCCCCCCAAGATATCCTGTTGTACATCTCTATAGCTGGTGTAATTCATTCCAGCACAAGTCTGTTAGGTCTGTGTGCTCTGGCTGGCCACCAAATGGCAAAGGAGCAGCAACACAACTTGGAAGGGTGACGTGTAGAAAGACTGTGCCCCTGCAGATCTGATTCAGTTGAAACCCTGGGACCATCAGTCCCAGGGCAAATGAGATGCTTATTTACATCCTAAGGCTTTTATATGCCATTTGAATGAAGTACTCTGCCCTTTTCTAAATCTGTGGTTGTTTTGATGCCTTTGTAATACGCAAGCAGGCTGGAAATGCTATATAATGGACACATCCACATGTCACTCTACAGTGGTGTTGCTATTGCGCTGTGCTTTGGTACTTCCTTTTGTACTTAAGCATGGTGCAGTAACTGCCTGTGCTATGCCACGTGTGCCACGCACAGTTAGATTTTGCCGCTGTCACTGTAGAGGCACGCTATACCAGGGAAGCGTGCCGCTATGGCAGCGTAGCTGCCAATCACATGATTGGTACATCACCACAGCATGTCGTACGGTGACGTAGCACATCACTACATCACTGTAGGACAGCGTGTAGGTGCACCCAAAAAGACCTTTACCTAACTTCTGCCATCTAGAACAGGCAAACTTACATCAGAGTTAGGGTTAAAATTGCAACCAGGTCCCTGGCTTACATATTCCAGTGTAACCCAGTCCAGCAGTGCACAAGAATTACATCACTGTTCTGGTCACATACGAGCTCTCTCATTTCCTTCACACATGCAAATTCCACTTGCCTCCCAAAAAATATTAATCTGATAAATGCAAAATATAAGCACGTGTTTTTATGTAGCCTTGCACCGGTTGGTTTTGCCAATTACTTTGGAATAGAAGTGCCAAAGCATGATGCACGCATTTCAGTGCCCACAATATTTTTTCTTAATCACGCAAAAGGAGGAGGTGATAGAAATGTCAGCATTTCGACTAGGTCTAGCTTTCCAGTAGCTGTCTTTCCTGGACCAAAATGCCTCACTCAGAAATTATAAAAACCAGCCAAGCAAATACCCAAGCTGACAAATGCAACTGAGAAAGCTGCATTCAAGGGTTATTGTAAAAAGGGGTAAAACACCTTTCCTGAAGAGTTAGCTCAGGCTGTTACTTGAGTACTGCCCCCTTCCACCCAAAACCGCCTCATTTGTATTCAGTGGGCTTTCAACCCAAGCCAGTTTATGAGCATGCATTTGGGCCAGGGTTCTCCTTTTATGTGATCCAGTTACCCACGCGCTTTTTAGTAAGGGTGCAGGCTTATACGCGCACGTTCTGACTTCCCTGTACTGCCTTCCCACAGTTCCTGCGGCATTCAGAAAGACAGGCAAGTTCTCCCACAATTTACTGTCATTCTTTCATTGAGCAGCATGGCTTGCTGCAGCAATGTTTCAAGAGATATACTTTCAGAAGACCTACTAGCACATCTGAGAGAGCGCAACATTGATCAGCTTATGGCAACTCACCATGGCTCACGGTGCGGCTGTTCACTTTGAAGCTAGGCTAACCCAGGTGCTGCTCCCCAAGCCTGAGTCTGAAGTGAAGATACACCCTTCATTGCGAAGCTTGCTTTCTTTTGGGCTAGTTTTACAGGATGGTATTAGTAATGCTTTGTGCTTTCCTGAAATTGGCTACTCCCAGCTCCACATCCTTCCCCCTTCATGTGTATTGCCCTCATTGGAAGAAGTTAAGTGACAGGGATTTTTGTAAAGGAAAGCTCAGCTGACATTTTGATACCTAAATGAAGCAAGGTGGATGCTCAGCTCCCAATAACAATGTCTTTATTTACATCATGTAAATGAGTCATGGGCTGCCTCCTCTTTTCCGTATCAGGAAGCACTTTATTTCCTAATTTATGTGTTTATTTATTTTATGGACAGGCTTATAAGGGTGTGTTGCAATATGGGATTTGCACAGAACAGTAACCTATGTAATTTATATATGCAAATGCCGCAGAGAGCAAAACATGTCAAGTGCTGAGCACTTCTGACATTCTGGACGCTTCAACTTTGATGTCTAAATGTCAGCTGAACACTTTTGAAAATCTGATTGTAGAGGTGTGGTCTGTCCCTTTGAAAAGGTCCTGCTAATGAAGGGGTGACTCACCGGGAACTTAAAACTCCAGGGGAGCAAGCTGAAGGGAGCAGGCTAAGGGGAAGGTCAGAGTGGTCATCAGAATGACTCTTTTGATGTCCAGGACGGATGGAGGATTTTGGATTGCTCTCTTTGTTTGGTAAGAATTGAACTCCCCGAGGGACTAGTAACAGTGTGAAGGACCTGCTTACACCCATCCTTTAGGGCTTCAACATGGACACAAAGGTGAATAGCCTAGAACGACACTGGAGAATACCAAATTCAGTTGTCCCCCCAACAGAGTGATGGGCACTAAGAAAAAAGGAGATATTGTACTGCACTTTGAAGCTCCGCATAGGGAACAGATTCTGATGTGGTGAAAAATCAGCGCTATTCTCCACCACTTGGAGATGTGTCCTGTTATTTTTATTCACACTAAATGCTCTTTCCAGATCTTTCAGCACTGAGAGTCATTTAAGCCTAATAGTTATGCTTTAAAAATGACTTACAATTATGCCACCAAAAATGGTGCACTTCACAGCTTCACCAGACTGCAGCATCATAAAGTTAATTTACAGTTTTTACAACATTGCTTTTGCAGTCTTACTAGTTTACATTAAAATCCTTTAAGCCAAAAGAAAAGGAAGTCCGCTCTGTAGATTTAAATGCAAATTTCATTTACCAGTGCAAGAAATTCCATAAAACTCGGATGTACTCCACCAAAATTTTTATTGGGCTTTTTATAAGAAATGAAAAGCTATTGACATAGTTCTCTTTAAAGATGGGGAACTATTTTTATTATTTTTATCTGTGACAACAGCTGTTATCCTTTCTTGTGTCCTGTACACAGTTTTCCTTCAGCACGTCCTGAGAGAGGGTATTCAGCCCAAATCACTAAAAGCAGAGGCCTCTCTTAGGAATAAAAGCTGTTGACATCACATAAGAAGTCTTTCTCTTCTTGACAGATGATACTTTAGGAAAGTTTTAAAACACGGAATACCTGTTCCATTCTAGATGGTGCTTTCCCACTGCCAAAATGATAGTGTAGGTATAAAATGGAGTTAAAGTCTGAGAAATGGTTGTAAGATTTTGCTGCCAGTTTGACAATTTTCTTTTTTTAGCCTACTTAAAATAGGTCTATGTTCTGTATGCAAGAAATAAAGGACTACGTTGTCTTGAATGATAATTGAGTATAAAATGGAAATTATCCCAAAGCCCACAACAACTATGCCAGATCTGAAAACGTGTCTTTCTAGACTATTATATTACTTATTTGGGTTATTTATAAGGAATTGCCCCCCCCCCCTTTTTTTTTTTTTT
>NW_017729020.1:10048269-10048969 GCF_001723915.1 Gavialis gangeticus
ATAAGGAATTGCCCCCCCCCCCCTTTTTTTTTTTTTACACAATAGTAGAGCTGGTCACATTACTCCTTGCAAATTTTCAATCTGCTGTTGCTCAGTACTTACTGGACAATTTTCTTCATAAAATGTTCACTTGAATTATTTCCTACTATTGTGGTATGTAACTGGACAGAGTTGGTCATGTGAAAGTGTTTCCACTCTCTGAATGGTGAACTATTTTAATGGAGAAATATGACAAATGGCGCAGAAACACATTTTTGGATACATATTCATTAGCTACACTAATACTTGTGAAAACTTTAGGGAATTCCCCAACAAATGCAGTCAATTGAACACTTGGTGTATAACAAATCCATCACCAGCACTGCCAAACTGAATTCAATGCTTCTGCCTGCAAAGGTATTTATTATTTTCCAGAATATTCAATCCAGCTCACATTACCAAACTCTCACATTATCAAACCTGATATTAATGGTAGCAACCTTTTTTTTTTTTTTTTTTTATCAGTAAGAATAAAACAAATCTTACTTCAAGATTATGGCCAATTCCTAGAGAATACTCTGATATTACAAATCCCAGTGGGCACTACAAAGAGAACTACTGTTGTAGGCAGAGCCGCAAAGAAATGAAAGGCTTGTGGTCTCCATATTTGCTGTTCTGTCCAAAAAAAGTCTAGACATTTGACACAATATATTTTTTGTAT
>NW_017729020.1:10053969-10055340 GCF_001723915.1 Gavialis gangeticus
AACTACTGTTGTAGGCAGAGCCGCAAAGAAATGAAAGGCTTGTGGTCTCCATATTTGCTGTTCTGTCCAAAAAAAGTCTAGACATTTGACACAATATATTTTTTGTATTAGAGATTATTAGTACAGATTCTAATTGTGTTTCTTGTCTGGGGAGGGCGGGGGGAGGGAGCTGGGTTGTATTGTACTTTTCAAAGCTATTGCAAAAGCTGCTTTAAAATCGGCTGTTCAGCTGTATTGAATAACTGGTTTGTGCTTTACAAGGGAGTCTGCGTGAGCCACGATTTGATGGGTAGCCTCAATGCCTCGCTGTCACTGGGTAACTAGAGCTGAAGTCACTTGTGAAAATTTAGTTAAGGGATGGGGAGGTTAGATGACCCATCCCTGAATTGTTATGTAGTGTGTTGTGACCAAATGAGACTAGACACTCACCTACTGTAGAACTGTGGTTTTGTTAGCAGCTACTTAGTGTGTCTGCCTCCCGGTGTGATGACCTTGGTTTGGAATGTCCTCCTGCACACGCAGGGAAATGTCATCCCATGTTGCCTGGTATATATAGGTAGATATATAAAACCTCACTGTCTGATCCCAAAAGGAAATGTGTAGCACAAACTGAAGCTTAGGGTGCTGTGCACCAAGGCTGGTGCGAGTTTTTTCTGACTTGGAGGGGGTTTTGGATGCAAAGATGCAGATGCAAACAGTAATTGCTCCAAAGAGAAACATCGTGTTGTGACAAATCCTCACCCTATATAGCTGGTCCAAAAAAAAACCCAACAAAAAACAGAAAGGATTTGCAGTAGTGTTAAGATCTCCTGTTGTTCTCATTGAAATTTTCAATTTTACCTCTCTGATCGTTTTAAAGAAATGAATTTCTTCAGCCTTTTTTTTTTTTTTTTTATGTTGATGTTGAAATTTTGGAATTTGACAAAAGTTCATCTCGAGTTCCAGTCCCATGAACTCCTTCCACTTGCAAAAACAAACCAAAAAGCAAGTGCTATTACTGAAAGTGCTTAGATTGAAGTTCTTGGATGCATCAGTAAAACCCAGTTCACGTCTGGAAGATGCACTGAACTCTTTCCCAAGTAAGTACAGAGACCGCCCACTGCGGATAGGACATGCATACTAGAAGATATTGGGCGATAGCAAAGGCTGATACCGTGTAATTAGTCACTTGGGAGCTACAGCTGTCATTTCTCTGAGTCAAATTCACCCCTATTGCAACTTCATTGATCTCAATTTACATGACAAGTGTGCAACATACATCTTGGGGACAGAAAAGTTTTGTGCCAATCAGTCCTATTTGGATCTCTACCAATATTATGCAGAGCTAGAGCTGGTTGAAAATGAGAACTAGAACAATAATTTGGAAAAAAA
>NW_017729020.1:10060340-10073147 GCF_001723915.1 Gavialis gangeticus
GTCAAATTCACCCCTATTGCAACTTCATTGATCTCAATTTACATGACAAGTGTGCAACATACATCTTGGGGACAGAAAAGTTTTGTGCCAATCAGTCCTATTTGGATCTCTACCAATATTATGCAGAGCTAGAGCTGGTTGAAAATGAGAACTAGAACAATAATTTGGAAAAAAAAAAAAAAAACCCTCTCACATTTTCTTCTTTTCTTTGTCACGCTTGGAACTTTGACAACTTTTCATTGCTTTTTCAAGCTCTGCAAAATGTTGACCAGCCTTTTAGTTGGAAAGGGAGGAAGAGGAGAAATGTAATGAAAAATGTAGCCAAAAGTTAACATTTAAAAGAAAAAAGATTACCAGTCTTGTATCAGGTTTGAAACATATCCCTCTTCTATCCCTTCACTTCTGCATTGAGCAGGGTCGGAGAAGAGCTGAGGCTTTTGGCTCGTACTTTCCACAAGCAGCCAGTTCAGCATCTCCTCTGCCCCCCACCTTTTCAGTGGGTTTAGTACTGAAAAAAGAACAAAGGTTTGAATGCTTTCTTTAATATGAAGCTGAAGGAATAAGCAAACAAGCCAGAAGATCATTAAATAAAAGCATGGCCTTGGCTTCATACCACACTTTCTGTGCCTTGTACTATCAATGTAAATTCTGAATGTTGTACAGTAAATACTTGGGAAAGACTCCTTGGAAAAGGCTGCACTGGCTTCTTTTTTCAGCACATGTACATATATAAATATATATACATATATATTTGGTAATGCCAAACAGCTGTGTTATATTGTATTGAAAAAAATAATGGACAGTTTGGATGTTTTATGTAGAGTTTGCAAAAATTGTATGGCTATAGCCTTTTGAAGATAAATGTACAGAGGTAAATTACTGCATATCAGTTATTTATGAATAAAGAGTCTTTTATTGACATCTTATATTATCCTATGAGTGGCACATTAATTTTTGTGATAAAACAAGATGGTCTGATATGAGGGCTTTGTAATGCTCGTGTGATTTTACAATGAGCCTCTTAAAATCTGCAAGAGTTGAGGCTAGGTAACTGAGTTCCATTGGAGCTGCCTTACAGAAAAATCTTTTTTTTCCGCATAAACCAACTGCAGTCTACATGAATTTGACTATGATGGCGGTTTGCACCATGTAGCAAGACTAACTGCATTAAAAAAAAAAAACAAGGTTGTCAGTTTATTTTCACTGTAAATTAATTGTGGGCCTTATCCAAAGCCTATTTATGGAAGCAGGCCTTCTGTCGTCTTCAAAGGGATTTGGAGCTCTGCCTGAGCTGACACACACAGGTTTCAGCATAACTTGAGTGCGCCATGTAAGATACCCTGCTTAAAGCTTGTGATGGACTTGTATTATTGAATTACCATAGTATTCAGGAACCTCATTCCTGTATCTGGACTCCTTTGTACTAGGCATTATATAAAAGTAAGTGTTTTGTCCGCAAAGGAATACCTGCCAGTACATAGCTCGCATAGTTCTGATTGAGCAAATAAGTGGTGGCTGCTCTTTGAATCCTGAAACCAAGGCAATGAGTTTAATTCTGTTTACCACAAATATACACATATGCCCAATCAATCATCTTTTGATTTGTAAATGTCTCTGTATTTGGCTTGAGATGGACACCCATTATTCCGATAAAACTTCACCATAAAAAAAAATGATCATATAGTATAATGGAATCATACCCCACCTTCAGAAAAGAGGCAAATATCCATTGAGCAAATTATGGCCAACTCTCATACGGTCAGGTTTAATTGTTTTCAAATGGGAAGCGTGTGGAATAAAATCCTGCATGTCAGGTTGGTTAAATCAACCCCATAATAAAAGCTAGCCCACTGCAAACACAAAGCTCTCTGGTTAAAACCAGGTTGGCATGGGTAGGTGAGATACTCATGTGATAACAAGCAAAGGGTACCTGTATCTTTAGACACTTTTATAGGACCAACTAAATAGTTGGGAAAATTGTTCTTTGCAAGCTTTCGGGCACAAACACCAAGCTTGCAAAGAACCATTTTTCCAACTGTTTCGTTGGTCTAACAAAAGGTATCACATCTACCCAAAGAACCTCATCTGTCTATGTCCTTAGACCAACACGGCTACAACCAACACCCCCCGACTTCTTTCTCTCGTCTCAGGAACAGATACGTTTTTGTCTACCTGCATGTTGATACCTCTGAATTTTATGATGCCTGATAGCATGAGAAATTTTTTCGTGTGCTTCCTCATATTTCAGATGCTGTAATGAACGTGAGATACTGATTTTCTTACCTTTAATACTAGTATCACCCCTACAAAACCATTCCTGGCCTGTGATGTGTACCACATTACAGCAATTCTTTTCACCAGCAAACCAAAAGAACCAAACACTTTTAACTTTGCATATTGTGCCAAAGCATCTTGGATGTTTTCATCAGCATGTAAAGTTAAGTGTCATTCATAAATGTGCTATTTTTATCTATGAAATGAATATCTGGATGCAGCGACACTCTAAAGTAAGCTGTTATAAAATGCATCATTAATACATATTACAGAGGATGCTAGGACCAGCTGTTATAAATCAAGACTTTCTTCAAACATTTTATTACATGCATTTAAGTTATTATCAACTGTGGTATCATATGCCATATAATGTAATGGCCACACGTTATAATAGATGGGTCCATCATCATAGCTGCCTTTGATATTCATTGCAGGATTAATCATGATTAATTATGTTTGCATGGAGGTAATGTATAATATTGTAAAAGTCCATTGTATTGTGGTTTAATGAACAGCCACTCAGAAATAATACTGCAGTGGTTGCTGTCAGATTATTTCTAAACAGACTGATGGGTTCTACCAAACAAAGGACCAGGGTGGCACTCTCATTATTTACATGCCACATTCGCCCTGCGTGCCTATAGCTCATTAGCCCATATTTAATCCACTACAGTCAGATAGTCAGAAAGAGCTCCCAGCACCCAAGAGCTCCCCATTTCAGCACTTAAATAAACGGGGCTAGATCTTCAAGAGAGCTCAGTGGCTGACAACATTAATAATGAAATGCATTCCCTACTGGAAACCCTACTTTCAAATCCCCGAATCAGGGCACAGAAAGATGACTAGACAGTGAAAGATTCATTTAACAGGCAATCATCTTAACACTCTGTGGTACACAACCTGAGTTCCACAGTGCAATATCAGATAGATTGGAGCAAACATTAAATATATAAAAGTTCAGATCTTATTATTTTTCCTCCTACAATGGCTGTAAAGAGAAGGACCCATATTACTTAGTAATTGGGAGAAATTCAAACAGAGGCAGCAGATTCCGATAGAACAGCGGTTCTCAAACTTTTCTGGACTTGAGGCCCCCCTTCCCTAACTTTTGTGAATTGAGTGGCACCCAGTATCAAACACTAATGTATGTATTACAGTACTTCTACAAGAACCCCCTTCCGGAGGGGCTGGGCAGTGAAGGTGGTAAATAGTTCAGGCAGGGACAAGCCTAAGCCTGTATTTATCTACTTAGCTTATCTGTTCACACCTCACAGCACCCTGGGGTGCCCTGGCACCTGGTTGAGAAGCTCTGAGCTCCAAGGTGCCTTGCTCCTCTGTCCTCTTCCAGATGAGGTGCCAAAAGCTGAAAGAAGATGGGTATATTCAGCCTGATGCCCAGATTGGGGAAGGCTCAGTATACATTTTCCCAGTTTCACAGATGGGAAAGTGAGGCACGAAGAAGGGAATCCTTTTTGCCTCTATGCTAGGAACAGGATCCTTCCAGTCTGGTACTGTATTTACTAACAAACACTGCCTCCAGCCAGAGGATGAAGGCAAAGCTAAAGAATACAGAGAGCATTTTGCATTAGTAAAACAAATTTGCTTTTTATACTTGGTCTACAAAATCCTCATATTAGGATATGGCTTCTTTCTCCTTGGTGATAATTCAATACCCTTTTTAGGTTGAATTAATCTGTTTTCTCTCCCTCTTAAAGCCTCACTATTTGGGAACCAGATTACCACCTTGTAAAAAAAGCTAGCTCCATTTCTATTACCTCTTTAGTAGGACTGATGTGATAGATTACAGTATATTAAAGGTGCCATATAAAAACACTTTATTAGAAAGTTTTATCCAACGTTCTTTGTGGTAAATCTTTAGGATTATTGCACTGCATCCCAAATGGCATAAAGAATAAACATTAGTCGCAGAAGAAACTTAGTGAAGCACATATGCCTCTGGAAATACCCTGAGAGCCATGCAGCAGTAAGTGGAGGTACAATGGTTCCTCAAACTGAATTTAAATAATGGTCCCTTTTGAGAATCCTTGCAAGTAAGTTCGTCCCCCCATCAAATCTAGGCAACCTATCTAACACACAAGGCATCATGAAATCCACACCCAGGAGTGAATGACTGACACACATGCAACTCCAGACCTTTTAAATTTCGCATCTCACCCAGACAAGGTTCTTTGGGTGAATCTGGTATCTTTTATTAGATCAACTAATTACTAAATAATTATTAGGTTGGTCTAATAAAAGATATCAGATTCACCCAAAGAACCTTGTCTGCCTATGTCCTTAGACCAGCACGGCTACAACCTACACCCCCTGTAGCATCTCACCTATGCATATGCCTACAAGACCTAGTTTGGGGTCCTGAGTGCTAGCATGATGCTCTGCCATCTGAGATGTTATTTGCTGAGCATAGCTATTGAAGTATTTGCAAACTCTGCCATGGGCTTGAGACAGGAGCAAGGTTTTCTCTCCAACTGTATTACAAAGGAAAAATATTTGATCTATCTGTTGATGTAGAGTCCAGCACACTGTTAACATGAATGTTTCTGTAGTCATATACCCTAGTGCAAAGTGAGTGCAAGACACTATCCCAATGCAGCATGGTTAGTGGGCAGGTACTAGGAGCTGGGATCTCTGTCCTACTGTACGACAGATCTGTTGTGTCCATGGGCAGTCACTTTGTTTCTCTGGGCCGGTTTCTTCTCCCACCCTCTGTCTGTCTTGTCTGCTACACTTGGCACTTCTACTAGTGCAGGGCCAGTCTTCTGCTGGGTGGCTGGGCCTTTTGGCTCCATTAGGGCCCTCCTGTAGGATAAATAATATGCTGTGTATTATATTAGACCATGTGCAGTCTAAATAATATCACCATTCCCACTTTGTGAAAAACGTTACTCTGGATAACAATGAATCGAGCACTTAACATGCATCATCAACAAGGCAAAAACAGCCACAACCCTACAGATTAAACCTGTTACCAGTCTGAATCTAAATGTCTGCTACCAAAACCAATATCAGAATCAGTGTCTCCCCCGCCCAAGACTGGGGAGGTAATTCTTTACTGATGCAATTAAAATTATAATTATTCTCATCTCCTCATCTTGTATGCACGTTGGGATTTTGGGAGTGTTAAGACTGATTGAAACATATGCTGTTGGCAGATACCTGTTTCAAACACGCATGGAACAGTAAGTCGCAGGCTCAAGTATGATACACCATCGATCTGTCTAAGAACGTGGAGTACCTGTGGGTACTGCCAGAAGAAGATAAATGGCCTAAAACTGCAGGGGACTATAAACTGGAATGCAAACAAGTAATAACCCTTAATACATCAAAGGGCCCATCTATGCTGAGTAGCAAATCCATTTCTGTCTCTGAAAGCCAAGCGTATGACATAGCTGAAGTAGGAGAGATGGAGATCCAGTAACACATGGCAAGGCTTTGCTAATTAGTTTCTTAGAACATTGAGTTAATGATACGTAGAGCTCAGCGGCAGGAGTCGGGGAGTAAAAGAGGACTGGAATACCCTGTGTACTCTCCCTGCCCCAACCCTCATCTCCTCAAAGGAATGAAGGAGTAAATGCCTTTTTAAGGTCCTTCTGGAAAATACTGATTAGATTGAGGGAGATCTTGCATAATGGTAATGAGGATCACAGACTGTTAATGAAGTTCAGGAGCTGGGGAGAACCGTGGGGTTGGTCTGCAAGCAGTGGTACCCCTCTTCTGTGTTCATTACAACTGAATCCTACATTTCTGCATCGGGAAGTGATTATTCCCTTCTATTTGGCAGTGGTGAGGCCACATCTGGAGCAGTTTTGGGCCCCCCCCCCCCCACTACCAAAAGGACGCGAACAAGTTGGAGAGAGTCCAGCGGAGGGCAATGAAAATGGTTCGGGGGCTGGGGCACATGACGTCTGAACAGAGGCTGAGAGAACTGGTCTTATTTAGTCTGGACAACAGAAGACTGAGAGGAGACTGAATAGCAGCCTTCAACTACCTGAAAGGCATTTCCAAAGAGGATCGCACTGGACTGTTCTTGGTAGTAACAGATGACAGAACAAGGAGCAACGGGCTCAAGTTGCAGTAAGACAAGCTGAGACGGGATATTTAGAAAATCTTTTTCCCTAGGAAGGCAGTAAAGCACTAGAACGGGTTACCCAGAGAGGTGGCGGGATCTCCATCCTCGAAGGTTTTTAAGACCCGACTAGACAAAGTCTTGGCTGAGATGATCTAGTTGGGGATGGCCTTGCTTTGAGCTGGGGGCTGAACTAGATGACCTCCTGAGATCCCTTCCAACCCTCATTTTCTACGATTCGATCTCCATGACCGTGACACATTGCATGAGCTGCTGCCACCCTCTGTAAAGAGCCTCTCGACTCTCATTTCCTTTCTTCAGTTTGGCACTGAGACATTCATAACAGATAAAGCCATCCACAGCCAGGGAAGAAAGGGAGCATAGGCTAATTTACCACCTCAGCTCCCAGAATGACGACAAGAAGTTAAGGGGAGGAAAGCAGTGTTAGTTTGTGTTTCACTGAAAATGCAAGAGAACAAATTATGCTATACCATGTATAGAAAGGACAAAAATGACCTGTTTATATACAAGCTGATAGGAAGTTTAAAAAAAAAAGAGTTAAAGCATGTTATCAACATTTTGAAAATTCATTGCATTCCTTTAAAAAATACAAAGGAATCTTTAAAAAGAATCTGTTCCCTTAACTCGTTGGTATTACATATAAAGGAATAAAAAATATCACAGGAATGGCATCACAAATATATTGAAATTAAAATGATGAAACTAACTGTCCAATATCAATGGTTCACCCATGAATAAAGAAAACCCTCGATATTTTTAAATTTTCACCGAGTCAAGTGTTTCCGTAATAACAGTCAACCTGGTTAAAAAAAAAAAAAAGGGGTATATCTAGTAGAAATCATCCTGACGTTCTGCTGTAACCTTAACCTCCAAACTACTATATTTGCTGTGATATAAATCGCCTCATCTGTGGTCCTACAGAGAAAATATCTTTGCTTACAGAGAAACATCTACTAAAATAAGCACATATGTTCATTTGAAGAGGGAGAGATGAGATGGGGATTGGGCTTTAACCAAATCTGTCAAGAAGTGAGATTCTGCAGCTGTCCGTCTTGCCATCCATGCCCCCAAATAATGCACAGGAAGAAATGAGATGCTTTCCCAGCTCCGGTCACATACGATCACCTGAACAGGCCGCTGAACGAATCCCCGTGTTCGACATAAAAGTTCCCCGAGGCCGCAGCGCGGAGCCCAGAAGACTCGGTTGCAGTCTGGTCTGAACAGCTGGTCGCGGTGCTGATGCAGCATGTTTAGTGGTGAGGGGGGCAGCTTTAGGTGGGGGAAAGAAGAGATGAGGGTAGGAACGGATTTTCTCTTTGTGTGTGTCTGGGGGGGGTTGTTTTGTTTTGTTTTAAGGCCATTTGGTTGCTTACTCAAATCCTCGAACCCTTCTGTTGTGACAGGAGGCAGCTCTGCAGAGAACAACTCCTGGTTACAAACACCACATACTAATTTCAGCTAAACTGAGTAAATCCCAATCTGTCCCCTGCTAAAAGGGTTTGTGCTTTTTTTGCTTTCTTTTGTTCCTCCTTTCATGGTGAGGTACTGGTTTCCTTTCATTTATTTAATGCAGCTTCTTGGATTTGCTCAGTGGCAGAGCCACTTGCTTGTATTGGGGTAGGTTTTATTTTTCACTTCAATTGATTGATTTATCTATTTATTTTTACTTTTCTTTTTTACAGCATAAATATTGCTGCTGAAGTATGGAATCGGTCCATCTAGCAGTGGCCAATGCCTGAAGACTCATCGGCAAGGGGCCAGTCCCTTAAACTGGCCCCGAGCAACCTGCGTTGTATTTGTTGCTGAGGTGTTGAATCATAAAATCTTTGGACCGGAGGGGACCTGCAAAGATCATCAAGTCCGGTCCCCTGTCATGGGCAGGAAGTTATTGGGCTCAGATGAGCCCAACAAAGTGCTTGTCCAGTCTCATCTTGGACACCTCCATGGTGTTCAAGATGAGAGTTGGCAATTCTTCTTACCGAGTCCAGACCTGTTATTTTGCAGCTACTTTCCAGTACAGGGTGAACCTCATAAGAGTCAGACAAGTAATGAGACTTCGTAAGAGTCCCTGCTAGGTCCACCCCCAGCGTGTCCCCAGTCCCAATTCACGGAGGTCCTCGAAAGCTGTAGCAATGCTGGCCAACGCTTGACTTAGAAGAGGCTCCTTTCAGAGGGTAAAGCAGCATCTCCGAGCGGACAAAGCTAATTTCAGGGCTGCAGCCAGATACATGCTCCGTATTCTTCTTTTCAAAGTACACGCGAGTAAAAGAAACTCTCTCTACTTCTTGCAGTGCCCTGTGTAGTCCCAGGTATCAAAAAGAAGAGACCACACAGGCAGTTCAAACGGGGAGTTGCGTCTCAAACTTGTTCGAGGCAGCGGCCATTTTGCTGCTCACCGAGAGAAACCTGCACTAAGACCGGTCCTGATGCGTTTGTAAATCCTCACCACGTCAAATGCCCCTAGAGGGAACATTATCCCCATTGCACTGAGTAAGGCACAGAGAGGTAAAGCAACCTTGCCCATGGCAACGCAGCTTGGACACCGGACCAAAACGCAAGAGGGTTGGATTTAGCTCCCAGCTCTGCCACGTGCTTCCTGCATGACCGTGGGCAACTAACCGCATGTCTCTGCCTCAGATCCCCCTCTCTGCAATTCCCCAGGAATTAACAAGAGGGGTAGATGAGGAATAATTGTTGCAAAGCATGCGGCAGTTGAGAACAATCTTGCAGCCTGAAAGGGAAGCAGTCTCTGGAAATATAGCAAAACAGAACGGGGTCACTTGCTGAAATCATTTTGTTTTTTGTTTTTTAACTGAGCTACTAGAGACTGAGTTCAAGCTGGTTCACATACCGAAATTTCCGAACAGGGCTGCTTTTAGGATAGAGACACCATTCTAATAAGGGAAGGGAGACTGTTTGTCTGGCATATATATATATAATATTCCTAGCTCACCACAGTAAGTGAATGTACATTGTGCCAAAATATCCCTGGGAAATGCAGGATGACAGTATTTTCCTTCCTCTTTAGTGGGATAACCAGCTCATTAAATCTTAACATGAAGGTATTTTATTATGAAGTGACAGATCTAAAGATTTACTTTCCCATTCTTCACCTGGCTTCTCCATTCTGCTTACTCCTTTGTATTTGTTAATGGTCTTCCTCTAGTTATATAATCCTGTCAAGGGTATAAAAATATCTCTCAGGGCTGCTCATTTGGCCTAAATCATTCAGCCTGTAGTGGTGACAGGAAAAAGTGTACATGCCACACTGGGTACAGGGAAGGAGCTCTGTCTTAGACTCCAGTAATTGTCACTGTATGCTAAGAAAGTGTAAGATTTAATAAGGTCATAAAACAGAATGACATGGGCTGGTATGATAGGTATTTTTTCATTAGCATTCAGAATACCTGGATTCAGTGGGACAATAAATTAGAACAATTGAGCAGAAATGGCCTATTTGATTATTCAACATTTTTCAAAGTGCTCATATGAGCAGCTGGGCTGAGAGCACCTTTACCATTGCAGCAGCCTGAGCAAATTCTAGGGTGGTGCAATTAGTATTTTCCCCAATGCCACCCATCAGCCCTGAATTACCATGAGCATTGAGAAGGTGCTCAAAACCATGTTCAAAATATGTAAGAGTCAGTGCTTAAGGTAGAAGGATAAACTCGCCCTCTGTGTAGAGGGTCACCAGCTGGCCTACATGTCCTTTCATTTCTTTTTTAGGAGCATGAGAATTTCTAAGTTCATCAGCTCACAGGTGCATCTAATCCAGTATCCTGTTTAAAACAGTATCTGCTGCTCTTAGGGAAGGTACAAGGGTTCTTATAGTAGGAAATACGACTGAGGACATGTAGCAGACAAGTGGCAAAGCTCAGGAGAGACCTTGAAACCTCTAAGTCCAGCACCCAAGTCCACTAGCTGGCGCACCCTGCCTCTTTCTACCTTCCCCTGACATAAAGATGAGAAGGTGTTAGTCAAAAGATAACTGGTTGGCGGATAAAAGGATCCTACCCAAGGTCTTGACTATGCTGCCAACTGAAATAAGGTCAAGTCTCCAGTGCCTATGCACCGCTTCAAACTCCTAATGCAGATGAGATAACTTCTCACGCGCTATGATTGGGACAGATACAGCTCAAGCCACATTTCATGCACCCATGACGATTGCTGGAATTGGGTGGCCAACCCTCATGGTGTAGATAAAGCTTAAATTATCACTAATGGAGAAGGAAAAGAAACAAAATCCAATGAAAATTAAGCAACTTTTAAAACATACTTTTCCAGCTCAATACCAGAGGATGCTTAAAAGCCAACACTGGAGGTTACAAGATTGGAGTTAATTTTTTTTTTTTTTTGCCAGAGCAGAAAACCAGCCCTGTATTCTCCTGACTCAAAAACCATCCTAAACAAAGCCACCTACAGCTATTATGTCCATTATCACTTTTTCCTGGAGGTCACCTGGCAGCTGTCTGGCTTTCTCTGCTGGCCACATTGATTGTGTTTGTGCAAAGTCCTCTGTGTGTTTGCTTTGCTTGATAGGGCTTGACTCCCTTCCTCCCCAACTCCAGCAGGCTGCCAGCACTTTCTAACTTCTCTTTCAACAGCTGGCAGCTACAAATTAACTTTTTGACTTCATTAGGTGACTCTGCTGAATTATCCCCTAACTGGCGCACCTGAGCACATCTCTCCAGCTCTGCGGCAATGTCCCCAGTCAGTCAGAAACCAAGTAGCAGCAAAGCAACATATGGGAAGCCTCGCAGGCTTGGTCAGTGCTGTAAGTCCACGTCCCTACAATGCTGCATGCAGCTCTGCTGAACAGCCCAGTGTGCTTGGCAAGGAGAATAAACCAGAGAAGAAACAGCTACGTGCAAAAGCAAAAAATAACCCAACCCTCAAACTGCAAGATGCCATCTCGGGTGGGTGGCATAAATGTTCTTATGTCATATCACCAATTATGATAAGGAAAGACTTACCAAGCCAATACCACATAAAGTGCCAGCTCTGCCAAACAAGCGAGCTACTCCATAGGAAAACACCTTGCACTAAACAATTTAACTACTTCAGAGGACGCACGATAAAAGGTAATGGCTCACTGGAGACGCATGCTGATCAGTTTTTAAGGGGCTGAGATCATTAAAGTGATTCCAAGCAGCAGATAATAAAAATGCATTTTGCAAAATAAGGACTAAAAATGATCAGAGTCTAGTAAGTGTCAAAGAGGGCCGAGACATTTATACAATGAATAAGCACAGCATCCACATAATTATTATATGGCAGCTGGGATAAAAATTGCAACAACCAGAGCTGAGCGCAGAAGAATGGATCACATTAATTGAAACAGTTTTGTATGAGGGGGTAATGTATAGACTGTAAGGCAATGTGAAACAAATTGAATAGGAGGGCTCATCTGTTAAAACATACTATTTATTTTATTCTGTCCTGACAACCTCCTTTCTAGCTCTTCTTTCTTTTCTCTTTTGTCCCCTTTTATACTCATTAGTTTGGCTAATATTTGCACTGAGTATATATTTATGCTGCATGTGCTATATGTTGCATAGGAAAGCACCGCACCATTCATTTTTTAACTGCTCTTTTATATGCATTTAAAAGGAACTCATTAAAGATAAAAGTTATGGGCTATCAACTTCTTATATTTGTGGGCATAAGGACAAAAATTCATTCCCATGCCCCAATTTATTCCTGGAAGAAATCTTTAATTACTGCCCAGGCCTTGTACAGAGTATCTATAAAGGGCCAAATATTCAGCTCTCTCTGGTGCTGACAGAGAGATTTTTCTCTTCCCCACCATGAAGGGCTGTACAGGCAGCTGAGATGATTGCACTGCTGCTACAGGCTTGGCTTTTACTTGAGGTATCTCATGTAAGCTGCTGTTTGAGGAAGGATCCCTGACTATGGTTGGTTGACAATTGGTCCTCAAATTGCTGGTGCACAAAGTCTTGGCATTGCATTTGCTCTCGGCACTGGAGTTTTCTTTTTTTCTCCCAGTTTCACTTCTTTTATATATATGAGAGAGAGACAGAGAGAATTAAAAAAGACGAATTCAGCCCAGAAATTCTCTCTAAACCTGAACAAACATCTTCCCAATACCCCGTCAAGCTCAAACTCCAATTTTCTTCCTAGATCTGGTTCCCTTGTGAGCAGTGGTGGAAACCGGTACGCACAAAGATACAAAACTAGAATCTCTCTCAGATCCGTGACGCTCCGTTCCCAAAAGGTTTGCAGATAAACAAAGCCTTTTTCCTCCACTAGACTTTCAGAGCTACCCTTACTGAAAGCCTGGCCTTGAGAGTCAGCTTGGAAAGACTACGAGGAAAAATAACAAGGTTTATTGTAACAAAGAGCAAAATCTTATCTGGCTTAAAACTCGCGTCGCTAGAGCCACATGGAAGCTGATTCAGGCAGCC
>NW_017729020.1:10078147-10084782 GCF_001723915.1 Gavialis gangeticus
GACTACGAGGAAAAATAACAAGGTTTATTGTAACAAAGAGCAAAATCTTATCTGGCTTAAAACTCGCGTCGCTAGAGCCACATGGAAGCTGATTCAGGCAGTCCTGCCACTCCATTAAGCCAAGCTCCTTGGAGCTGCCTTTTTTTGTATTGCTTTGTACTGCAGTGTCCTCATCCTGCATGCTACAGACAACGTTCGATGCTTTTCCAGCAGGGTAACAGGGTAAATGAAAAACACAAACTCTGGAACAGACCTGCCTGCCTCAGTGTCTCTCTCAAATTAATGGCAATTAATAAGGCCGTTCCCACAGTCTGCCAAGGTGGGTCGAAGGAGAACAAGCATTGCAAGCTGAGGATAGACAGCCAAGGCTCCTAGCTTTGTCTCTATTGAAACTACCAGTGTCACCTTGGACAAGCCATAGAAATTAAATTTGTCTTAGTGTACAAAGCTGTAAAATGGGAATAATATACTCGGGGCAGTTAGTGCATCGTTGATACCTCAGACTTGCTGTGAGGCTTGCGCCATGTGTCCGACAGCAAAGTTAGATCCTTTTTGGCTGGGCTGCCGAAACATGAAATATAAGGATTCTGAAAAATATCTAAGGAACAAAATGTAAAACCTGGCTAACACATCAATTGGATTAATGTTGGGAAGGCAAATGAAGTGGCAGACAATTTAAGGAAATAATGCACTGAACAGTTTGGGATGTTGGATGTGACTCATGTAGCTAAATATGTATGACAACAGTCAGACTAAGCACATAGAGATTTGGGGAGACTAAAAATGAAGAAATACATTGTTCTTAATCACAATGGCCCATAAAGATTAACATGCTGATTTGAAATAATAATCCAGTGTACAAGTAAACAATATGTTCTTTCATCTAGACAGTATCTGCATTACCTCCTTTCCTAATCCATCCTTTGAGTGAGATTTTCAAAGGGGCCTCCAGAAATTAAGGTGCTCAAATGCCACTGAATTTTAGTGTTTAATTTCCTTAAAGCTGGAGTTTTCAAAAGAGCCTAAATCCCAAGTGTAACCCACCCAAGAGACATGGCTGCATTTCAGACCTGGTTGACTAATGCCTATGAAAAGCACAATACGGGAGATTCAAAATAATCTCTTCTCAATGGTAGTAATAGTAGTTCATTTTTGTATTTCTTGCAAACATTTTCCATGGAATCTTTTCACCTTGGGGTGTTGGGTTTTTTTTGGATCAAACCTACAGCAGAAAAGCTCTCTGGGGTGCAACCTCCAAGAACAATTTTAAGATTATCTGCTTTCAGGACACCAACTGAGTTTGGATCCAGAGCCAAAGTCATTCAGAACATTGCTGACTGAAAAGAGTTTTAACATCTCTAAGCCAAGAGAGATCTGCCCAGTTTGTCAACCTCATAATGTTTGAGAGAGACAGAAAAGTGGCATTTTTGTAGCAGGGATTAGTCACGTGAATGGATAGAAAGCCGTGTGATGAACTAATGATTTGGTAAGCTAAGTGGGGGCATGGAAGCAGGTTGAGACATTACAGAGGACACGTTTGGATGCCGCTCCGTTCAACTAAACTGAGTGGGTTAGGTTCGTCTTAAGCAACTGGGAAGGAAACATGGGTCCCGTTGAGCCATTGTCCCAACATGTTTGCAAAATAAAAGGCTGTGCATCCTCCAAGGGGTGCTGGGGCTGTTTGTTAGACAAGCTGAAGGAGGTGGGTTTCAACTAATCTCTTAGGGGGAAAGCATCTGCATCATGAAAAGCACAAACACCACGTGTCCCCATCCCGTTCAGAGAAAGGCCCCAGACTGACTGAGGTGCGGAGGCTGAATTTCTCTCTTTTATTCCTACAAATCCTGCGTTAGGAAGTTTCCTACTAGAGAGGAAAAAAGGGGAAAGTTACAACTATTGATTTCTCCCCGTGTTTTCAGTGGTGTGGCTGTGTCAGGCCAAAAAAGTGGTCCCCACTGTGACAGTGACAGGCAGGTTTTCACAACAGGGCCGTACCAATCTTTTTAACAGTTCATAGGGACAGACTTGACCTTCGCGCTTTGTGCTTTAATTCTGCTGTTTTGCTCAGGATGAACACTTATCTTTACTCGAAAAGTAAAGCAGAGATAAGTTAAACATAAGGGCCTGTGGGCACATGCTGTTTCCACCGCCATCTCCTCTACTTGTATGAGCGGGTTTGACTTTGAACATTGTGTCACACCGATCATCACGTGGAGACCTACTAAGACTCCAGGGCGCTGCCTTGCTGGCATCATCTCTATGCCCTGATTTGCTGTCTTTGTCTATTTTCTGGCCATATCTTTATGGCTTTCTAAACGTTAAGCCATCTGAAAGGATTTGAAGCATGCAGGATGCTTTCTCACTTGGCATGCTCTATAGGAAGGATCACAGCAGCTGCCCTTCTTCTCCAAGTGAAACAGAAGAAATCCAGTGCTGGAGCAGAAGCAGGTCAAGCTTCTGGCAATTTTTTCCTACAGCTAGAGGAAACCCTATCCTGCTCGACTCTGATGGTGTGCAGATGTTGAAGACAACCCCTAAGCCCAAGGAAACCTGACGCTTATATGAGTTGTCTTATATGAGTTGTAAGTGCCTTGTGAAAAGCTCTGACAAAAGTTTAGAAACATTTCTGCTTCTGTGCCTAAATAATTCCACACCCATCCCTTGGTTTTGTTACCACTGAGAGGTATCTCCATGAAAATGGGATCTTTGTTGCTTAGGAAAAGCCAGCATTTAGAAAAGCCACTACTGAAAGAAAGCAGGAACAAAGGAAAAATTAATCTGCAACCATGTAGCATTGTAAAGGGAAAAAATATATAAAAGGAAAGAGACGTATACACATGTATACAATATAAATGAAGGAAACAATATACAAATATATGCACAACACACGCACACGGAGATTGCATGTATGCACGGCCTTTCAATACTGGAAGGAGGATGAATGGTCTAATCTTTAAGAGAATAAAGAGACCAGGGTTTGATTCCCAGGCCTAACTCAGAATCCTGTTTGAAGGTGGGCAAATCCGTCTTTCCACTGATAAGCGGGATAACTCTTTTCGTTCTCCCTGTCCTCAGGTGTTCGGCACCATATATTTTCCATATGATATTTCTCAAAACTTCTGTCAAAAAGAGCTGTAAATTCAGAGCCTTCACCAGCCATCATTTGCTTTCGGACACAGCCACAGTTGCTGCTTTCTATGAGCAATGTCAAAAGAAAAGATTTTTTTTTTTTAAAGTTTCACATTTTTTCTAAGTCTTTTTTTCACACAAATTTTCCTAGGTGTTTTTTTTTTTTTTTTTTTAACAGCTGTAACTTAGTTGATCTTTTCAGCTTGCCTAAAATGAGTTCTTCAGCCCAAGCAGCAGCTCAAAATCAGGAGTCACAAAAATAGTCTTTTTATCCTCCTCTGCTGTGTGTTCAGGGTAGCCCAGCATGTACTACCTTTCCATGAATCACACACAAGGTCCTTCCAAGTATCATAACACCCAAATTGTCATTGTGAGAGCTGCTGAGACATATGACCTAGTGTTGTTAGTGTTCTTGTGAACAATGGGAGCTGCAGGGATGCATGGCACTTTGGAAAATCAGCCCTCCTTCTAGGTGCTAAAAAAAATCTGGTCCAACCCTTATGTGCCGAATATTTTTGAAAGTCTCTCTTTCTCTCTCTCAATTCTCGCTCCTTATTCAAATACACGCACACTCACAGATCTTCCTCATTACTTAGAAGAATTTGTTTCCTTGTTTTTCAGGACTTGGTCTGCTTCTACCAATTATTTACTACTTCTTATCCCAACCTTAGATTTATCACAGCCATCTACAAAAATGTCAGATGTAAGGAACCGGGGCTGGATAGGATATAAGAAACAAAGGCTTTTTTTTTTTAATGAAAAAATCCTTCATATTAAAATTCAAGGGCAGATAAATGCCTTAAGATAGGAGTACAGAATCTGTCACAAATGGCTTAATTTACGAAGTTTTCCATGAAGCATCAGAAGGTGTTTAAAGAATGTGCTCTGATCAGGCAGGAATATGGATTTGTAACACAGTCATGAAGCCTTGTGTACTTGTATTTTTTTAATCTTAAAGTCTGGCATAAAAATAAAATCTCTTGTTTTTTCCTTCACGTTTGTGCTGCATAGCAATTCAATTAAAAATACTAACATTCAATGAAATAAGGTGCTGTGATTTTTCCTTGAATTTCTTCTTTCACTAATGACTCTTTTTCTTTCAAATCCTGGCTGCAGTCTAATACACAAGGAGTTGGGGCATTTCAAATAGCAGCCTCATTAAAACCTTGCAAAATACTATCTTACAGAGATTTTAGATGTGCACAAAAAGGGATGCTGGCCATAAAAAGAAAGGGTATTATATTTTTTTCTGATAAGCTTTGAGCAACATGCATTGTACTGAATAGTTTGTCATTTTCTGAGCATAGGAGGGGAGCTCAGTAAAATATTATGCACAATTGTGCACCATTTTATACCCATGCTTATTTTAATCCCACAGTACATGATGCTATTATGCATGCAAAAAGGTAATGAAGCAGGCAAAGGTTATTACTAGGGACACTTTTGGAATGATGAGAATGCTGCCAATGCAGAAGACTAACCTCAGGCTATCTGAAATTGAAATTTTTGGTTAAATTAATAACTCGACATGAGACCAGACGGTAATGCTGTCTGTTCCCTGCAGGGTTGAAAACATGTCTTTTGACATAAAAAGGACCCTACCTGTGAAGAAATATACAGAGGCAATCAACTCAAATGTGTCGACTCTACAGCGGGATGGGAGGTGAGAAAGCAAAAGTGGCTGGACACTGCATTTCCCAAGCTGTTAGACAAACTGAATGAATCCTCTTGTTGATCGTGGGTCAGTGAGAATGGTAACGCTTCAGCTATCATTGCTTCCAATTCTTTCTTGAGATTTTAGGGATCTTAATCTCCCTAGGAAACGGAAGCCACCGATCATCATCATTATGCATGCAGCACCTGAAAGCCTGTTAGGTATTTTCCAGAGCAAATTTAAGAAGTCCTACCCCCTAAGCTGAAGCCTGCAGGCTAATTTAAATGTGGTGCCAAGAGTCAGCATGTCAATATGCCAGGGATGGGGTGAAGAAGGACGAAGGTTGGTTAATTCATGGTCAGTCCATGCCAATTCATATGGAAAGCCTAATTGAACTGTTTGAGCTCTAGAGCTCAGAGGAGCTATGAGATCTTTGGAAGAAATAAGGAAGAGAGGGAGCAAGTGAGCAAGAAGCAATAAATATATAACTATATAAATAAATGGCATGAGGAAATTAAATGATACTGCACCATTAAGCTGGCACTATTTCTGAAATGGCTGACTCTAGCAGAGATCTGAATAGGTTCCCCCCCAAAGCTGTCAAACCTAGACAGTTTTGCTAGCAATCGTAATGCAAGTATGGCAGACACGGAAGGAAAAAAAAACACCGCCAAACACCCCAACAAAACCCTACCATCTAGAATAAGTCAGAGGGGAAGCATATGAATGGTAAAAATTTCATGGGCCACTGGGGAGTTTGGGGAAAATATAATAAGAACCGGATTTCCAAATGGGGTTCAGCGCTCAAGTTAGGGACCTCTGTTTCTTCATGGGTTACTGGGGCCCATAGATAAATTTGCAGAGAGTCAACTGTGGAAATGCAGAAGCACTTGCTCCTGTATATCATGGAAAAATCAGAGCATGTTACATCAGAAAGCAACAGGCCATGTACAGGGAAAGACACCAACCTCTCCACAGTATTCCTAGCATAAGCTCCTTTCAAAACGTGCCCTTATTGCGTGTGCATTTTTGCAGACTGCAAAATAGCCTGGTCCTTTTTGCAGTACAGTATGCGTGAGGGTACTCTCCAATCTCACTCATTATTCTATTAGACTTTAATGGTGTTCACAGGTTGTTTAGGATTAACGAGGCAAACGTCCTCAATCAAGAAGCAATTTAAGAACACACTGCTAATTCCAGTGAGTTCTGTAAATGAACTAATTTAATACCAGTTAACCTTTTTATTTTGGGAGATGATTTGTGGCTATATTTTCCTGAACGCTGCCCTTAAAGAATGACGGTTTGAATGGGTGTTTCTGGCCCAGTGGTTCAAGTTAATCGAGTTACAAGTCATGCAAGTCATGAGCAGCGCACAACTCTTAAGAAAGCCACTGACTCCAGTCCCAGCCATGGGCAGATTATAGTTGTGCTGCTCTAATCAGCCAGGGAATGCAACCCGGCTGCGAGGAAAGTCAGAGCTGCCACTTGATCTAGTCCCAACTCATAAGGGGTATCTGGCACATGTGTGGGGAACGCCTGCAGTAGTTTTCCCTTGCTCTTGGCTCATGAGATCTTTCAGTCTAGAGCAGGAAAAGATGCCTTGTTGCAATATATTGGCTTTGTGTGCCTGCTTTAATTTAGCTGGGTCCTCTCTCAGAGGGGACGGGGGAGCTACTACTAATAGCTTCATAGTTTCTAGGGTCAGAAGGGACCTGAGCAGATCATCGAGTCCCACCCCCTGCCATGGCAGGAAAGAGTACTGGGGTCAAACGACCCCAGCAAGATGTATATCCAGCCTCCTCTTAAAGACGACCAGGGTAGGAGCCAGCACCACTTCGCTTGGAAGCTGGTC
>NW_017729020.1:10089782-10094192 GCF_001723915.1 Gavialis gangeticus
TCTTGGAGTCAATGATGACTCCAAGATCCTTTTCTGCCTCTGCCCTGACAAGAAGAGAGTTCCCCAGCCTGTAGGTATGGTGCTGGTTCTTCCTCCCCAGGTGCATCACCTTGCACTTGACTGTGTTGAAACCCATCCTGTTCTCATCCGCCCACCCTTGTAACCTGTCCAGATCCAGTTGTAGACTATTCCTCCCCTCTGGGGCGCCCACTTCTCCCCACATCTTAGTGTCATCTGTGAATTTGAACAGGGTGCTTTTTACCCCCTCGTCCAAGTCACTGATGAAGATGTTGAACAGTGCGGGCCCGAGGACCGAGCCCTGGGTGACCCCACTGCCCACATCCCTCCAGGTCCAAAATGACCCGTCCACCACCGCTCTCTGCGTACGGCCCCCAGCCAGTTGGTGACACATCTGACTGTGTGGGTGTCAACACCACAGCCCCCAGTTTCTTAATGAGAACGGGGTGAGAGACAGTGTCAAAGGCCTTCCGAAAGTCCAGAAAGACGATGTCCACTGCTACCCCTGCAGCTAAGGATTTGGTGACCTGGTCGTAGAAGGCCACCAGGTTGGTCTGACAGGACCTGTCTCTAATGAACCCGTGTTGGTTGCCCCCAAGCTTGACCTCCCCCGCTGGCCTCTCGTGGACATGTGCCAGAATAATTCTCTCAAAAAGCTTGCCCAGGACTGAGGTAAGACTGACTGGCCTGTAGTTTTCCTAGTAGCCATTAAAAGAGTTTTGTTGTCTAAAGTGTGCCATTTTGGAGCTGCGGGCCAACAGCTACATTCCTGATGGGCACATGTGCAATGTATGCAGTTGCCAAGTGCCCCAAAACAGAATTTGGCATAATGCACTCATTCAGGATTGTTTCTGGTTCAAAGTTTTCACATGAGAATTACTTCTGCCGATGACAGTCCTTGCCAGTGGTGAAACTGGGGCGGGGGGCGGGGGTGTGAAGGTGGCGAGAGGGGCAACAGTCTCCAGTGCTGACTTGGGGGAGGTGGAAAAAAAGCAGCTGGTGCCGGCAGCTGTACATTAGTGATTGCAGTAGCAACCAAGTCACCACTTCCTACATTGCCCAGGGCTCCTGGCTGTGTCCCTGCACTGCTGGACCTTGCCACTGCTCCACTCCTCAGAGCAGCCTCCCCTGCATGCTACACAGCACTGTCTATGCTCTGCACCTATCTGTCCTATTTGAATAAAATAAAAACTGCACCGTTCCTAGCCAGGATTCAAGAGAATCTCAAAACCCACACAAAACATCTTTCTTTTCTTTTTTTAAAACAAAACAAGCCATAGTGAAACTGCTTACAAACAAGCAGTTTTTTTGTAATGCTATTGCACAAATGATCACTTGAGAACTCTTGGAAGCTGTCAATGCAGAGACTTTTCCAAGGACAGCTAATGGATTCATTGTCTCCTTTGTTTTCCTTGATGTAAATGTGGCTGCCCGAGATTTGGAACAGAAGTCTCCACAAAAACAGGACAAAAAAAAACTCTAGGTTGGATTTCTCTCCATGCTCTCTCGCTTTTCGAAGACAAATCAGAGCCTTGTAGAATAATCCAGCAGAGTGACTTCTGCATTGCTCCATGTCAGGCTAAGTTTTTACAAATGGATGGATTCAGAAATAAGTGTGGTGACTCCAGGGGTACAGAATTTTTACAGAGTAAAACTATGAAACTCGCTGGCACATGATTAAAAAGAGTGTCCACTTCTTCTCATGAAATAAGCTGCTGCTTCTGAAAGCTTTTGCTATGATTTAGTTAGTCTATAGAGTGCAAACCTATCCTACCATCTGCACTCTCTATAGACTACACCTGACCCTGCCAAATGATCCCACTCTTCTGCATTCAAAAATAATGAAAAACAAAATATAAGGGCCAGATTATGGCCCATTTGGTATGTCAGAAGAAGGGAGTAAAGCAGCTTATTCCTGTGTGCTATATTTGCTACTTCCTATAAACAGGGATGAAGGAAGCCAACTATCCGCAGCCACTGCATTCTCCAGTCACCCCACGCAAGTGGTTGGGATGAGGTGAAGGCTTGGCATTACCCCGTCTCAATGTGCCTAGGACATAGTTACATCCAGGGCTCGGTCACAGACGCAGACAGAGCTCTGCTCTGATGGAATAGACAAAGACTGCCTGGTGGAGCAGCGCAGCTTCACAATGCCCCTTGCAAAAAGCTAGATTGCAAGCTGATGACCCTGAATTAACTTCTTGTCAGTATAGAAGGATCAGAAAAATATGGCCAATTTTACTACAGAGATGCTACATAATGGGCTCCAATACAATATCAGACAGCAGCTTAGGAAGATGGGCAGATTACAGCTGGTCAGAAAAGTCTGACCTTTCACTAAAAAAACAAGAGAAAGATACCTTATGGATTTCTTTGTGCCATCAGTCCTTCCTCCCTCCTCCACAACGGCCCAATTACAGATTATTACTCAGAAAAAAAAATTAATTGGAGTGATTAAGGGATGGGGGTTTACAGGAAAACGATATTTAGATTCTGAAGAAAATTCCCCACTAGATGTTAAAAGCAAAAAGTCAGGTCAGGCTTTGGGTATTATTAATTAACTGACCATTAGAAAGTTATGCCAGTGCACTGGTGCTGATACCAAGTGGGAGAAAAGAAACAAAACCCAACACGAATGGAGTTTGCAAAGCTGTAGCTCAGGCGGGCAATAGCTGTGTCTAATCTGAAATGGCTCCTTTGTTCTCCGTCTGTTTCTCATTGTAATTAAGATGGGATACATGGAAATAATGGCAATGGATAACCAGCGTTTTTCCTGGTTTCCAAGAATATGAGGCAGATTAGAGCTTTGTTCACATTTAGTTTTTCTCCACAATAGTGGTAAGGTTGTGAATTAATGAACACAATTAGCCCCTTTTTAATATGATAAACCTTTGTAACTATTTATTATTCTGTTAGTTGAAGGTTGCTACTTTTCTTCTAAATTAATGTATTCCTGTTGTGATGTAGATTGTGTTTTATAATGCAATTTAGCAGGCTTTCTCCTACCCTCCTTTGTGCATTGATTTCAACATCCTTTGTTGATAATGTCATTCAAGTGAGTAATAAACTGAAGCAACTTTCAACTGAAGACATGCAGTTTCCTTATTGGCAAGTATTTATCATTATGTCTCCCCTCCCATTCCTGTTACCACAATGTCAAAGCTTAAACATGAAGTCTGATCCTCCCTCTATGCCTTCCACCTTTAAAAAGCAGTTTACAGTGGTGTAAAATGGCTATAATCTGTGACCATTGTTTTGCTCGTGTTCAAGATGCAAGGTAGGGCGAAATCCGGTTCCTGGCCTGTTAAAAGCCATTTTCAAACCTTGCACATGTTGACTTCATTTATAATGGCAAAGAAAATTTCAAAAAGTATCCCATCTTTCCAGTCCATAAAATTCTACTTAATGCCAGCTGCTCAGGTTTTTAAATACAAGCTTTATTTAGTCATTATTTTGCAAAGTGCCAGGAGATGCCCCAGAAAATTAAAAGGACAGTCCCAAAGGTACATGGATATTTTCTTGTCCTGGCAGCAAACTATTCTTCCAGTAGGGAGATGATGGAAGGTGTAAAGACGTGGACGTGTTACTAGACATAACTACCCTGCATGTCGCTGAATTAGAAATTGCCATGCTTTGCAACCATGCCAGCTCTGTGGGTCACCTAGGCCCAGGCTGGGTGTTTGAAAGGTTAAGTGCAAGGCTCTCAGTGAACATGGGACCTACTCAGACCTCATTCCTTCTTAACTTGAAAGTAGCTCTGGGTATTACTATTATTATGCAAATATATCAGGGGGAAAATGAATAATGCATTTCTTGTTAATTCCTAATGGACCGATCCAGGTTTCTGAAGCTCTGGAATGAAAAACACTACAAGAGCAGCCAGCCCACGTTGGCCAGACTTCAGACTTGCTGAGACAGCTCCCCTAATTAGCAGGGCTACAATTTAAAACTGGATAGAAGCCATGCTTTCCACAATGCCCATTTAGAGGATGCAACTCATTTGTCTGACTTCAGGGTTCAGAATAAGAAGAAAAGGCGAGGAGTGCAGTGATGCTGCGAGGCAGGTTTCCGCAGGTGTCTGCAAACACAGGGAGAGGGAGAAATGGGAGAGGGTCTTCTGCAATGCTGCAAGGTAGGACTGGGTTGGGAGAGTAAAACAGCATGACTGGAAAGCAGAGGCCTCCTACACCACCACTTCATAGGAAGGAAAAGAAAGAAGCTCAATGGTAAACTACAGCATTTCAAGCCAAGGACTGGGAAAGGAGTCTGAGCAGCACTCTGTTCCCATCTCTTTCTTTCAGGTATTTTTTTTCTTCCAAAATGTGTCCTTTAACTTTCTGCTCTGCCCAGCTCAGAGTCTGGACATCTTCCCCCCCCCCCCCCCCCCCCCCC
>NW_017729020.1:10094536-10104252 GCF_001723915.1 Gavialis gangeticus
CCCCCCCCCCCCCCCCCCGCCATCCTTTTTTACGGAGAAGTGCTAGTCTTAAATTATAAAAAATATATATATTTTGCAGTAGTGTTGGAACTGAGGGCTTGATACAGGAAGAAGAATAGCCCTTCATTTGGGCATCCCACAGTATGACGACAGATAGATGTGTGTGTGTGTGCGTGCGTGCGTGCGTGCGTGCGCGTGCGTGCATGTGCGTGCACATGTATCCCACCCTATCCAAAGGGCTTAGAGCAGCTTACAATTAATAACCAAGTCACAGAGAGGATTCCCCAAATAACACCCTAAAACCTAAGAAACTCCAACTCTCCTCTACCCCCTAATTCTGTTATTCTTCCCTCTGAACCTGCGCTTGCTCCCATACAGAAGGGCTGCAGCTGTCACTACCTTCCCTTGTAAAAATACCCCCAACACAATGCTGAATTCAAAAGAAGCCTAACAAAAAGTAACAGAAGAATAAAGATCCTCTCCCCCCACCTCAGTCACAGCGAAAGGGCATCCTTAACCATAACCTTTTGGTGGTACCCGCCCAGGGAGGCCTGTTGGCTTTGTAGGACCCGCAGGCTGGCCAGGTCCTTCTAATGAAAACAGTTTATTAGGATCTTAAATGTCATCAAAAGCGAAGTAAAAATCAAAAAGTACAGCCTGAATTAAGGTTAATGCACCAAAATACTTGCAGTCCAAGCATGTGTCAGCAGGTAATCACTTTTCAGATGGCATTTGGAGTAGCCCTAAAATATTTAGACATCCACGGACTTTTTCTAAGTCCTTTCATGCTGCCCAGTGTGACACGCTCATGTCAAACACGCCAATTACTGGCACTTTAATGCTTGCCACTGGTACCAGCTGGTGAAAGTCTAGGGCTGCGAGATGGCTACTTTGAGAGTCTAATGTTGAGATTAAATTGAGCAGACTTTCACAGGAGAGTGGAAAGAATCCTGTGAAAATGTCAAACATGAAAAGAGATTTTCAGAAAGCTGCAAGTACAGTAAGTACAATAATCATACCACCGAGCAATATTGCTTTTCCCAGCAAGTGGTTAGGTGTCGTTGACTTTTTCTTATTTACTTTTCTTACAAGCATTTCCCAACATTTAAGGCAAATACTTTATGCAATTTATATTTAGCCTGTGTCATAGGAGATGGCAGCATCAAACATTTTAACAACATTTTTAAAGGGATAGAATATTTTATCACCAGTTGCAATATTGTCATTCTTTTCATAAGACAGACAATAAAAATTGAACTGCATGCTGTAGGCAGGCCTAAGTGATTATGTGTTGGGGCAGGAAAAAATGTTGGCTTGTCACATCGTATACTTTTGCACAGCTGGACAGTCCTGTGATTAATGCAAAAGGACTGGGGCTCAGAAGATTTGGCTTTTTAGTCCTAGTCTGCCAACAAGCACTTCCAAAAGGGCCTTAGAATAACTCACATTTCTTTAAACTGGGGCATGTGCACCCATCTCACAAAGGTTGTGTGAGGCCAACTAATAATTTCACCTTATATCAGATATAAGTTAGGAAATAAGTATGCTCCTTTCATTCAAAACTTCAGTTGCCATTTGCCATTTCAAAACCTCTTTGCTCATCCATCATCAAGAAGTACTAGAGACATGTCTAATGGATAGGGTTTGGTTTTTTTCCTTCTACTTTTCCCAAGTTCTGTTCTTTCGGTAGCCTTTATTGCATTTAACTGGAGAACAGCTTCTTGCTATATATAATCATATTGGATTATTGCTCCTTGAAGAGTTATGTCATGAAATGGACACATCTCCTTCTGCCTTCATTCTACGTTTTTGCTTTAATTATACACGTGGTCTGTTATGAAACCCTGTCATGTTGTCACAAGTGGCCCATGGGCTGAACCCTGCCTTGTCAAGATAGCTTTATCATACATAAATATTTCAATGAGAACCAAAGACTGCTTATAAATGATTGATTTCTTACAGTTCACCGACCCTTCCTGAGAGGCCTTTTATTAAAATTAGAGTAAACCCATCTTAGAAATCTGACTATTAATTGTTAATATTATAGGATACTGAAACATAGCACCCTCGAAGAAAAGACGAATGGCATTGCTGGCTTAAAGTGATACCTTGTTTTAAATATGAAAGGGGATCAACTTTGTCTAAATAGGTTCATTTTCAAACTCAAAACCAAACCAATGCCTTTAGTGGTCTTTAAATCAAACCAGGCAGGCTGAGTGCTTTAGAGGCCTCTTGTCAAAACTTGGGTCCAGAATGCCAAGCTGCAACTAGAAAGATTTTGGGGCACCAAGTCATTGGCTACTATCTCCTGTGCTGTCTGGTTATTTTAGGTAACGGCATTAGTTGGTGAATCAAATGGTTAGTTGGTGAATCAAATGATGCACACGAATTAGTTGGTGTGCATCAAATCAGGCACTGACAACACGCCAATGACTGGCAGTGTTGAGAGGGAAATGGCAGAGACAGATCATCTTAAGGTCTGTTTTCATAAAAAACAGCTCCTACTTCACAGTCACATTACAATCTGGGCATTAGTCATTTCACTGGGTGCACATTTGTCCTGAACGGCAAGATTTTTTAATTTTTTTTAAATGCAGATTCTTGTACTTTTAAGTCTCTCTTTTTTTTCAACTTTGCTGGCAAAGCACTGTGCACAGTTGGGGTGCTATGTAAACAATACATAATTTCATTCATTGAAACCCCCCCCCCGGGGTAAAGAGTTCTTCAGCTTGACAAGTTGTGCACCTTACAGTGTTTTGGCTCCATTTCTCCTCTGTGCTTTCCCTATTCCTGAATAAATCCATGCAGTTATTCAGGGAACGCATACGTGGACAAGAGCAACTGAGTCTAAGGCATGCTGGGTTGCATTTGTCTGTGCCAGAACCCATCCTCACCCCTTGATGTATTTATGATCATTAGCAGAGCACTTTTTTATTTCACACCACAGGACAGTAAATATACTGGCAGCCCCATTAAGGTCATTAAGGGCATTCGGTGTTGTATTTATAATCTGTGTGCAACAGCCAAGCAGGATCCATAAACTACAAACTAACCTGACACCATTCGATTCCTAAACATCATACTTAATCACTATAGGAACCGTTGCTAATATACATAGATTAGGGATGCTCTAACCAACACCCTGTCATTTCTGACTCAGTTTCTTACATGGGGAGGAAATTGCCTGCTCAAATGTCTTTTTTCAGAGTAGAAAACATGTTTAATGCAATTCTTTCAAAAATTCAAACCTGTCTTAGTTTTCAGTCTTATCGACTCATGATATGCCAGATGGTTTGACAGCCATTTGGGAAACACTGCTTGCTGGTTTGTTCACCTGCAGTAACTAGACAGCAGAAGTGAGATTTTTCTACTTGCTTTTGCCTTTGAAAATATTTGAGTGGCATACACCCAGCTCAAGACAGAATGGCATGGCGCTAGGAAGGGGAGGTACAAAGTTCTTGAGGATGGCGAATGCTTCCCTGTGAGTAACTTTGCGGAGGGAAATGTACAGGAGGCACAAAGGCGTTTTGCTTCTGTTCTCATTCCAGTCTTTGCAGAGGCACAACATTCAGGAACCCTCGCAATCATATTTATAGCGGCTTTTTCTATCTTATCCCTCTCCAAGCCCCTCTCTGTTTCTAAGAGCTGAGTCATGTTTAAAAGAGCACATAGAGATCTTTTGAAAAAAATATATTATTTGCAATACAGCTGGTCCTACAGGTTGCAGTACTCTGGCTGCTGTACACACACACACAAAGGGACCCCTCTTGTCCAGACAGCTTGCCATCTAAGACTTCCATCTTCCAGGTGGCTCCATGCAAACTGGGCACGGCTTCACTGAGTGGAAAGTCACCCAGGGCGAGTGAACAAGGGCCTACACAGAACAGACAAAGGACAGGAGAAAGGAAGTCCCATTATCCTTTTTGAATGGAAGGAGAACAGAGGCAGAGAGAAATTCAGTGGCTTGCCAAAAGTCACACAGGGGAGTCTGTAGTAGAAGCAGACCCTCCAACTGCATCTCAAGTCCCAGTCTACTGGCAAAAAGATAAGACCATGCTTTCCCTGTTTCGGATCCAGCTAAGGGAACTGCCACTGGATAAGTTGTGCTCAGTTCAGAACGCACACAAGGTTACGGCGCAGAAAGAAGGATCTAAATCGGTCAGGTGCTGACTACCTTCAACAGCTCCCCACCGCTAGGGAGCCAAGAGACATGAAGCATCTGACCCTAAGACAGTATTACTTTTTGGTCTTGTCTGGATCTTCCTCACAAGGAAAAGATTAACAACATTCACAGCCTGCATCTGAAGCTGGGGATATTTTTGAATTTCTAATTTTAATGTTTCAATCAACATGGGGGGGATCTACTCCTGGCAATTAACCAAGGATGCTGATGGTATGTAGAACCCATAATACTGTGGCTTTACTCAGGATATTCCTGCTGAACCTGGAGCTAAAAATCAATCTATATGCAACAAATTGATTGCTGTGTACTAATTTCATCAATAGAAACCCTCAGGTCTGAAGGGAGGGCTAAACTAGACATTGTACAGGACTTGGCAGTTCTGACACTCGGAAATGTAGCAGAATGCAAACAAACTCAATGATTTCTTTCTTCTTCTTCTTCTTCTTCTTTTTTTAATAATGGGCTGTAACTTTTCACCCTAGACCAGCACATTTCCTTTCAGGGGAATAAATAAACAGGGGCACTTTCCACCTCCCAATTACTAATGCATAAGATTTCATTTCCAGAGAAACTGTGAGGCCCTGAGCTTTTACAATGAGAAGCAAATTGACGCTTGAAAGTCCTGATTATGGTGAAGCTCTGATTTCACTGAGAGAATATAAATAAATTGCACAGTCCTACATTATTTAGCATGTATCCTATTTCAAGGGAAAAAGATTGCACCCGGAAGATAAATCTCCAAGTCTCGCTCTCTCCTCGTCTTGAGGCTATAGGGGAGCTGGGACTCTGATTATTGAGTCTGAGCATTGAGCATCAAGCGGAGGGAAAAAATTAGAACAAGCATACAAGAAAAATGAGACTTCAGATATGTTAACATTGTTAATTGCACGAGGGCTTTTTCTCAGTAATTTTTTTTAGACTTGAACAGATTTGCAATGATCTGTGTATGGTTGGTGTGTCATGCTCTTCATTAGGCCTTGCCAACACACATTAATGAATTATCATAGGGACCTGGGGATATTGGACATACCACGTTGTCTTAGGCCTGCGCATATTTGCTTCCCACTGGCCTGTTATCTATATTTTCTTTTACTTTTTAAGGCCCTTATCATTAGAATAGCTGAGCACCCCATAAGCATGACTTTTACCTTAACAACATCAGAGTTAGAGAAGGCCAACAGGGGACACATTTTGAAATCCTTACTCCATTAAGGACTTCCTTTAAAACCTTGGGCATATTTGTTAGCCTCTCTGCCTCGCCTACCCCTGAACTGACCCTACCCCTATTGAGTATATGTACAAGCACCCATACAATAAGCTTGCTTTTTCCCCCCAAGAAACATACCATTGAAGAAATAAAGCAGAAGGCTTACATGGAAAACCCCATGAACTTTACAAAATGGAGAAAAAATAAGCAAAATTAAATTTGGGGCCTCGGGATTCTTAAAGGACTCTCTTAATTATAAAAAGTAGTAGCAAACTACCAGATACAGAATAATGTCAGATTACCCCTTGGCAACTCCAAAAGCTCTCAGTAGATGCCGTTTCATCATTTAAGCCCTGGTTAAGATGCTGCTGCAGGACATCTGGAACCAATGCACTCAGCATTCTTCAATATCACAATTAATTCAATTGAGTGAACTTCAAAAGGTGTGTTAAGTGGTAATGTCTTGGGTCATTAACTTTAACAATGTCAATGTGTTCTCACTATCACATTTACCATAATTAGTGTACATATTATTTAATAGCACACTACACACGCAGAGAATTCTCTCGACTTTGAATCAATATTGCAACCCTTAGCTGTATCAGACATTTGAAGCCAGAGGACAGTACACATGTCATTTATGCCCTATTCTTGCTCCTTCCTTGAGCGAGGAGGAAAAAAGGAGCAGAACTTTACAGAACGGTCTGCTAAAACTTAAGTGAAATATGGATGTCTTCAAACAAGCAACAATGGAAATGTTATTAATGTTTTAAAAAAGACCTTGTTCTGCTACACAAATTACTTAAACCTGCATGTTTCTTGTATACATATGTCAGGGGTGTACTTGGTAGCTGTGTTGCTCTTTTCCCAGAGCCTGACGAAGGGACTTTGAACCCAAAAGCTTGCCGAAAAGGACAGTTTCCTTGCCATTTCCCAGTTGCTGTAACAAAAGGTATCATTTTGGAACCAGGAGTTCTAGTTTTTTGCATGTCTTCTTGTATACATATGCACTCTTTTTATTAGGGCTTAATGGTAGGGATGCTTCCATTTGAACAGTGTTGTTGTACTCGCTAAGTGATATCCTGATGCTTATTCTCCATAACTACCCTTTATCAGGCAATCAGTTAACTTTGACCAGCAGCACCTTTAGGACCAAAACAGCAGACATCAGCTAAATGAGGAACTCTCAAACAAACTGGTAGCAGTAGCACCTCTTATGTGCATCATCCTCTAGAAAGATCGCAACGTTCATGCTGCTTTAGTGTGGCCTTTGTCATCAATCCTATGCGGGTCACTCTGGGAGACTAGGTTAAAACAGGACAGGGATTCCCACAGAAGGGAAGCAAGGGATACATTGGAAAGCAGTGCATATATTATATTCATCAAGTCTGTTGAGTGCCTTACTTAGTAATTCTCAAATACCTAAAGAAACAAGGCTTCTTTCCGTCACCGTTAAAAGCCAGCTGTATAAGACTTAAAAACTTCCTTTGATTTCTATAATTATCCATGCTCCAAGCTCTCCCATTTGCCTGTTAGCAATGCTCGGCATGCCTACAAACTCAGAGCTCGTCTCCTCTTCTGTGCGGTATGGCGGCTGAGCCCAGGGAACACACATGCCCCAGCACTGCTGTGGGTAGAGGTGCAGACTTATTTCCCTGCGTCAGGAAGGGCTGTCACTAGACTGCAGCGCGCGTGTGTGTATGTGTGTGTGTGTACGTGTGTGTGACCAAGAACATAACCCCCAATGTGGTCATTAAGTCTCTGGATTTGGGGCACGATTCATATTTTCTGCAAAAAGGCTTAGCTCAGTCAATTCAGTGAATCAAACACATTCCCCGAAGACACAGAACAGTTGGCAGAAGAAGCAAGCTCTTTGCTGTTGTCTTTGCCCATAGCATTCCATGGTAATCTTGTCAGCAGTGCAAGTGTAACAAATTACATCTGCTTATTTCTGCTGTTGTCTCAAAGGCAATAGCTGAAATAGCTTCAACTTGAGTCTTCCCCACTACCTTCCGAAATAGCTTCAACTTGAGTCTGCCCCACCACCATCCTCACATGCACTGAGATTGGGGCAGTCATTGCAATGATCTCAGGCACAGAAAACTGTATTATGGAGGCCATGACGCATCAAATAGGAGCCCCCTTACGTCACCTATGGAAACTACTATGGGATGCTGCACAGAGTTTATGGTTTGAACGTGTTCATTGTGCAGATTTTAATTTGTAGCTTCAGATGTTCCCCCTCCCTCCCCCTGCCATCTTTCTTTTAATTAGTTTATCCACCAATCATTAAATCATTTGCCTGCCTTCTTGCCAACCAGCAAAGCAGGGTACGGCATAAAGCCCTTGAATTACCCTAAATTTCCTTTTGGGGCCCAAGAGGCCTGGAATCAGTTGTTAAAGCACACTAGCCAAGGATGGCTGTGTCCCCAGCATTTTTCCTTAGCTTAGAGGGGATACCTTCTAAGGGAGTCAAGTTCTTCCCAATAAGTGGTTAGAGGAGGCCTCAACTGCAGCCAGCTCCTGGAGTGCAGTTCCTACGGGTGACCATGACCAAGGTTGTTTGAGACAGAAAAGGCATTTTACTTGGCAAAAATAAAAGAATATACTGGGATCTTGCCCATATTCCCATTAAAGAGGTCCCATACTAAGCTTATCCTGCTGGCACAGGACTAAAAAGCAATCACCTGTTCTTAGCCTAACAGAGTCACTTCCATCTTGCTTTGTGAGAGGGTCAGCTCCTAAGAGGGTCCTGAAATGATTTCATCAGTGTGGGTGTCTCTTCTGTGCTGGAAGCCTAAGTCAGCTCTGCATGGAAGAATAGGAGATGCTACTTTATCCCAATTAAATATATTCCTTGAAGCTTCTGAAAAGGATATTACAAATGAAAACAATAATAAAAACCCATTAGGAAAAGCACTTGAGATGCAAGCTTTAAATGTGTGTGATGAAGAGCCTGCTGCGCACAAACTACTCCTCTTGAAATGCTTTTAATCAGGCCACTGATGATTAGCGACAAGACCCAAGAGGAAGTATACCAAGCCTGATACAGCTCTGAACTCCTGTGAAGTCCTGGAGCATTTGGAGGGATGGCTGGAGTCTACTGAAGCTGGTTGTAAACTGATTATTTCATGGCATTCATCCCTGCTTTAGTATACCACATGCACGCACATTCGTGGGAGACAGCCCAGTCTCTCCTTGCTTCTTGGGAATTGCCTATATTCCCAAGGAAAGAGCAGCCGTTCTAAAGCAGAACCACGTTTACAGGTGTTATCTCTGCCCCAAGAGGAGGGCTAGGCTCCCTTTCTGTTGGACTTCCTGCCTCTCTCACTGGCCCCACAGATGTCAGCTTCTTACGTTCCTGATTTAAGGAACATCAGGAGATTCATCCAGGTTTGCTTTACCAGGGTGAGTCAACAGAAAGCTCAACACCTCTGCCCAAGACCCTAAGCAACCCACTAATAAGAGGCCTTAAGTAACAGAAATTAACTGAACATTTTAGCTGAACTTTAGATTCTTGCATGAGCAATTTGGGTCACTGATTCAATGCCACTACCAACCACCATATGGGTTTCTCTGCTGTAATTTGATTAATGCTGGACTACAGCCATTTCTGCAAAGAAAAAGCCAACTTGGATAGTGATGGTACAAAGCATCCTCAGTGAGGGGAGGGTGGAATGAGGTATGGCAGGTCATTTTAAGGCTTAAAGCCTATTCTGTTCTTCCCCTTGTTGTTGAATTTGCCAGTGAGGTGGAAAGACCTGATCTGGACATATGTCCCAACAGCAACCGGACTGAGACCCAATTAACCACAAACTAATTTTACACGGACTACCCATCACCGATGACAGAGTGGGTTCCACATTATAGACGGGAGCAAGAGCTGAACTAATGATGTAAAAGCAAAACAATTCAAAATCTGTTCTTGACCAGGGCCCCTTTCTTCCCTTCTGTGCATTTTTACACTTTGGCCCAACTGCTCATTTTGTTTCCCAACCGTGAAAAGACAACATAGCACATGCTGGGTTTAGCTTCTTTTTTTTTTTCTCTCTCTCTCTCTTCCCTTTCCCAAAGTAACAAGTAGTTGACACCCTTTTAAATATTCAGTAGCGCAAGTGTTTTGTCATTTAGGCTCATCACGTTGCTACATTGTGGAAACTCTGGCTCCGTTCACCTCTTAGATTTCCCAGCAGAAATAACACCACAGTCTGGTGTGAACTGAACATTTGTGATAAGCAAACTTCCTCCTGCTGTTCATGAACTGAAACCTGAACACAGACAGTCATGTGCTGCCTCCCCACCTTTTTTTTTTTTTTTTTTTTTTTT
>NW_017729020.1:10104407-10143814 GCF_001723915.1 Gavialis gangeticus
TCCCCCCTCTGTTCCTTGAACGGAAACCTTAACCAAAAAAGCATGTTGTGCCCCCCCCCCTTTTTTTTTTTTTTTTTTTTTTTTAAGTGGCTGCCTTTCACTTGTCTTTGCAGAAGGATCAAAAGCTTAATGCATTGGGCACTCTGCCCCCCTCTGCTCCCACCCCTCATTTCTTGGCTTCTCTCCTCCGACAGCCACCCCAAAAGAGGAGGCAGAATTCCTGTTAGTCTGAAACATGCTGCTTTGTGGTGCCGGTTATTGGGAGAGAAATGCATTCACAGTCCAAATGCCCAGGAAAGCCATCCCTGGGATCCAGCAGAAAGGACGATGCTGCTGCTCTTTACACACAATCATGGGAAACAAAATGAAGAGAGATGCACCATTTCTGCACTTTGAAATATTTATCACCTCAAGTCTCACCAGTAGGGACTGTTATTCCTGCATTAGGCTGACATCTGGTAGAGAGGTTAAGATAAAAAGGGAGCGGAGAAGAGCCTAGTGAGAGGTTGCCAAGAAGATGTGATAATTCATTTCTCTGACATGGGGCTGAGCATGTCATTAAATGTCAAGTGCTAGATTAACAGCTGTAGAGAAATGAAGGGACCAAATTTCTGTTTTAACCTCTAGGCTCTTATCACAATATGGTGAAACCTTTTTTTATTTTACTCTCTTGAAATGGCAGGGCAGAAATACTCCTTCAGCGTGAGCCAGGCCTAATGGCTAGACTGGTAGGTAGATGTGTATTGTTGTCACCCGGAGCATCTTGTACATGACTGATGGAATGAGAGAGATGCTTTGCATTTTGATAGAAATGAGCTAAAACTATGCAATTCCACCCGTAGATTTTGAAGTTTGGAATAAAATAAGGCCTGGATTTCTCCCCTGGAACCAAACTGTCTGCAAAACCAAGATGCACGCCCCAGCTGTGTCCAAACCAGCCTTTTGGACTTCGAAACTCCAGACCCAACAAAAGAATTCCAAATCTATACCTAAAAACCTAACTACTAAGTGATCGTAGATTGAACATTGCTAAAAGAGTTAATCAGATACCAACACATGCAACCCTTTGTGGCGTGCACGTACACACACCCATCTTTCACAATGCCTTCAGTATACACTTTAACCTAAACCACTTTAGAGTTTATGGAGACAGCAGCAAAAAGTAAGACCAGTTAAGAAAAATAGGTACAGGAATGGAAACTTCACACACAGTGAAGAGCTGATTCACGAAAAAAACAATACGGCAGCTCATCCGCATTTGAGGAAATGCGTGGAAGATCCTTCAACCAGGGAGAGATGCTGGGATGGGATAGAAGGGATTATATTACAGCTACACGAGAGGACGGGAGAAGATCTCGGTGGGACAGGCTGGTAAGCAATACCAATACTGGTAGTTGTGTAGACCAAAGTCTTCTGCTTATCCACAAAAATCATGGTAGCCAACACTGCCAGCTCCATCTGCACTGCACTTTACCTCATTCCTGGTCTTGGCAGATCCCCACAACATATTAGGCAGGAGTCCTTTGCTCACTTGCAAGCTGATGCCTTTTTTTTATGGAAACTGCTTCTGTGCTGCAGACACCAATCCTAGACCAAACAGCCATTGAATGATAACAGGCTGAGATTAAACCTGAACTTGTGATCCCAGAACCTAAGGATTTTAAATGGTCTTAATATCTCATTACCAAGACCTAGATCATAATTTCCCTTCTACTTCACTTCCTCTGTTCTTACTTTTGGTTTAAAAAATGTTTCACCATTTACTTAAAAAAAAATCTCTCTTTTTTTTGTGTGTTTTTGTTTTTTGTGTTTGTTTTTTTCCTAAAAAAACAACGTGTCCCACTCTTCTACCAAAAATGCCGCAGAAACCCCGCATAGAAAACAGATTGCTGGTATCTACATTTTCAGCTTTTACTCTTCAATTTGGCTTTCTTTTCCCCCATTTTACTTTGGGAAGTGAGGTGAGAGACGAGGGAAAACGGGTCAACCCCTCAACTCTTTACCCCAGATAATAACACAGAAAATACATCATTTTAACATGGGATTTTGAATTCTTTTGGTTTCGATTGTTTGTTCAGTGTTTTATGGCACCCAATACTATGGGTTCGTGGCTTCATGACGAGGACTCCAGTTCACTATGACAACATACAATATTAACAACCACTATGATGATGATGATGATGATGATGATGATGATAGGATCATGGGAAAGTAGGGCTGGAAGGAATCTCATGCAGGTATTTTGTCCAGCCCAAAAGAATATGGCATATGGGATCTGCTTCCCTCCTTCATTTGGATCTAGCACAGTTCTCCTTCTCCTCAGTGCCTGGGGGTGAAGGTAGAGACCAGCAGTTTGATGGATGTGAGTATAAAGGGGTTAGATTCTAGAAAACATCACAATTATTTTTAGGCCTGTCTCCTCACACACAATTTTGGATATTTTAAGTCTTGCAAGAAGCGCCTTGAGCACTGGATGGGCATTTCTAAAATTAACATCTGAATAAATGTAATATTTTTTTTTCCATTGTGCACTCAATCTCTCGACTATATCCTTATTTTAATACCCAAGCCTCAGGAGGTCTAATGAATTCATTCTCGCTGAAGAATTGTCAGATATGGAAGGTCATTATTAGTCTCAATATATAGATAGGGAACGAAGGCAGAGGGACGCTGAGTGACATGTCCAAGATTACAAACTTCTATGTGCAAAGGAGTATAATTGGCTGAGACCCCACTCGGTACCTTAAACCATCCCTCCTCATGGCCCAGTGCTGTCCGTACCCAGAGGGTGGTTCCTGGCCCTTCCCAATCCACACTGCATATTTATATTCTGTTTTTCCAGTGCCTAATCTTGCTCCTGTTGAATTTTTGCCACCACCTCGCAGGAGCAAGACTAAACCCTCCTGTTTTAATTTTTTTCCTGCCGAGACACTTTCCTTTTTGCTGGCTGAATTGAGTAAACAATCCAAGACCATGTTCAACTTTCCAGAGTTTGTCTTCCAACTCATACTCCGGGCAATGAGACTAGCCTGAGGCAATGCTCCGGAACAAGCAGCAAGTGCCAAGAAATTAGTGTGGGGTTATTTCTCTTTTTTTTTTAATTCTTTTAAAAACCAAGCACAGAGTTGAAATTCAACATACATTTATCAAAGTGCTTTGATGCTGCGTGACCTTTTTGTGACATTTTCTCTGCATACGTGCACCCGGAGAGACTGCTCCGCTCCTTAATAACCACATAGTAAAAATCCATGGCAGGGAATGATTGAGGCTGTTCTGATGAGGAGTGTTAATTCACATGTTATTGGAAGGCTCCTTAAATCAAAGCGCTCAGACTGAGTAGTGAGGTGCATAACTACAAGCCTTATCGATTGTCTCTGCTTTGCATGAGCAGCAACACTGCTCTGGCAGAACTCTCTATGTCCCCGTATTTATATGATCATCGCTCCTAGTGGCCCCAATCAAGACGAACCGCATGATGTTATGTACTGTACTTACGCATGGTAAAATATCATTGCCCGGAGAGCTATAGGACTGTCTGCAGTATGTGTCGGGATCAAGCTGAACCCTAATCTAGATTCTAGAGACAGACATCGGGGAGGGAGGAGGGCTTTCTCCACCATATCAAACTCAACCAGGCAAATGTAAAGGCCAGATCCTTCAGGCTTCAGTGATGCTTTAATTCATGTCTTAGCACTTTCGCTAACTTCAAATGCGCTGCTGAATCTGGACTCTTGTGCATAAACCAGATCTTTTTGAACATCGGGAGGCAGAGATGAGGAGTGCAAGCTTGCAGTGCAACTGAAAGGACAAAGTCAGCATTTCTCTCCTGACTTATATGATCATTTTTCTCCCTTTACCATTCTAATTTATAATTAATATTAACACTCTCCAAGGGCAAAATAGAAATCTGTTTCTCCAAATGATTTTCCATCCACTGTCTGCACACACAGGTGGAGTTTCTTATTGCAGGGCTGCTTTTATGTGCTACTTCTTTATTTTTTAGGAGCACTAAATGTGTTTTCCCTCAAAATCCTCCACAAGGAAGAATTTGAGATTTTCAAAACAGTGTTGGAGTTCTAGGCAATTCTAAGTGCAGAAAAAAGCCTGGGATCACTAACATTTAGAGCCAATTTACTGTCTATCGAGGCCAGACATAAAACAAGAACGCTTTTTAGCATCTTCTCAGCTCAGAACAGATCCGGTTTTTGCAGTATACAATGCAAAGAAAGGAGGAGAAAGCCTGAATAAACCCTATATGGAATAGTACAAGGTTTGCACAGCGCAGAAAGTGAAATTAAAACCACTAAAGTCTGTGAAATCTGTTAATCCCCCTTAGTCTTCCTGGAAAGGGAAAAGCTGGGACTGTGTCCAGATCTTGTTTTTGGAAACAATGTGGCAGACGTCTCTCCTCCTTGCATGTGGCATTTACTTCTCTCCATGTAGAAGAATAATCAATAACTATTTTTAGACATTTAATATACCATGAGATTTGTAATTAATATGACATGTTTCCTACAAAAGAACTATTACAGTGGTTTTACAAGGGCAACTGTTAAAGTGGAGATTTTCTTTCTCTCTCTCACTCATGCTTTTAAAAACATGTTTCTCTTGCATAAGGTAAATATTTATTAGCACATTTCTGACTCTCATCACCTGCAGCCATTTACCACAGTCATGATTAGCTGTTTCTATGCAGGGCATGGACCATGCAACACAGCCTTCAAAAAGAGGCAAAGCGATGAAGCTCGTTATGAAGCAGGCTTCCTACCCAGCTAGTATGAGCCTATGCTGTGATCCTGCTGTAGGATTTGGGACAAGAAGCAAGAAAAAGATAATAAAAACATGGCTAATGGCTCTTGAGCAGACTTCACAGGAAGGGGAAAAGGTAACAATATAGGCCATTAACTTTGGGAAGCAAATAGCAGGAAGGCATTCTCCAGGATACAGGTCAGGTTTATTAAAACTAAGAATGATTATATATTAAAAACAAACCCATGGCCCCCCTTTAAACAGCAAAAAAGAAAAAAAAAATAAGATAACCAATGTAACTGTGTTCAAGGTTTTGTGGCAAGCCTCGGTTTACCCATCTGTGAAAGAGAAGCAATAACCATCACTTTCTGCAGGTGCTACAAAGCTTAAGTAATGTCATATTTGGCTAAGAGTCCCAGTATACTTGGATGAGAAGCATTAGAAAAGCTACTATTTAGTTGGTCTAATAAAAGATATCACATCTACCCAAAGAACCTCGTCTGCCTATAACAAGGAAGTTATTATTGTTCTATTTTTGATGCTTCCACCCTTCCTTTTTTAAAAAAAAAAATCACTTCTGTAATTAGAATTATCTGCTTCGGAGACATTAATACCACCAGTGGAAGACTCTGGTACATTACCACATTGTGAACATCTGACCTTCAATATTGGGAAATGATGAAAAATTAATGCGTCCAGATGTACCCATCCTACAAGTGGACAGCTGTTCACTTTACACACCATTTAGGAATCCCCAGTGCCTTTGACTACAAGATGATAAATAAAATGACTAAATAATAGGGAGAACTGGAGCGGGGCGTTGAAAAATTAAACCTGTGCTTTTTGCCCCAATATATGAGAATATACAGACACACACACACAAATTATTGCATTGAAAATGCCAGATGCAAGGGGAGTAGACAACTCAGGGGATTTGCAATAGGATATTGAAGACTTTCAATTATAAGATAGAGATCTGATGTTTCAGCTAGTAATGGCCACTGTAAAAAACAAAAGACTGGGTTAAGACAAGGCACTGGTAGACAGAAACAGATGCAAGACCAATCTTCCTTATGGGAAGAGAGGAGGAGCTAGTCTGGAAATTAATTCTTCCTCAAGAAAACAATTGTCCTGAGTGATATGTTCCCTGGCACTGTCCTTGAATTGGAGGTGGGGGGGTCCTCAAAGAAATATTTTGAGGTTACACTAAGTGTTTGGGGGGGGCGGTCCTTTAACAGACAATTTACAACCAGCTTTGCCCTAAATGTTGAAATCTGAAGGTACAATTTCTCGATTCATCCACTCTCTTGGTGGTCAGTATCCAGATGCTGTATCCTTTTGAATTCTGGAGCAGGAAAGGCATATCCACCTTTAGCTCATGAGTGCTTTGGGTATGAGAGACTATTGGACTGCACAGTAGCCCATAGCACACATTACATAGCTAGCCAAAACCCTCTTCCATCCAGGTATGAGACCATACTGCCATCTTACCTTTTGGAGCTGAACTGTTCTCAGTGGTGGCAGACAACAGAAGAAGGAGCAACAGTCTTAAGCTGCAGCAAGGAAAGTTTAGATTAGATACGAGGAAAAACTCTCCCACTAGGAGAGTAGTAAAACACTCACAGGTTACCCAGAGAGGTGGTGGATTCTCCATCCTTGGAGGTTTTTAAGATCCAGCTTCACAAAGCCTTGACTGGGATGATGCAGTTGGAGCTGGTCCTGCTTGGAGCAGGGGGTTGGACTAGATGTGACCTCCTCAGGTCCCTTCTCACCTTCATTTTCCATGATTCTGCGTGGTCTATGATTCTATCTACTGAATTATTATTTATTAGGATTATATCTCCCAAAGAAGCCAACCTATTTTAAGGTCCTTCGGGATGCATATCCACAGAAAGAACAATCTGAGGGAGTGCTGCTATGACCATTTTATAGACAAGGAACCAACATACAGAGCCAGTAGCTGGCTAGGGTAATGCAAGAAGTATGGCAGAAACAGAAATTCAGCCAAGATCTCCTCAGTCTCCATCCAGTGCCTTAACCATGAGGCTATGCTCACTTTCCTTGATCCAAAGACTATTTTAAAGAGGACCTACTCCTTCAATCATTTGCAGTCTTAAAAGCACAGTATTCACCACCACCCCCTTTCCTTTTGGACATAAAAATGTAATCCATCCTGCTGTCCATCTCCCTCAGACCCCAGGCATGCTCTCTCTGTCCGACCATGCCTGTATAGCAGATACTGTCATGGCACAGGTGACTTCTTGTTTGGTATAGCATCCTCAACCAAAAATCAGAGAAATATATGAAAGGAATGCAAGTATATTCAGAAAATCCATCTCTCTCTGCTATGTCCCTGAGATAACTGACCAGCAATTAAGTTGCCACTTCATCAATGCCGGACATCCTGAACAATTGCTCTGTTGTTTCAGGACCTCATGTCTTCACTCTTCTGTTATGCTTGTCCAATGTGGCACTTATACTTTAATGTCTTTAATGTAAAATGGTGCCTGTCAGTCTGTACTCGTCATGCCAAGAGAGGGTTTTACTGCCTCATAAAACGATGCAATGCCCCAATGTTTAAAAAAGATCTATCACTCTATCACACAGTCTTTACAGTCTCTGCGTGCATTTCTTTGTAATGCAAGGATGACTCCCAGAGCGGAAAAGCGACAGAGATAGATGGAGCAATGTCTGCTAATGAATGCCAAGAATCTTGTTCAATTCATACTTGTATATTATTTAATAGCTAAGGAAAATTGTTGAAATGTTCACACGGTAACATTAAGGATCCCGAAGAGGAAGCATCACACACAGAAGACTTCTCTTCAGTACCCTTTCAGATGAAATGATTATTTTACTTGCTTGGATACATCATTTATAATTGTTTATTTTCTTGCAGATTCACAGTGGCAGCACAGCCTCTGTCACAGTCTAGATTACCACTAAAGACTATTTTATGTTTTGTCCATTCCAGTGCTCCAGCATGGCTTTGCAACATTGTGTATGGAGTCACCAGAGTGCAGACCCTCATTTAGCAGTCTGCTTTCTTGCTCCTGACACCCTTTCCCTTCTTCTAGCTCAGTGTTTCTCAACCAGTGGGTCACAAGACTATATGAAAGGGTTGTCAATAAACTTTAAAAATAGATTCTTCTTTAAAAGGAGAAAACCGTGGCTTTTCCCTTGATGGCTGGCAGAGTTTCAACCTGCCAGGGGCTGCTTGGGCCCCCCCCCCCCACACACACACACGTGGGGTGGGGGTGCTAGGAGTAAGGGGCGCTGGATCAGGTCTGGCCACTGACGTTTAAAAACGGGTCTCGATAAAAAAAAGGTTAAAAACTACTAGCTCATCCCGAAATGCTTCCTGGGCCTGAGGATGCTGTAGAAGCAGAACCAGGATCGTATCAATCACAGAAGTCCCACGTGCCTTAAACCTGCTCTATATGGCCTCTTCGCACACACAGGGACTGTGCGATAGAGATGAATCCAGTCCATTTGGCATGCATTCATGTGCGCATTATACACATATAGGGACAGCCGTAAGGCTGCATGTGTTCAAGTGATTTTCTACTTTGCTATACAGCAGTGCTGAATGCTGATGGCTCATTACTGGGTATGACTGCAGCTAATCATAATTTTCATCTCACCACAGCCATAGGGCCTGGCTTGAAGACTATGCAACCCATACAAATTCTATGAGCCAGGTGGGTGGGGGTGACCCGATTACCCAGTGATTGCCACTCAGCCTGCCATTCCTAATACCCTTCCATCTCCATTTGCGGCAGCCCTGCCTCATCTTCATTGAGGAAGCTTTCAGTCTGCAAATGAGCATCTGGTTAAACGATACTGAACAATTTGTTACATTAGGTTCTCAAAATATTTTATTAAGTAGTTTATTTATGCTCTGTGCTTTGATAACTCTGATGAATAAACTTACAGGAGCGGGGAGAGAAAATGGAAGATGATGGAGGGCTTTTGTTCACGTGTGCATCTGTGTGTTTGTGCGCACTTTTGAGCATAATTTCTGCGCCTACTCCATAAAGCGCTACTGTTCAACGGCCCCTCCGCCTTTGTTCCTTTGATTTTGCCGACAGCTAATAGAGGCCTTTCTATCAGATCAAGCAGATTTGATTAATGTGCGGCACAAACAGAGTGCCAGGGCTTTTGATTATATCAAGCCTTATTGAGGGGGCTCTTATATCAAGTCAGGTTGCCTAAAAATTACCCTCTGGATGCACGTTTTTCTTTCAAGTTCAGGGGCATTTAGATCCAGTCTGCTTGTAGAAAAGACCTGGAAAGTGTCAGAAAGAGTCAAATCACTGGACAAATCTTGTCCACTCTCTGGTGTCTCATGATGGCTGGCACAGTTGCTTCCAGAGAAAGAGGTACTAGTCAAAATGCAACAAGATCCTCAGAAAAGCCCAGCTTCAATCTGTCCTCAAGGTCTAGAGAGGACACATGAAGATCTTGGGTTCTGGCACGTAGTGAAAATTAGACCATAAAGCAGGAGCATCCCTATGGGGAAAATTTTGTCCCGAGCACAACACAGGGCTTTTATGGCCTAAACCAGGAGGGCTTGTCCTGCATTAATGTTCTAAGGGAATAATAAAAACATTTAACTTAGTAGCTTGATCGAGGGGCTGGTAGCCAGAACCCTGGACTCTGGTCCCAGCTTTTTTATTCTGTAACTTTGGGACGAATCACTTCCCCCTTCTGTGTCTCTGTTCCCTCGTGAACAAAATACAATTTAAAAGCAACACAAGATTACAAGGAGCGGTTTAAGAGGCTTAATTAGAGCATTCTTATTTAACCACCTTGACATCCCTAAAGGGAAGGGTCTTCTGGAGAGGTGCTTTAAGGAACCAAAAAGCTCAGAAGTATGCATGGAAAATGAGTTGTTTGCATATGCCAAGAGGCAGGTAGGATATCTAACTCTCCATTTCCATAAAAAACACAGTAGCTGATGGGGGATTGATTCTAAAATGCCTTGCACCTTGCAGTCATTGTCAGCTGGGCCAAGAGAAAGAGAGTTAACTGCATTAGTCCCAAGTCAAGCAGAAGGCAGGGCAGGGTAGCAAAGATTAGCTGGGCCAAGTGAGGGTAAAAGGCTACCAGCTATCTGATGGAGTTTTATGCCAAAGATGCACAAGAAATGAGGGGATAGTGAAAGAGGTCCCGTGATACCGCATCAAATCGTGATTTTTTTTTCCTTGGGGGAGGGCACAATGACTTTCATCGTATCCTAAACATAAAAGTAGATATATCTTTATTAACATCACTCAGTGAAGCAAGGCCAGTTAACAGTGCCTGTCAACAGACTTGAAAGCGGGACTATAGAAGATGACTCGCACAAGATGAAGCAATTTGACAGGCTCCAAAAAAGAAAGCGCCTTATATTTTATACCCTTTCAATTGTCTGCCCTTATCAGACAGGCAAACCTGCAGCTTCTAATAACTGAGTGGTCACTCTGTTTTGAAGCTTCACCTTTGCCTTCCCTGTACTTTCTGCTGTACATACTCATGGCATTGTGTCCCAATTGCTTTCTGTCTGATACCGACAGCTGACAACAAGTCATCATTTCCAGTGGAAAAATAAACAGGAGGAAAATGTTTCCCCCCCTCCCTCCGCCCCAACTGGAGATTACAGGAGACAACTGACAATCAGGCCCTGTCCGTCAGAATTTCTTCCTCCTTTTTTATCTCGGAGGATGAAGATTAAATTTGTTGCCGACAGGCCCATAAAGGATACAAAACAAATAAAACCTGCCTCTTGTCTTCGGGGGAAATCAGTCTGTTACCGATGGACTTACCGCTCTGTTTTTGCTTACCCCACAGTGCCGGGGGGTTCAGGTAGTTTAAGAGCAACCAAAGATATTGGACTATGAGTCAAAGTAACTGCTCCCCACTACAGCAAGCAAATCCCAACTGGACCCTAAGTGACTCTCGCAAGGTCAGACACGGTGCGGTTGTGGCAGAGCTGAGGTGTCTTGGCTACTTGTGTCGTGACTGATCCACTACGCCACACTTCAGTCATGGGCACAAGGAAGCATATGGTACACAAGGAAGCATTTCTGTGGTTGATATATGCAGTTATGCATAGAGGTGTGTGATAAAATATACCAGCATAATCCCCACCTGGTTAATACAGGCAGCTGCTCTCTCCATCACCCAGCCTCGTTGCCTCGTGCCAACAAATGAATACCAAGCTGTTGACTCGTGACCATTTACAAAGCTACCTGTGCCTTCACACTGATGATGATATTGCCTTAAGATAGCTAAAACAATATGCTGAAACCACATATGCTAAATAAATAGACAACAGATAATGCTATGATTCTCACGCAGGGCTCTGCATTTCACTGGATTTAACCCCAAGCCTTCAGTGGACATTAATCACAGGGAATTATTTACAGACTTTAGGAGAAATAACACAATGCCATGTCAACACCAAAAGAAAACAAATAATAATAATAGTAATAATAATAACAACAACAACAACAACAACAATAATAATAATACTACAGGCCGATTTCTCAGCAGACATTGGGAGAAAGAAAGAGGGAGGTAAAATCCTTTGAGTATAAACAGATTGTACTATTTATACATGAAAATATTTTCTGCATCTATAAACTTACCATGCCCAAGTACTTTAATTAATTGCAGTGGTTGCTATGGAAACTCTCCTAACTCAATTATAGATCTACAAAGAAGTGCAGTGTATTTATGGCTGTGAAGCAGGTAGTTCTCATGCTGAAACTAAAGCAGGAAGCAGGCATTGAGAAATTAAGCACGTTCTGCTGCCCATTGTTACCAACTACAGAACATGGATTTTGGCCAACTTTGACCAGTTTCTCCAACTTCTGAAGGGAGCTTTTGGTCCTCAGAAGGGAGCTACCATGCGGGGGCTGGCTCAGTGGAAAGCTGACTCAGTGGCTTTGATCCCGAGTTGACAATGGCTGCAAGGGTGGCTGTTGCTATAAGTGGCTGGTTCTGGAGAGGACCACCCTACTCTTCACAGGACAAGTGCTCTTCCAAAATCTCAGAATTTGAAGGCACGCAGAAGGGCTAGGCAGTCTGGTCTAGTGGGTAGACCAGAGAGACATGAGAGATGGGTTCAACTCCTTTTTCTGCTACAGACTTCCCCTGTGAGACTGAGCAAGTCCCCTCATCTTTCCTTGTGCCTCACTTCTCCATTTGTAAAACCTCCCTTTGTCATGGAGATGCCACGAGCCTAGCAAAATACATATATCCACCCATGACTGCAAGCTGCTCCAGTGCTACTGAGAGGAACGTTTCAAAAGACACTAGTCAATCTAATGCCATTAAAAGTAATCATTTACAACCAGCTAATTTTTCTCCTTGATAACTTTAATGACCAACACCAGGCACCGGAGTAGGAAATTTAGGCTTCTTGGTTAGGGACATAAATTACACGTAACATGGAGGACGTGATCGGAAACTGGTTCAAATCTCTAACACAACACAAGTTCAGTGCACATAAACCACTTTCAAAACGACAGAAATCAGTTTAAGAGAAACCTGGATGGACGTAGCATCAGACGTAACCCATTTAGGTTAAATTGGTTTATTGAACTTTGGTCCCAGATCCCCTCCAGAGTTCAGTGAACTCACAGTTCCCCAGCATCTCAAAATGCTTTACACATCTTCCACAAAGCACCCCAAACAGAGTGGCGGGCTAGCTTTGGCCCAAGCTGTCTGCTCCAGCCAAACAGGGAGGCATGCTTTAGTGTCCCCGGCTTCCGGCCTGGGCCACTGCAAGCCCGTGGCTGAATTTCTGGAATTAAAAGTGAAAGTCTGTTCAGCTGCTTATCACTTCAATGTAGGCAGCTTAGACTAACCTGCAAAGATGGAATCGATTCAGCCTCGGGCTTTCTGACTCTCTGTACTTTGCCCTTGTAAAGTCCATGTGATAGTTTGCCATATTCGACTGGTCTAATTCACCGATGCCATTCAGCTTCCACCAACAACCAAAGCCAGAGGCATCAGAGTAGTGAAAATGTACCCATTTGTTCAGTAAGAACATATGGGGAGGAGTGGCATTTCTGGCTGAACCCCACCTGTAACTGCCTTTACTGGCTCGAAGGCATGAGGAACAATAACTTTCACATCCATTGTCAAAAATCATCTTGCCACATAAACTGACTTCCACTCTCCTCCATGATGTCTTACGCACATCTTCAATACTTTGGCATCCTTTTGTACAAACAGCTTCGCCTGACAAAAGCCGCTGCTTTTTCCTGCCTAAATGTCTGTGTCACCACTCATCTAGGGTGTTGTTTTTAGTCACTGTTGCATGTTTTCTCCCTCTTACAGATTGTCACTTTTACTGCAAGTGTCCTTTTTCTGCTTCTATATTAAATGCCTCGTTAGATATTTCTAAAGGTATCTTTAGTGAGACACTGATATTTTTTACCCCTCTGCCCCGGCCCTTCAAGGTCTCCAGCAGAGCCTTCAGCTTGTTTCTTAAAGGTTAAGCGCAAGTTCCAGAAGAGAAGCCTGAACTTTGGAAAACTAAAGCAGGAAAATCAAAACCTTCAGAGAATACAGTATTGTTACGTGAGGAGTGGTGAATATGAATGACAAACTGGCAGGTGGAAAAGCAGGGCAGAAAATACTGACACACTCTCAGAAGAACAACTTTATCTTTCTTTGCAAACATGCTGCTACTTTTTCATCCTTTTCCATCCTGCCCTGCTCTACAGAACATGACAACATGCAGAGCAGGAAGATGCTGGGGGCTTTTCATTTGAGCACAGCTCCTCACCAGCTGTGACTGCACTCCCCAAAGGATGTGCTATGTTAACTCTTAGGAAACTGAAAGCCAAAGGGATGATCGGCAAACGTCACAGTCTTAAATGGTACAAGAAGTTATGCTATGCCTTTTGGACAGGGTCTTTAAATTATAATGTTCTGTTTCATTTTCTCCTAAAATACTCCCCTCGCCCTGCCCTGGGACTGAAATGCACATGCGGCCAAAAATCTTAACTTTTAGAAAATGCTTTCCAATATTTATTCTGTATTTCTCGCTGCTCATTTTCATCCCATTACTCCTAGCTCCAAACCTTCAGATTGCACAATTTATTGGGCACAAGTCAGGGGTAACTGGGGGAAATTTAATGGTCTCTGATATCTAGGAGGTCAGGCCAGATGATCTAATGGTCCCTTCTGCCCCTAACCTCTGTGCATTTCTGAATTATTACCGCACACAATCTGCCTTTGCTATCTACATTCATCAAATATTTGGAGGAGAATTTAAATCTCAATCCAGACATTTCCAAAGGGTGCATTCCCAGGTGCAATATGAGCATCAATAACATTTTGTCTTTCTCTAGCCCTCTCACCTCAGGATCCCAAACTACCTGACAACTCTAAGCCATTGATTTGCCTTCGTAATATGCTTGGAAAGTAAATCAGTAGCATTTTTTTTTTCTGGATGAGCAAAGCAAGGGAAAGAGGTATATGAAAAAAAGGCAGAGTATCTGCACTGTACCTCAAAGTAAGTTATTGGCACAGCTGAGCACAATCTGGGAGTCTTGAGGCTCCATGACGCAGTGTTTTAACCTATCAGTCACAGTGGAACATTATTAAGTCATGGACATGCCTTTTATAATTGATTTTTTTAATTTCCCAAGTATCACCCTGAATCTGAAGAAGGTAAAAGATTAGTACGCAATGCATCCTTGTACTGTGCAAAATGTCATCACCCAGTTCTGTCTGTCCTGTAGAAACGTCTGCTGTTCCTAGTCTCATACGCCGAGTACAGCTCTGACACTTGAAGTCTGGCTCCAGTCCCCTGTGCTAGTCCAGTCCTGGGACTCTTCATCCACAGCCTACACAATTATGACCTATGGCAAAAGCTTCTGTTCTACTCCTGGACTTCTCCTTTGCAGACAGCTCATAATGTGGCAATTATATGTTATATGGACCAGTGGGAACACCCTATCAATTCAGATTACAGGGGCAAACCACAGTTTCTGCCTTATTTAAAAATAATGTAAGGTTTACTGACAATGTAATGTTTAAAATGGAGCCACATAAACAAAAATCACTTTTTGACTGCTAGCACAGCATACATCAACAATTAAAGCAAATATATTAAAGAAGTTTTTCATTATGGAATGGATTTTATTAAAGATAATAAAAAATGGCTAATTAATCCTTTTTGCCATGAAGATATGTAGAGAGAATTATTTCCATAGGCTAATTTCCATATCTGAGCAAAATCCTTTAAATACATTGAATATAATTACAAAATTGCACCAGTCTAAAGGGATTGTATACGTCTTGGTACAGGCATAAGATTTAGCATTTATGCTAACAGGAACTACTGACAGCCATTAAAGGAAGAGATTTCTAGCACATAGCTTTGTGTTATCTTCTCTAAACACACAAGCACATGGAATTTTTTTACTACGAACTATGCATGTGTATTAAATTAATCTTCATAAAACCCAGAGTTTGTTCATGCAAATTGATGAATTGTGATCCCTACACATAAATTATTTGTCAGCACATAGTGATTCAGATTTAAAGATACAAAAAGATGAATATCAAAGTCACTAAATGTGTGATCAATCAACACAATAAAATCCCAGCTTCATTCAAGTGACCATTTAGCAAGAAAACTCATTCTTCTGTGCATCCATCCGAAGAGATACCTTTTCACTATTTCATTGTTCTGCGAAGCCCACTCAAAAGTCTCTTATCGCAAACATTTGCAGTCTGCAGGGAAATTCTCAAAATTCAGTCTAATTCAGACAACACAGGAAGAACACATCGAGTCTGTGGCAGTGCGACATCCTGGGAGAGACTATGCTTTCTGCATATCATTGCTGGCACACAACTGCAGGTGAGATGTCTGATTAAAGGTACCTTTGAATTTTGGCTCAATGTTCTCAGAGATTTGCTGCTTACGACTGGAAACTGCTTGCATAACAACAACTTTCTTTTACATTTTTAGAGCTCAAAAGTTTTTCTCCAGATTAAACTGTCTTAAAACAGATACAGAAAATTTATGGGGCTTCAGACTACAAAAACATGTTGATGAATGTCTTTTCAAGACTTACTCTTGTCTCCAGGTTATCTAAGTCCAAGAGAGAGAAACAAGATTGAAAAGTATTTATAGCCTATGTTGATTTCAAGTGTTCAAACTTTTGATTTTTGACCCAAAAAACCCCCCAAAGTAGTGCACAGTCAGACTGAGACGTGTGGTCTGCATTGATCTAAAACAGTATGGAGCTATCTTTTGAACAAGTTGATGTATGCTGCTAGCAGTCAAAAAGTTGAAAGATGACTACCAAGAAAAAAATCATCCACTAACAAGGATTTAATATGAATTGTGTCTAGGGGAAAAAGCATGACGGCTAGGAAAGTTCTGAGCCTCGCATCAGTTTTAAGGAGGTTGGCTGCGATGGGGTTTCGATGGGAGCAGAACTGTATCACGGCAATCATACACTCAGGTGTAATTTAAGACCACTACTTCCATTTTTCCCCCAAACCCTCTAGAGTTCTCCTGAAAACTGCCATCAGATAATCTTTCCTACCCCACAAAAAACGGGTATGACTACCTATTCTGTTTTTATAGCCCTCATCTCTAATAATATGCCAAGCACCTTCCAGAAGTGCACTGAGCGATGCCCATAGCATCTGCCGCATGTACTCCTTTCCTTCTCTCTTCCTCTTCCCCAAGCACTATTTCATTTTATCAGTAAATTCCCATAATTTCAACAGACTAGTATTTTTGCAGGTTTAACCTCAACTCTAAATGCCTTGTGTTTATGACATACCCAGTTTTGAAAGCTGACTTACACAAACTACAGGGATCTGTTTGCACCTTGATATCACCCTCATTAAGATGTTGGCGTGGTGTAATTGGTAAACAGTTGGTAAGTAGACTATTTCCACTCGTTTGCTACACTTTACTCATGAAGGAAGACTCAGTTCTTTAAATTAAGCTACTCCTTTCATGTAGTTTTGAAATGTGTAGTCCACATAAATATGTAAACCCAAGACATACTTCCTGTTGTTATCATACATTTATACACACAACTTTGTTATTCGATGTTGTGCTGGCACCAATTCGCTTTTTTTCATTGAAGTCTTAGCAAAACCAAAGATCCAACAGAAATGGACAGCAAAAGCACCCTGGTGAGGTATCTATATGAGCAGATCTGAGTGACAACGTAGGGGACGGTTTATGCAATGATCTAGTACTTTTGCTACATGGGTTTCTGTTCTGTTCCAGAAGGTAGAGGATTTAAGGCTCTAGGACAAATACTTTGGCCTCCTTTGCCAGCTCCATTTACCAGGGAAAGGTCACAGTGTAGATGAACCTAAGTCCACTAATTGCATTTTTTGAGAAAAAATTAAAAACTTTAATTGAAATGAGCACAGAATAGGAAAGGTAAAGTACTTTGCTGAACTTTAAAAAGCCTGCAGTCCACTATATCTGCATTGACTATCAGATTCCCGCATTTGCTTTAGCGCAAAGTCAGCTCCAATATCTTCATAGCCCCTGGCTCACTTTGCCTCTTTTATAGTCTCTCAAAAATAATAATAATAATAAAAAAAACCCCCACCTGTTTAAACATATAGGAAGCTTGCAAATGCCTCTCTATATAATGCAAGAATATCTAGCTGCTTGCAAAGACATACCTTTGAGACTTCAGAGCTATACTTTGCTTTGTGAAGTCTGCTTTCCCTTACTTCTCCACTGCCCTTTTTCTTTCTCTGAGGTTTAAATGAGTCAGAGCACGTTAGATATACCCAGCTTCCCCAAGACTATGAGCACCCATTTAATTCAGAGCCAGCAACAAACCACGACCCCATTGACAAAGCTGCAGAAGCTTTGCACTGAGAATCTTCAGTGCCAAACGTATGGGTGTCGATTGCTTGGGCTATCTTTAAGAAAGCAAGATGCTGCCCAGTTGCTGTGACCACCCACCTGGTATAGGAGCAGGCTAGTATATTATGTAAGCCCTCCCTGGAGTAAACTTCTTTCCAACTGCCTGCAGAAGTTCAAGTCCCACCGGTGATCCCATTTCATGACAAACAATTCCTGTGCACACATGCAGATGCCACGGTGCTGGGTGGGGATATGGGCTTTGGAGAAAGAAAGCACCAAGGCTCGAGCTACAGGAGAACTTCGCTTGCCCTATAAGAAAGTAGCTGACACTTCTGTCAGAGGCCAGCTAGCTAAAGGAGCTGTTCTCCCTTAAATAGGCCATGATATTTAAGTTAACTTGCTTTGGACACCTCTGAAACGTTCCAAAACCAGTTGAGTCTCCATCTTTAATTAAAAGCATCATTTTTTATTTTATTTTCTTTTGCTGTTATTGTTCTGCTTTTGCACTCTTTAGACAACACCAGTAATTGGACATGATATTTACCTCTGCAGCATTTGTGGAAGCAGAACCTGATAGGGAATTAGTCCATGCCTCACTGATACAGAGGCAGTCTCTGCGGGCCTGGATTATCAGGGTTAGTTTAGCAGCTAGCTTCGTTACAGCACATTATACAAAACTGGACGTCTCGGAGGGCCTGGAAAGTGCTACTGAGGAATAGCAACTTGACGTCTGTTTTCTTCATCACATTATGGCTTAAAGCAATTAAAAATGACAGAGCTAATCTGTTGCAGGAATCAGCCATGTCACTGGGTTATTTTTTGCAAGTTCCAGACTGACTACAGCTTCACAACTTTTAATTCAATTATATAGGGCTGCTCTCTTATTTTTCTTTACTGGAAAAATCTCCCAGGACTTTTGAAGCCTCAGCAGAATGTGGGAAAAACTGGGACTGCTTTATAAGAAAAGAGGCACACTGAAAATCTATATGCAGAAATAAGCAGAAAACAGGTTTTGCTTCTACTTGGGCATTATGCAAGAGCAAGGGACACTGGGGGGGGAAACTTTCTGTGCATATCCTGTGCAACTGGCCTATGGATCTCATTTCTGCAAGATATAGGTAAGATACAAAAATACTAAACAGAATTAAAAGTAGCATTGAACATCTACACACACGCACTATAATCATGGGAGCATGCATTAACCATGCTCAGTCGATTCTTCTCTCTTTTTCCTCCATTTTATTTACAAAATTCTGTGGAAATTTAAAGCCTTGCGGGGGGGAGGGGATCTTAAGGAAGACGGTAACTGTGTCATGTATCCTACAAGCATCACAATACAGAGTTAACTGTTGCATATGACCTGCATACCTGACTCTTAAGTTTTTCTTTAGTAAAGAACCCCTTGCACAGCATTATTTGCAGGTCCCTTTCTTCGCAGTAAAAGGAATATAAGCAATGTCAGTAAGTAACTGTATAGGAATAATCTCAAGCTGAAGTAAAACAAAGGAGTTTGTTGCTAGGATCCACCAGCACACGCTGAACAACTGGGCAACGAATTGCCCAGTAAGGGTTAACCTTATTACATACAAACAGTTCATCTACAATGCATTTAATTCAAGTTCTTCTTGTTCTAATGAATTAACTGCACTTGAGCAGACTGCCACTGAGAACTTGTTTGGGAAAATAGCTTCAATAAAAATCACATCAATAACAAGACCTCCAAACCATTTAATAGGCAGGAAATGCCTAACCAGAGACTTTCCTTCCTTTCTTTTGTCCCCCCCCCCCAAAAAACAAAAAAAAAATCTTCAGAGGATATAAACACTCCACAATATATATTTTTAAATACCGGGTATGCAACACATTCAAGTATCATTAATGGGGGAGGGGTTTAAAGGAAGGAATATACACCCACACAGAGATTATGAGTCTTGGATTTAAAACCTTATGTCCAAGTTTTTTAAATTATGCTAGCAGAAAAAAATTCTATTTTAATGACTGCTCAAAAGAGATGATATTTGCATTTTAATTCTGTTGTTCTTACTTAAAGGAAGGTGATGGGGCCACAGAGCTAACTTAAGCAATAGTGTTAAGAAACTACTTAAGCAAACACAGCTCCAGTGATAACCTTCAATGTTCATTTATTTGTTTTAACAAAATTAGTCGGTGGGACGGATGTATCGTTTATATAAGAACTGCATCTATCTAATGGATGCAGCTGGCTACCCATTGTAGTAGGTGTTACAGGACAATCCAGGTTTCAGGCATCTTCAACTTAAAGGCTATAAACGTGGAAAACACTTACATATATGCTTAACATTAAGCATATGTGTATATCTTACTGGAGTCAATCATTTCCTGAATTGGGGCCCAAATATTTGTAACTGTTGATTCATATAATTCATCATTCAGACATCATACCATTTTACACTCTCAGACTGTTTGGGCACAGTATTTAAAACGTGGCATAACAACTGGAAGGTACCCTCATCCAGGATGTTACAAGAGAGATGTTTTAAGGTGAACAGGCACACCTCTACAGAACAAGTCAGGGGAGAAAATGAATGCTCTAGCCAATTACACTAAGTATGAAAATCCTCCTTTTAAAGTAATTACTCCTATAAATAAGTTAAGATTTCAAGTCTTTAGGAAAGGGACCCTGCAGTGTTTTCTTTTTAATGATAAACAAGGTTGTGGGGGGCCCAGGGGTCTCTAACTGAAAAGGCAATGCCTTTGCATTCATGCTGCCTTAGTACCAAGCTGGGATAAAGTTCAATACAAATTCAAAGGTGAGAACCACCTGCCGAATTGCTAGCACCACTTCCTTCTGTAACCTTGGGCTGCTGTGGATACAACCCCTTAACATATTGGTCAGGCTTGATTCTATTTGCCATGTGAGATCTGATGAGATCACAGCCGGAGTTACTGTGGCTCTGAATGACAGTAATTGCCCTTTTTAATACCATGTTTCTATATTCAGAACATACTAGATCTTGAAGTTTGAATAAGTTGAATTTAAACAGGATGGTATCATGCAAATGAAGTCCCAACTACTTACAATGTGGATTTTTTCCTTTTTTTTTTGACACCTCAAAACTGCCCTAATCAGCTATGAATTACCAAGTAGAAACTTGAAGGAACTGGAAAGCTTTTAATTTGGACTGAAAGGTTGCAGGTTGTAATCCTTGAAGAGGGACATCCTCCATATATGGACATTATGAACACAGTATATACAAGAGCAAAACAAAAGCTCCTTCATGTTGTCTTTTCCCTCAGTTTAAGACTTCTAAATGAATAGAGATTCTTCAGCTTTCCATGTCCATTCAGGTCATTGGCACATATAATTTTCCTGGGATGGCAATCTGTCACAAATTGCCCAACTCAGCATAAACTATTTAAGTAGCCACCAAGTAGTGAAGACACCCAACCTCTACATAACTGGGATCAGATGCAGGCCATAGATTTTGAATGTTAAAGCCACCAACTTTTAGACTTTCACCAGCCATACAGTGCCCTAAGAATTTTGCTGGCTATTAATATTATATATATATATATATATGATATATATGGCTGTAGAAACCATTTAGAGCAGGGATGGGCAATTATTTCAGGTGAATGGCCACTTACTGAATTTTGGCAAGCCATCGAGGCCCGCATGACAGGCAGCTAGGGGAAGATAAATATTAATTTTCTAAATTTTTTAGAGGCTCTGCAGGCCGGAAAGAATGGCCTGGAGGGTTGCATCAGGCCCGTGGGCCACATTTTGCCCACCCCGATTTAGAGAGTTGTGTTTATTCTTCTTGTTAAAACGAGATTTTACGTCCTTTCATTTCTATTTTTACTTCAAAAATAGATGATTATTAATTTATTATCTGGATGAACCAGTTCCAGGGGGACTGCCTTGTCTGTTCATTATATCTTTGTTTGTACTCATTGCATTCATGATCCTTCTCCTAGAATCAGCATCTGGTATGAAGATTCAGTAACGACAGGGTTAAGCTCACACACATGGTCATTACGTTAAAGGAACAAAGTCATAGTAACATGTACTATAATATGCTGCAGTTAGAGCAGAGCAATGGGCACCACAAAACTAAAGGGTTGTCTCTTCAGTCCAGGAATTTCTGACCAAAAAAGATTATGCTTCCAACAGATTTCACAATGCAGCGCACTAATTTAATGAGTGCTGTCTGTGATGCTGTCATGGTTTTAGCTGCTAAAAGGCTTTTTAAAAGAGCTGAAAGTATATTAAACGCCTTCTTAATATTTCTTCCCTTGTTGGCAATTGGTATAGCTCTTACAGGCTTGCCAATGGGAATGGGAAAGAAGGTGCTATGGACAACAGCAGGTAGCAAGGAAGATGGACCACTACACAATTTTTCCCATGAAGACATACTTTGTAAAACACTCAAAATAGATGTTCTTCTGTAAATAAATAAATAGATAAAATAAACGGATATGATCCATTCTGTTTATCAGTAAAATTTAGTAGCTAAAAATAGAGGAGTTTTTGTTCTTATGAAATGTTAAGACAGAGGGTTTATTTTTCTTTTATTTTCGTAAGTTTGCATCATCTTTCTTTTTATAGTTTGCGTCTTCAATGTTGAGAAATGTAAAGTGCTCCACCTCGGGACAAGCAACCCCCAACATACCTACAGGCACCAAACTGACCAGCACCACGAATGAAAGGGACCTGGGGGTAATAATAGACCACAGTATGAATATGAGCCTGCAGTGCGATGCTGTAGCCAGAGGGGCAAATAACTCTCTGGCATGCATCAATCGATGCATCTCTAGCAAAGCCAAGGAGGTGATTCTTCTGCTCTACTCAGCACTGGTGAGACCACAGCTGGAGTACTGCATTTTAACAAGGACATGGACAAGCTTGAGAGAGTCCAAAGAAGAGCCACTCATGTGATGAGAGTTTTAAAAGCCAAGCCATAGGAGGAAAGGCTGAGGGATCTGGGGCTCTTCAGCCTGAGGAAAAGAAGGCTGAGAGGTGACCTGGTAGCAGCTTACCACTACCCTAGGGGAGTACATCACGGGCTTGGTGAGCAACTGTTCACCAGGGCACCCAAGGAGAAAACCAGGAGTAATGGTCACAAACCCTGGAAGATCGATCCAGGCTCAACATTAGGAAAAACTTCTTTACAGTCAGGGTGCCCAGACTGTGCAATAAGCTCCCTCCAGAGGTGGTGCAATCGCCTACCCTGGAAATCCTCAACAGGAGACTGGACAGTCACCTTGCTGGGGTCACCCAACCCCCAGTTATCTTTCCTGCTTGGTGCAGGGGGCTGGACCTGATGATCTTCCGAGGTCCCCGCCGGCCTTACAATCCATAAATCTTTCTGTTCACAGTTCACAACTAGAACTGAAACAGTTTCACAAGTCAAAAAAATAAATCTATTTCTTCTGGGATTTTTTTTTAAAGCCCAATTATCAAGCTCAGAAGCCCTAATTCTCTCTCATAACCAGGTGTAGATCAGGAATAGCGGCATTATACATCAATTGAGTGGTGGCAGTTTCTATTACAGGAGAAGAGAATCAAATCGAAAAGGTTCAGAAAGTTGAGCTAAATTAATCTAAACAGAACTCAGTACTGAAGAAATATGAGGTTTAGGTGCCAGCTTTTGAAAGGGGGAATTAGGACAACAGCTTCCTCATGTTTGACTGAATGTGCTACAGCTGGAAGAGCAAAAACAAGAATGTTCTTCCTGTGAATAGATTTGCATTGCATAATGCCAGAGTCTGGGCAAACCCCAGCTACACCTCTCACAGCTAGCTAGTTGCCAGCATGGGTCCTGTTCAATGAAAACTGCCCCTTACTTTTCATCTAGTGTTCTTCCCCCATACCTCCTAACCACAAGCCAGGACAGGCAAGAGTGAAACCTGACCACAGAAAAATCGATCTGTGGTCGAGGTATAGTGAGATTCAGTAAATAATGCATCAAAGACACAGACAAGGCTATATCTTGAATCACTGCACACTTCAAACTCTCTGCGACATGCTTAACAAATTTTTAACCATCTCCTGAAGCACTGGTCGTAATTTAGTCCAACACACTTAGACCATTCGTAAACTTAACATTGGGGGCTTTAAAAGTGAACTGCTAGAACAAAGCTGAAAAATTAACTGTTTTTTTCCTAAGTAGAAATTATTCAAATTCATACACATGTTTGTTTATGCTTCTTACTATTTAGTGGTTAATGGTTCACATCCCCCAGAGCACTAAATTCTTGTTTTAGCTCCGTAAGACCCTTTCAGGATGCAAATAATGAAGATCATAGCTGCTGCAATAGAGAGAAGAGAATTTAGTTTGATATCATGCCTTTGCAGTCACGGTGTCCCAATTTTTTTTTTCTATAATGCATTAGATATTGATGGGGTAGTGACTGTCTGAGAAAATGTGACATCCTTTTTGTAATCAGCCAAGTAGTCCACACGCAGCCTGGTATATTAGAACGTGCTCTACTGAAATGAGACTGGAGAATCCCTTATTTCCATCAACGCTGCTACCTGACCTCCTGCTTGTATTTGATCTGTTTCTGTATCATCGCCTTTTTCTTATTCCATTTGCTTCCCTCCCATCATAAAGAGTCTTCTTTCCATCGAATCCTGCTTCCCAGTTGCTCATGCCCTGCCAACTGGAAGTACCTAGTCCTTTGGTTAGGTGTTGTGCACACAAATTGAATGAGCAGCAGTAACAAGAAAAGCAACAAAGCTCTGTCATTGCTCTAAAACCATCTGCAGCGCTACTCGATTCCCATGCTTTCATCTGCCGTCCAGATTTAGATCCCTGTCTCATTTATCTTTTGAAAGAAATGCTTCCATCACGCTGTATAAAAAGGCTGTGCAATACTAAAAGGGGAGTGCTTGGTGTGTCATTCAGAAATTCTGCTGACATAAAAGTTCAGGGCTCTACATTGGCCTCCACAGCTAATGCTACTTTCCCTCCGTTAAGGCTAACAAAGGGAAAGCGAAGCAAAGAATTTCAGGTGAACTAAAAACCTGAGCTGGGAGCAGGTCACGAACTGCAAGTCTGGGGCCACAGTTCTTAGGAGTGCAGTCTGAGTTTGCAAAAGGGACAGCAGATGCACTTCAAATGACCTTTACATCCAACCTTCTCCCAAGTTTAGAGGGGTTCAAGATCATGGGTTTTGGTCTGTGCCCAGTGTCCCTCCAACTTTTCAGGTTGGCAATCACTTTATTCAAGTTTAAAACTTGGAAGAAATGCACCCCCTTCACATTTCCCGGAAGAATAAGTGCAAAAAAACTGGACAGGTGACAAAAATATCAACTCATTAAGTAAATATGTGCGTGTTTTACTGATGCTTGATCTTGAAGACAAAGGGTTTGCGGGGGAGACAGCATAAGATTTTCTTGACTTTAGATTGTAATGAAAATGGTCAAAGCCTTGCAACAAACCTGCACACAGCAGTTCAGAAACCCTGGCTCACAACAATGAACAGCTCAAAATATGAATAGGTTGTCACTGCAGTACTAACATTACTACAATATGCAAAACAGTTTCGGTGGCAATTTTACAAAAAAACCCAAAATAAAACACTTCCACGTTTTCACTACCTCATCTCTGCTAGGACAGATATGGAAATGCCATGAGAGAGGGCAATCTTGAATAATTTCTGCTCCTATCAAACCAGTAATGAGTCAAAATCCCAAGGGCATCTGTTCCTGGGAGAAATCCAGAATGATTTCTGAACCATCTGGTTTTTGAATAAGCATTCAAAACATGTCATTGCCTGTCTGACAAGAATGGATCCCTAAATCTTGAAATTTGCCCAACATTAAGCTAGAGTTAGTTTTAAACTTGATTGTTTTCATTTCCAGCAACTGTTACTCTATGTCAAAATATTAAAAACATATTTTCCCTGTTATATGACATTTTGAAGTTACAAGCAATGAGATTGACTTAAGGCATCCGATTTACACGTATTAACTTCTCCTTTTAGGTGCATAGATATAAATGGCACCAATGCTAGAGTTTGAATCTAAAAAAAATTAAGGCGTCACGTGCCTTTCCATTCAAATATGACTGTATCTGCAACGAGAGGATTCCTACGCAGCTCATCTTTCAGAGGGAATCGAAGAATAACTCATTCAGTAGAAATCAGAGACAGACCATATAGTAAGTTCATTTTCCCATTTTAATTCTAGGCCTTAAGAATGTGTTGAAACAAAAACAAGCATTTTTTCCCCCTTCACCATTTGGAGCAGATAACTTCGACAACTTTGCAAAGTCTTGCCTCTGAAAGCCTGCAGCAAACGTTCTTATTCTGATCTTTACCTGCTTGTCTAATGTGGCATGGAGGAATGTCTCTTTTACAGCATGCGCATTACTCAGAGTACATAAGGCATCTTCAAAGGGGAGAGTTTGGAGATACTATAATATAATAATGCAGTTTTGAAGTTTACACTGGCTGAATTAAGATCCTGGAATCACAGATAGGATTTGGCAATCGGTGACCCTCTGGAAACCATCCTAAGAGACAGAAAGGCATGGGCTCTCGGTGCTCTGTAACTCTAAATGAACTATTTGAAACAATTAAGTTGAATTCATAGACGAACTGCTTTGCCAACAGTGGAAGTGTGGTATACTAGCTATTCCTTGGTCATTGTTATTCAACTCCATCACCTGCTATTGTCTGCAATCTCATATTGGCTGTCTCATCTATCAGACATACTCTTCCTACATGTACTCTTATCTGTATGAGCAAGCAAGCATGTAAAATCATCAGCTTCAACAGGATTTCTCTGAGGGTGTTGCTCTGATCCTAAGACTATCCATATCCTGCACCCCTTGCCCTCAACATACCAGCATACCATCTGCAGGCTGTGCTGCAACCAACTTCACAGTATTTCCTTCAGTTATAATGAGGCCCTAAGTTTGTAAGTAGAAAGGTTTTTGTAGTTGTTTCCTGATATCTCTGTTGCTTCCCAGTGTCTCACTCTGTTTGGAGAGTTAATACAAGCTCACCCCCATCCCCAGTGTCTATGACAATATAATGTCCACCACCTGGATTTGTTATGCAGGTAAAAACCATAGCAGAGATGCTGCTGCAGAACAGATGCAAAACAGGAGCAATGCATTTATTATTAAGACAAATAAAAAAAAAAATGCTTTGTGTTATGAAGGATGAAAAGAATATTAGTAGTAAAAGCTCCTGGATTGGCAGCATCTCAAACGTGAGTCTGGCAGCAGACTAGGTGTGAGCCCTGAATATCTGTCTCCTCGCAATGCTCAGGAGCAACTCCAGTGGTTATCTGTTCAGCAAAGCTACACAGCTATCAGGCAACTGGTCAATGAAGTCAAGTAGTGAAAAAATTCACTGGTCACATACCCCATCCTCCCACTTTGTGGGTTGCACAGTAACACAACTGTAGACCACCTGGGCTGCCCAAAGGCATTAGTCGTCAGCTACTCTGGAGCTCTGAGCCCAGATATGGAGAAAGGCTGGAGGTACAAAAATTTCCACAGTGTAGAGAAAGCTTTACTCTGTTTTAAGACCAACAATAACTATCTTATGCCTGTAGCTCCTTAATAATTAATGCACTGAATCCTGGGTCAAATTCAACCAGTCTGATGCAACGAATGAACAAATAATGAGACAAGCATCATCTCCATCATCAATAACTAAAACGAACTTCATGTGACAGAAACAAGGAGAGGGAGGAAACGCAATTGGTAAATAAAACCTGGCAGGGGTAGGATGGGCATTTCATATTTATTCCTGGCCTCCCCCTGCCCCCACACCAAAGCAGGTGATTACAGAAACAGATGCCGAGTTCCAGAAAGTAGATGAATCAATACACAGCTAAATTACACAACCCATAAAAATCAATAGAACCCCAAGATGTAACACTAGGATATAAAAATCCGACAAATAATAAATAAAGCAGAACCATATTTAGGGACTGCCTTGATCATCATGTCTTGTAGCGGTCAGGTATACTGCCAGTATCTTAGTCAATTCGTATTAATAATTGTCCAAAAAAAGTCAGCAATACAGCTGTCCAAATTGCAAATCTCCCGGGTTTTTCTTTAAATGGCAAAAAATCCTCAACTTTCATGGGCATCTCCTTGGTATACCATCATGATCATGTTAGCCATTTCCCAAAACTACCACTTTTTTCTTTTGGGACCAAGACTTGGGCCTACTGCATGTGCATAGCAATCAGTCCATCTACTGCCAAGGACACATTTTTAGCCTTGACATGTAACAAGAAAACCATTTATAATGATGTTTTCTTTTTGTTGCTGTTTGTCAAGGGAAAGATAGGTTGGTAGACAAGACCAGCACATAAACAATGCAACAGCAGTCAAACTAATATTCATTTTATTTATAGAATAGATTAGTTGTGATGTTTGTCTACATAGTTTCTGGAGAAAAAGTCAAACTGTATGTCACTTGTTTTATTCGATTCCTTTTCATTCATTCATAACAATGTGGTTAGTCAGGTATCAAGGCTCCTCAAGCCACTGCTGTGCCAACGAAGCTCTTAGAGCATATACTTAATGTCCAACAGATCAGCAGTCCCATTGATTTAAACAGAATGAAATAAAGGCGCTCTTAAATGAATTTTTCTTACCTACTTTGCAGCACTGATCTCAAAGCAACGTTGCCCGTTTCTTTTATTGAAAGTTGTATGATGTTTGTGTGCGCTCTTAAAGACCCAGCTCCTGAAGTCCTGTAAATACATACGAAAATCATCCCTCTTTCTTCACATTTAAAGCTTATAGGCCACATGTTCATGAAAACTCAAAACCCAAGTGTTCCCGACAGTCTTAGAAACTAGAACAGAACACAAAAATCACCCCAGATTTAATATCCCTATGGTTTGTTTTTTTCTAATAACCTCATGATTTTTTGTGAGTCTGGGGTTAGTGATACTGCAACTTTTCTACCCACATTATAGATGGGATAATAAAACCCTAAGCGATTAGCCTGAAGTCAGAACATAGAAAGGAAACTGTGAGCTGTATCCTTTGTCCAGTCCCTACTCATGAAGACCACCATTTCTTTTTTTTTTCTTTTACTTTTAACATGGCGTTTCTCTCTCAGATCCCTAAAACGAAACAGGGATGTTATGAGAATGCTCCAAGCCAACCTGTCTGTAATATAGCCAATTAATAATATGCAAGTGCATGGAATAAAAAATATGTAACCATTCAACCATCATACGACATATTAATACCTCCTGTTGTTAATGCTTCCTCAGTGCATTTCATCAAGTAGTAGGGAGATAACAAAAGTAGCTGGGGAGAGCTCAGCCTCATGTGCGGTACCATTAAATCTCTACAGAGCTGCATCTCTTGTGTACTAGACTTGAGGAGCAAGTGAACAGTTCCACCTCTGCAGCATATTTTATCCCAAGGGTAATCTGTTTTATACAGAGGCATTTTTAAACTCTGCTGTTTTGGAGATGTAGGCAATATGCAGTATCGAAACCCCACAAAGGAGTAAAAATTCACAAAGGGCATGCATGTCAGCTGGATGATGAGGTGCAGTCACTGTGCGGAAACATGGTGAGCACTGGAGGATGCACAGAAATGGACTGGAACTCATTTTAAAGGTTAGTGGGATGTTCCGACGCTCTCTCTGCTTTGTCTCTTGTCTCTTGACAAGCCACAAAGTGGATGACAGCACTTATGACTGTTCGCTGAAGACGGTTATGCAGTTTTTCATTCAACTTCTAGCCAACTGGCACGGAGCTACAGAGCGCTTGGGGCTCTGTTTACTTGCAAGAGAGAGAAGCAGAATCCCTTTCCTCACTCCTCACATACATTTATTCACAGGAAAAATACGAGCGGAGGAAAAGGTTAACCAGTGTGGAGAAGCGAGTAGGGCTTTACTAAATGACACCGAGAACTGGAATATTGGTGGTGATACCATTCTGTCCTGTTTGCACTGTCAAGGTGGGCTCACTTGCACAGCTGCCTCAATGGCTTTGCCTGCCCAGTTTAACCGTGTTAACAATTAAATTACTCATGCCTGGTCTCACCTCTCCCCCCGCCCCCTCCCCAAAGTGCAAACATTGCTCCAACCTCCCCTCCCATTCTCAAGCCTGCACCTACGTAATCTGGGCGTGAAAGAAGATACTGCTTTCACTGAATGAAATGTGATCTATTGTTCCTATCCGTGGCATAGCTGTAATTAAGTTCTCATATCTGCAGAGCACTTTGGGATCCTTCAAGATAAAAGGCACTATATACCAATAACATCTATTAATAGTTGCCGGGTCTAGAATGCTACATGTATTTTCAAGGCTTGCTACAGCCCACGACTTCTTTGTCATACCTTTATGAGTGAGTTCCTGTATACCATACATATTTTAGCTGCCATTATTCACACCCTTGCATGATAGGGGAAAGAGTAATATTTCAATGTTATAGATGGCAGAACATGAGGTACCTGTCCTGTGACTTTAGGCAGAGTAGCGAAACGGGAGAACTAAAACTGCAATGCAGAATTCATCCCTCTACCAGCAATGGAAGTTTTACTTGTAAGTTTTTGAAAGAGCGTGTGCAGTCTCATTGGGAGGGAAATGCATTCACAGTGCAAAGGCTGTGTTAGTACCAAAAGAAAACTGTATTAATTCAGAACCAATCCTTCCAAATTAGAAGCATCAGTAGTGTAATGGGAGGGGGCGCCACCTTTGTTGGCACAAAAGCAGCTGCTGCCGCAGAGACTAAATGCACCATTGTGGCTGGCATGGCAGAAGCTGCCCGGTGGCCTCAGACATGGAGCTGCACTTCCACGCTTTTAGGAATGATAATTAAACATGATTTAGCCGAACTACTGTTAGGCCTATTTCTACTTATGCAACAGGAAAACTACCATTGCATTTATAAAACACATCACTATGTAGTGTCTCATTGCCATTGCAGTAGGGTAGCAAATAGCAATTTTCTCCATATTGCACACCCCTACGGGAAACAATGGGACAAGGGAGAAGTGCTGAGGACTCCTGAGTTCTGCTCCCGGTTCCGGTACAGACATCCGGCTCAGCCTTGAATGAGCTGTGTTGTGCCTCAGTCTCCCATCCATAAAATGGAGTTAATTATACTGTTTTTTGAAGGTGGTTTAAGACCTACGGACTAGCTTTGTAGCACAGAGAAGCCCCAATCTCAGCAGCTCCCTAAGCACTTCACTGATAAAAATTCAAAATATGGGAGCAATGGAAAAGGTCTGCATTATTATTAAATACCCTCAAGTACTGAATTAGGAATCTGTGAATCTTTTCAGCCCTTCCATAAAGGCTCCCCAGAAATGGGTGACTATGGCTACAGGTTTGCTGCACCTTTTTTTTTCTTTCTTTCTTATAACCTTCCCCCCCAAATCCTTCTAGCCCTGCCTGGCTCCAATGTAATCATTAAAAACAAAAACCAGAATAGAAACACAATAGAAGTTTTGAATCCTTTTCTTACGACCCTTCCACAAGTTGCAAGGTTTAAGTCTTGTTTGTGTGATAGCTGCTGATGTTCAAGTAACATTTACCCTGAAGCTTTCATCAAATTTTCAGAAGCGCTATTATTTTTAACCTATTGCCAAAGGCAAATCTTCCAGCAGATTACGTTGCAAATGGAGCTAGAAGAGGTCACCAGTTCCCTCCTAGCAAACAAACTATTTATTTGTCAGAACAAATTTAAATAAATACTAATGAAAGAACACATCCCTGCCATTATGCAGAGCTTCATAACCAGCGGAGAATTTCTAAGTGCGCCTTCCTTTCTTCACTGCAACAATTTCAAAAGGTTTGTGGCATATACAAATTTATGGCAACAGTGGGGGCAGGGGGAATATTTTCTGAGGTTGGCACGAACAAAGAGAGAAGACAGGGAAGTGAATGGCTCTGAGGACTGGGAGTAGAAAATAAACTTTTCATCCCCAGGTCATCTGTTCCAGGGGTGGGCAATTATTTTGGGTGGAGGGCCTGTTACTGAGTTTTGGCAAGCCATCAAGGGCCACATGACAGACAGCCAGGGGCAGATAAATACTAATTTTCTAAAATTTAGGGGCCCTGCAGGCTGGACAGAATGGCCTGGCAGGCCGCATCCGGCCCACGGGCCACATTTTGCCCACCCCTGGTCTATTCAATGCCAGCTCTGGATGGTTAAGTAACCAGGAGTCATTATTACCATCTACAGGCCTGTGACAAATAAGACAAGAGGGTCTTGGTCCCATCCTTTGTGAAAAAGTCTAAAGTTGTATTTCTGCACCCACCGTGAATCCGGTTCTGTATGTGGGAAATGCCAGGGGAGTGAATGAAACATGGAGGATGATCTTTCCCTCTGTACCTATAAGTCCCTACTGCACAAAACAGAGAGGAAAACTGGTAGTGTGACAGAAGATGGCTATTACTATGGATGAGCAAAGGTCACTGGCCTCCAAAACTAACCCAACAGATCAGTCCCTCCCTTCCCTAAGAGACCTTGTAACGGGATGAATGAATGATAGGATTACACTGAGCTATTACAAAGATTACAACAGATGATTTGGGCTTTTTTTTTCCCTTCCTTAACCTATGATACAATTAGAAGGGGGTCATCTGATTACATTAATAATGGTACATTTAGTCCAATTTAAAAGGATATAAGTTGCTTCAAATTAGTGTATAACCCAAAGCCCGAGGATTTGCTCACATAAGAGGTCATTGAGTTAAATTCTATGACTAGACAGATTTACGCGGAAAATTAGCAGTGCTGGGTAGCGATGCTAGCTGAAACAAGGCAATCACATCCTAGTCTTTAGGATTTAAAATGATCAACATAGGGCAGAGATAGGAATTTCCCCCATGTGTAGTATGGCAAGATTTTTTTTTTTTTTTATGTGCAGTGGGGTGGTTATCAGACCAGATGGTATGGCAGACCCTACATGCCTACACACTCTTCTTGGACACTAGCCTCCAAATTAAGGCTGTAAGGGATGTAAAGTGGGATATTTCTACAGAACTCAAACACCTGAATGCACTGGGTAGTTTGAGACTATTGCTAGCAACTCCATAGACTTGTTGCTGGGCAGAAATCAACTCAGATTTTCTTTACAGCTCCATATATTCCACTGGTAACTTCATCCCTCATCTCTGATTTTGTTTGGTGTAGAAAACTGAAGTATAACCCTCCTTTGAACCTGCTTGCATATTTTCAGGCAATCCTTGGTTTGCAAACTTTGTGGGTTTTGTAAATATTTCAAGGAGAAACTTGAAAAAACTGGTGTACCCCACTACTTGCTTGCAGTTCACCCTGGATTTGGATCCAGCTAATAAATTTGGTGTAGCAAGATAGCCGAGTGCTTGCTCAATGAACAGTAGCAGGATCCTTTCTGGTAGCTGTCTGCCTAATAGGCAAACAGTAAAGATCTGTTGTTACAAGGTTGCTCTAAAGTCAGGAAAAAATGCCCAGCAAACACAGCTTTACTAAAAGCCTACTCAAGGAAGCAGTACAGAGAAAGGCTGAAGCATTCTCTGCAGAATTGGAAATGTTGTATGGTTTTTGTACAAAATTATAAATGTATACACCTGCACATGTTTATAGTTAGCTATCAGTGCAGGGGAAAATACCTCTCAGAAGCGACAGGTAGACATGACGTTAAATGAAAGCCAAGGGGAAAAAAATTACATTTTCTCTTCAAAACGTTGCTCCTGGTTTAGCATAGGAGAAAACTCTCCTTGCAAATCTGGGTGCAGGTTTTGGTGTGCAAGTCAAATCCTATCTTAGACGAACCTTTAAACTCATGTAAACCAACAAAGGGAAACTTTATTGTAGACTTTTGAAATTATGAAGGATAAAGACAATACTGAAAAGCAGGTACATTTAGCTGAAATATGGTGGATGGGGCCTCACACAGTTACACTGTTCAATAGCTCCTAATAAATGTTGGCTTTTTGGCCATTTTGCTGGTCTGATTTTTTTTGTTTTCCTTCCTGGGGAAGTCGGTTGCTCTCTCATATTTCAGACTGAGCTTTCTTTGTTTCATTTTTTTAATTAAGGTGCCAGATCTTATGGCTGTGAGGTCAACTTTCAAAAATGGGTATTTCTGACGGCAATGTGTGCCTGAGTCTTCAGAGAGTCTGAACGGGTCTGAGCAGCTCCCCATCACTTTCAGAAAGTGTCACCTCTAAATGAATGCTAACTTTAAATGCCTTTCCTATGGATGATTCCAGCACATAAAAGAGAAAAGGAAAAAATATTTTTCAAATAATACATGATCTTATTAAGCAGCATCTTTGGTGCCTCAACTGGGTAGTGGGCTTGGCTTGTGGGTATGACTCTGGAGGATAGCACTGTGCTTATTTCCAGTTCCTCAAGTTTTCAAACATGAATGTGAAAAATAAAAAAAAAACCCAATGCAGTAAAACTGCAGGGGGAATTGAGGGATGTAGAAAATAATTACCAAAATTGAGACTGAGCCAGGACACCAGATTTAGTCTGACTTACTTCTACAGTAAGCACTATGGGCTCTCTGTTTGATGGGGAGTAGGAAGGAGTTTTGAAGACAAGACACAGCATCTCCAGCAGTCCCATTGTGCTCCTTCCCTCCCCGTAGCACCACGCTGGAGCACTGGCTCACTCCAAAGGCATTGTGCCTGGCCCTGCTGACCGTATTTCCTGAGCAAATACAAATCAGCACCTTTCTATGCAAAATTAGCAAGCCCGGTAACCCATTTCAGGTTAGCAGAGCCTGTTTGCATGACGAGTAACGTTCAAAGCCTCGGCGTTCTGCATTCAGTTCAAATTAGTCTCTAGAAATAGTAGGTTATTTTGGAAGCTTTAAAGCAGGATCATTAAAACATACAAAAGACTTTATCTGCTGGAGGGGAAAAAAGTCGTATACACAGATTGTGCAGGGGGGGGCAAAAATTCTCAAATATAAGAAAATGACAGCAGTTTCCACCTTAACCTCTTCAGCTATGGTTGCTAAGTAACCATGACACACCACTGTGTATTCTCCGCAGTGTCTGGTCTAGGGCCTGACAGTATGATTAATTCTTCTGAGTATCAAACCTGCATAGCGAATATTTAAAATACTTCGGCATTTATTTAAAAAAAAAAAAAAGGAAAAAAAAAAACCCTCTCTTCTCTTGTCCATGATTTATACAACTTAATTTATAATTAAGTTTCCACATACAGGTGGGAAGCGAAAGCCCTTTTCCAATGAGCTTTACTCTAGATGGAAAGCTCACTCATTTCTTCCTCTCGCATATACTTTTAACCCACAGGCCAAAGGTTGGGGCTTCTTCCTATCCTAGTAAGTGTATTTAATACCAGATTCTGAGTCTACATGTTTATCGAGGAATAGAGGGATAAAATTGCTTGAACTGCCATTTTCTTTGCTCTTTGGAGTTTACGTCTCAGCATGAAGAAGTCCAATGAGTCAACAAAGATTACTGCATTGTGCCAAATGGGCGGGAAAAGATGATGTTAGATCCACGTCTGTACAGAGGAAGTATGTCTGTCAGTCCTCATCAGTTCACACCAACTCTGGCTCAAAAGTTTCCATCCTTGGTAGCTTCCTGGATAATGAGAAGAGTCAATATTTTTCTCCCCTTTTGTAAAATCTTTTATCACTGAACATCTCAAAGATTTAATTATGCTGCCGTCAACTTTTTGCAGGTTGACTTGAGGTATATAGCCATAAAGGCTATGCAAATTAAACTTTTTTCTTTTTTTTTTTAACTAGCATCCATTGCAGTGACTGAGGGGTTATTACATAGCCCCTTGAAATGCCACCCCCTTTGGGGAGGAGCATCACTGAAGCACAGAACCACATATAAAACAGTGGAAGAAGAAAGAAGCCTATTGTCTATGTGTAGCTGGAAGCAAAATGATATTTCCCATAATTGGAACTAAAGGCAAAAACTGCAAGCCTTTGAAAAGGTCTCATTGCCCGGGTCTTTAATGAAGGCCAGCGCGCAAAAAAAAAAAAACTTTGGTTTTACCCATCTGAAAAGGTTTAACATTTTCAATCCCATCATAGAAGTACACCTATTAGAAACCAGACGCAGTGGCATAACTAGCAGGAGGGCAATAGGGGCAACCACCCTAGGGACTGACTTTGGGGGGTGAGGGTGGAAGAGAGCGGCTGCTGCTGGCAGCTGCACACTTGCGATCACAACGCAGAAGTCGCCGCTTCCGTTTTGCCCCAGGCGTCTGGCTGCATCCCTGCACTGCTGACTGTATTTAGCATATTAAAATGTTCCATAGCTAACGGCTTTGAAATTCTTAAAAAGTACAGAAAACAAGCTCTTTTCTGATATTGATATGTATCCCACATGCTACTGAGTGTAGGTCCCAATGAAAAACCCTGTTCTCCACAAAGCGCATCTTCATCTACTGCTATTCCTGTCGTAGAAAGGTCATGATTTTATGCTTATAAATGCCCTGTTGCCAGGAGAGGGAATGCAATATCCCAAATCTACCATCATCCCTCAAGTGTTTGGGACAGGGGCAGGAAAATACAGCTACTCAGACAGAGCCTGGAAGCTTGAGCTCTAAAAAGGATTCTTGCAGGATTTTTGGACAAGTCATTTTAACCCTGCCATGCCTCAGTGTCCTCATTCCTGGATAAAGGACACTGAATCATAATCCAGAAGAGGGAATGAAGACTAACTAGTTAACATAAATACAAATTTGTGTAATGAACATAAAATTGAAAATAGAAATTGAAAATCATTCCATACTAAGTGACAAAATACCTTGACAATAAATAGCCAGAGATGGGCAAGAAAAATGCATAAAGGGTTGGTAAGAGTTTTGAAATTTTTCTCCAATCTTAACATTCCCTTGAATTCAGAGGAAGTGTAAAATAATTTGCAAGCCTGGGTAGAATTTTCCTTTTCTTCATCTAATGTGGCAGGAGAGCAGAAGGAAATAGTTGCTCCCCCTGCCAAATGCCCCCTCTTCCCCATGCTCCCACCCAAGGTGGGACATCATCTACTGATCCTAGTTTTCAGGTTTTGAGGATCCTCTATTGAATTTCTCTCTTTAGAAAACAATATAGCAATAAGTAAATAAATACTGTCAGATGATAACTATAGAATACAGATCTCATTTCCCAAAATGTAAGCGATACACTGAATGAAACCAGTACTTCTAACATTCCCCTTGATCTGCCTTGATCAATAAATGCATTCTCGCTCCTTTATGAGAAGTATCTCGCCTAAAATTAATTCCACATTATAACCTCAGCAAATTCAGTTTTATATGTAGCCTCTTCCATTTTTCTGCAATCTCTGTATTTTTCCTCTTCTTTATGAGGCTTATAGAATTTGGTTTTAAACATGCATAGAGCTGCATCTGTAAAATGGGGTAGTATATTGGCTTCTCTTTAGCACTTAATAAACGCATGAACATTTACCAGTAAAATTCAAGGAAAAGAAATCTTTACTCGGAATGTTTTATTCAATTCAAAAAAATCTTGCATAGCTATATTAGAGTTATCTTTTTCCCTTTTTCCTTTTCCAGTAGTTTATAATTGCAAAGAACATTAGGTCTCCAACAATACCACCAAAGAGAGCCTGGATGCCTTGTTAAAAAATGTCTCTACCTTTTTGCAAAGTTATTGGAATTGATAATATCATACTAACATGGTGGGGAAAAATTATTCCCTCTAATAGAGAATTAATAGGTGAAATCCTATGGCTATCTATTATGCAGGAGGAAGGCTACATAATAACAGTTGTCCCGTTTTGAGCTTAAAATCTGTGAAATTCTATTTCAGTTTGCTTAATTATTGTGCCTTTTGTTCTTAATCCTTGCTGTATATATGCTTGTCAGTAGTTTCATTTGAATAAAAACAGCTAAGAAGATATTAAACACTATCTTAAACGGAACTTCTTCCATGTAAGCAAGTGACATGTAGTTGCCATAGGGAAATTAAATGGTTGTGAATGGGAGGGGAGGTAAATCCTCTGCTAAAAATGGTATCCACATGATGAAATTGAGAATCCCTGCCTCACAAGATTGCTGCTAATATCGACAAAGAGAAACTATTGGGTTACCTCTGGTTTGCCGACTTGCAGGGCAGTAATAACAACTGGCTCCCTTTGTGCTTCCATTGTAATGTTATTCTGTCATACTTGCTAGATGCAATTTGATTTGGTTGACTAATTAGGCAGACTAGATTACCAGTCTTTGAGCCCCCGGTCTTTCAGTCTTGTCAAAATGTTTCTTTCCCTAAATTTAACAAGTTGTATATGGACTAGAGCATGCTGGCACTGCTGGAAAACATTTCCCTAACATTTATTGCTTTCATTTATGGTGTGGCAGGAGACAAGTTCCTTTAAGGCGTTAAAAAAAGGAAGCCTCTCTCAAGGAAATCAGGGGACCTGTTGCTGTGTGTTAGGACGGCTGCTGTGGCCATCCTGAGACCCTGTTCCATTCCTGACAAGTATTCATGAACAGACACTTAAAAAGAGAAGAAAAAACAAATGTTGGCCCATTCCAAGTTTACTTAGTCTCAAGGTCATACTGGGGGGAAAAAAGGTTATTTATTTATTTAATTTATATGCCACCCTTCTCAAAGCTCAGGGCAGCTTATAAGAAGAACACAAAATAACTTACAAAACACAAGAAAAACTTAGGGGGGGGGGGGGAACATATCGCAGAAACTCACTAAACAATAGCCAAGCCTAGCTCTGTATGCTAAATGCCTACCTATATAAGAACAGTTTGAATCTTATGAATCTATGAATTTACAAACACCTAAATCTATGAGCTTGGGTGTGGGCTGCAGGGAGGGGAAAAAAACAGCTTCTCCCTGGATTTTATAGAAGGACCAGAAGCAGAAAAGCTGCCTTATAAACATACACAATAAATTAACAGAATAATCAAAATGAAGGAAATACATATTTTAGCTTCAAGAGACTAGAACTATATTTGTTAACTAAAGGAGCTCCCTACCTGACATAGCTCTCTATCCAGACAGACACTGCTACCAAAAAACCGGAGGAGCACTGCAAGCAGGCTTTCACAGCCTCTGCAGCGTTACCCCTCAAGTGCCTGCACCTGTTACACGTGCCCCTCCCTGGGACTACCAATCTACCAGCTGTAGGCCCTTTGCTGTTTAGTGCTTTGATTGCTCTTGGGTTGGGCCACTCCTGCTCCTTCAAGGGTTTCTACACGCAGAAAGAAAGAGAAAAGGGGGAAAAAATCCTATACACATTCTAGCTTTTCCAATCCCCATTTTGTTCAAGCCACCCACTTGGCTTCCTTGCCAGATCTCTCTTTTGTTCTGGTCTCAGGCTTTCTTTCCATAGAAAAGGGACCTCAGTTCAGAGGAACCCCCGAATAGAGACAAGGGGACTGATTTTGATTTAGCTGAAGTTTTGATTTAGCTAAATCTATAAACCCATTACATTTAAATCTATTAATAGCTTTAATTAAAATCATTTAAATCTATTAAACATATAGCCCTGAAACATGGAAGATATTGAATCTTGCCGTTTGAAATGGGACTTGCACAACATGAAAAAGAAAGAAGCCAAACTCAACCTACCAGCCTCTGGCTTCTTTACTGTTCATCCCATCCAGGAAGAGCGCACACCAACTGCAAATACTTCCTCAGCCTGATGAAGGGTATTTGTACCCGAAAGCTTGCAAAGAAGCATTTTCCCAACTATTTGAGTTGATCTGATAAAAGATACCGGATTTACCCAAAGAACCGTGTCTGACCATTTAAACCAGCACTCCAGGTCACAGCTATGTGGGCTACGGGCAAGATGAGCTTTCCCAATACCTGCCTGCATAGCATTTTGCTCATGCAGTCTTTCCTTCTC
>NW_017729020.1:10148814-10150714 GCF_001723915.1 Gavialis gangeticus
TTTCCCAATACCTGCCTGCATAGCATTTTGCTCATGCAGTCTTCCCTTCTCTTTCAGGTACACTACATTCACTTAGAGATTTTATTTTAAATGCATCAGAGAGTGGGGCAAATCTTCCACTGAAATGGAGAATCCCATTCAACCTAGAAGCAATTGGAGCAGCAGCAGCTGGGTACTGGGCATTTTAGTTTTACAGCTGTGGCCTCATTTTAGGAGTCCTGGGTTGATATGGTTTGCATCTCTCCTGGTATTAAAGTATAGGAAACTCCAAAATGCTGTAAAAAGAATATGGCAGGCAGATCCATAACAATCTGGATTTTACCAGCCCTAACCCTACCCAGCCCTCACCTTCTCCTTGCGGGAATGTAAGGGATACAACGTCTGTGTAGAGAGAGCTGATGGCATTATATATGCAAAAAGTACTTTTCTTCTCCTTGTTGTATGAGTGTCCCCTGGGACTCCTGTGGGTCCAGCAGTTAGCAGGCCTCTACAAAACATGCACCTTGCCATCAAAGCCTGTTATGTGAGTCATTGCTGCCTTGCCATTTACACTAAACGGAGGTTTGTCTGCTCTCTCTGACGCCCGCTGTTGCTCTCTTCTGCTGCTGTTTATTACAAACTGTTAAAGCTACTTCTCTCAACCCTCCATGAGTTTGCGAGTGTGACTCACTCCTGCGTTGCAGGGCCATTTCTTACAGCTCTAAGAGGCACAGGGATTGAGTCCTTCAGATCAAATAATAAGCAATGAAACAGTATTGAGTAATGGCTGAGTTTTGCCATCCGGTACAGGTTTCCCTCGCTTTATGCTGTACACGCATTCCTGGAAAACGGCACATAACTGGAATTCGCATAAAGGGAACCCACTTTACAATATAACGAATACAGATATGTTCCAGGACCTCGACTGTCCTGACCCCCTGTGACATTTCTACCACTTCCACAAGACAATTTTGGTACTCACCAACAGCAGGCAGTAGGAAGCAGGGGTAGGAGATAAGCTAGCGGGATGCTTAGAAGCCATAATGGGGATGGCAACTACAGAAACACGTCTCAGACAACGAGCAAGGAGCACACATCCACACGGGAGACTATATTTTGGCGCGCATCACTCCCACAACACACAATTTTTGGTATTAAAAGGGTCATTGCACAAAAGCGAATTCGCACATACAGAACCCGCATAAAGCAAGGGAAACCTGTAACTCTGCTATCCAAAAAAGATTTGATGATGTTCTTCAATACAATATACCCAGAGCAGAGTAACAATTTGATCGCAGCAGGTAGCCACTGTGCACTTGCAGAGAGGCAGGCCGAGGGCCAGATTCTGACCGGCATTTTAGTATTGAAAGCTGATAATTGGTGACTAATGGGATTTTTAAAAGGGGCACTGAAAGGCCATAATATTTGCCCAAAAGGGACCTTCCATAGACACTCTCTTTTCATGTACATTTTTGTTTTAAAGCTCAACCCACGTCCTGTGAAGACTTCTCGCTGATTTTCAGTGAAATGTAGGTTCTTAAGGCTTGGATTCTTATAGCTATTTAGATGATAGAAGATGCAGGGGACCACCTAGTTAGACTATGTTTAGGCCCCTAGCTGCCTGAAATCCCATTAGGATCTAGGCATCTAAATACCTGTGAGCTTACGTGTCTAGCTTCATCTTTCGGAACCTAAATACTTTTTATCTTCTGACCACAATCAAGTGAGCCAGCCCTATCTGCAAACCCTATCTGCGACACCAGCCAGAAATGTGTTCCCCGAAAGAATGAGTTTTCTACCAGTAGAAAAAGGTGCTGTCCTCTGGAAAAGAAGTAGGTCATGGAACAGGGAGGAAGGAATCATGGTTTTTAGTAGCTGACCCTTGGATGCAACTTCTAGGACCTTCCAGGACATATTGCAC
>NW_017729020.1:10155714-10159553 GCF_001723915.1 Gavialis gangeticus
AGGTCATGGAACAGGGAGGAAGGAATCATGGTTTTTAGTAGCTGACCCTTGGATGCAACTTCTAGGACCTTCCAGGACATACTGCACTGCAAAGCACAACATGACAGCAGTGGGAAGTACTACAAGAGTCCTACCCACAGTCCAATATACCATATTTACTCAAATATAAAGTGACCCTGACTATAAGATGACCCCTTCCTCACCCCAAATAATTAGATTCTATATATGGAAAATATATACATTTGATATAGGTACAGAATCTAATTATTGGAGGTTTGCCTTTAATTTGTCCCCCTCCCACTGCTACAGCAGGGAAAATAAATCTGGGGGATCAGGTAGCCCCCTTGCCCTCTGTCTCCCTCCAGCTTCTTCCCCCTGCAACTCCTTCCTCCTCTCTTTACTGTCAGACTCTGCTCTCCCTGACCACATGGAAGTGAGGAGAGGTGTTGGTTATAGCTGTCTTAGTCTAAGGACATAGGCAGACAAGGTTCTTTGGGTAAATCTATATTTTTTATTAGACCAACTAAAATAGTTGGAAAAATTCTTCTTTGCAAGCTTTCAGGTACAAACACCCTTCTTCAGGCTCCCTCTGCCTGAAGAAGGGTGTTTGTACCCAAAAGCTTGCAAAGAAGAATTTTTCCAACTCTATTAGTTGGTCTAATAAAAGATATCAGATTTACCCAGAGAACCGTGCCTGGAAGTGAGGAGCAAACTTGAAAACACTGACCTTGAAATAAACACAGCTGTAGCAATTTGCATATAGTACCCACAGACTTAGTTCATCTAGAATTGTTTCTTTTTAACCTTTTTTGAAGCTGCAAGTTTTAGCACAGGTACTCCATAAGCATACTTGGAAGCAGAACTTTTGTATCTACGTAATATATCGTACAACCTTTTTTTTAAATAACATTTATTTACTGGGGCCAAATCAGTTCTGAATTAAGTTCCAAATTTGAACCATATACATTCCCCCCACACTGATGAGTCTGGGAGGCAGGATACTTGCTGGTGGTAGGGCCACACAGGCTGAAATGATTGAGCTCTGCTCAGCTTAAAAAATTTGGAACGGATTTGGCTGATTTGGCCTGAAACACAAAATTAAAAAAAAATAAAAAATCAGTATGTTTGCCCAATGTGGGCTATGTATTTTATGGTCAAGCTCCATGTTGGATGCATTTAATCAGCTTCACAGTTGGTTTCCATTACTGAGCATACTCTGCTTTTGGCAGTTTAATGAGAGGCAATGCATTTAATGAGGTTTCCTTATATGCAAATATAAGATGAGGGACTTTTTTCCCCCCATGCTGATTGAGCAGGGGTGGAAACCTCATTTTGTTTTCGAGCAATTATGGTACCTCTTTCAGTGGAAATCTTCTTCCCTCATTGTAGATGCAGAAAGTCATGATGAGGTAACAGGCATCTGTTTATTTGGATGCAGGTGCATTGAAGCAATATTTATTTCTGTGTTTCTCTCTTTGAAATTCATCTTTTTGTGTACATGAGCCCAAACTCACTTTTGAAAAATAGAATGTCTGCTTACAAGGTGCTTCTGAAAAGTTAATGCTAGGAGTTAATAACCCTGCTAAACAATGGCCCTCGTCCAAAATAATAAGAGCAATAACAAGCAAAAAGTCGAAAGCATTTTGCATCAGAATCATACTGTCTGTCTGATTTTAGGTATGGGATCCTGTCTTATACTGTGGATTCACCATTCTCAGTAAATAATAATGTAACAGATGCATTCTGGTAAATGTTAAGCCATATGGTAGCTAACAAATACCTGAACTTTCTCAGTCGTCATTCCTCCCTCCCTTGCACACAATGTCTTTAATTAATATTTAGATGCCAAATAGATCCCTCCAGCCTGTTGTGTTTTTCTGAAGATTGTGCCAAGTTTTGTTACTGACTGATGCCAAAATGCAACCTTCTCCAGGTGTATTTCTCTCTTTTCACTAAGCCATCACAGACAATTTTTGGCAGACAAAAATAGATCCTTCTGGCAGCATCACCTCCCTGTTAATGTATTGCCCTAATTCATGCATATTTGCTCTCATGACCCGTGGTAGTCCCGCCAAATAAAGGGGAAGACTGACTGCTGACTCGGTCAAGCAGATTTTCTTCCACCTGATCAGCAAGGTTTCAGACTACGATCACTCTTCTGAAAATCACTGCAGTCGTGCAATTTACCTGATTTACTTCCGTTGGCAGTGGTTTGCGCGAACAGCTACATGAGTCTCAAATAATCTATTGTGGGCATTCTTTGTTGAGTTGCCCAGGGCAGAAATTCACTCTTTTTGCAGATCTCAGTGCTAAAAGTGATAGGTTTTCTTGCTTTTGAATCCTCCTTCAGTTGCACAAATAAAATGCAAGAAAAGACTGCAAAATGTTTCCCAAATGTTTTGTTACTGGTGGCAGTGAGAAGCCCTCGCACCTAAATCATAAGCCTTTAAAACGGTTTGCAGTTTATAAACTTGGAGCTCCAGCGATCCTGTGGCTTTCTGCTCCTTCCCTGCTTTTGCAAGCAGTCTGGGATTATACTTGCATTGCAGTTTCTGCATCTACTAGCTCTGCTCAGCACTTTGTGTGCGCACCTCTCATACCATCATACCACTTCACACTTCAGCTTTTAATTCCATCTCTGAAGCTTCACACTCAGATTCCTTATTACTAAAAATAATACCTTTCCGTTTTGCAAGCTTTTGTCTCAGGATCTGGAATCGCTTTGCAAACGTCTAGCAGCAGCACTCTCTTATCACCATTGTTATGATCACCATTTTAAAGATAGGCAAGTTGTACCACTTGTAGTCTGATGAGCTGTATTTCAGCACCTAGAAGCCCCAGTCACGGACCCAGGGCCAGGTCAAGGTCTGAATGTTACAGTCCATAAGCCGACAGCCTATGCATAAGGCAAGACATAGGTGGAGACAGTCAGATGGGGCACACAAACCCCCCCTCCCCACAGTAAGATAGTAATGGGAAGCATGATGAACAGCGGTATCAGCATACCAGCTTCTACAATACTGGTGAGCCTTTTTTTTTAAGGCATCCCGCCATGTTAGTACCTTAAGAAAGGAATTAAAAAGCCAAGGAGGGTATGTTTCTGAGCGAGCTTTCTAGTTTTGACAAGTGCTATTCAGAAAGAAGCCACAGATCAAGTTTTTTTCACCCTTTCCAGCTGATCACTCTTGCTGTGTAAAAGGCTTTGAATTTAATCATAATTTACAACCATTTAAAGGAGCAAAAAGCGGGGAAAATTAGCGTAATTGAAAATATAGGCCTGGGAATCTGTGAAATTAAAATAAGATTTAACCCAAACTGTCATGCCAGATTTGAGACAATCCCTCCCCTCTCTTGAATATCTGAGGTTTCAACATTTTTAATTCCCATTCCTTTTTCTTTTTGGTGTGACTTCATTTCTTCTGGGTCTGGTAGGCACTGTGCTTAAGCTTCACAGAAGAGTCTGTTCAGTTGGCATTTCTAGCTCAGTTTTGCAGGCTCGAGAGGTTTGATAACATTTAGGTGAGCATATGGAGGCCTGTGTAACTTAATCCAAATTAAACATCTTTAGGTGCATCCTCCACTTTATATATCCCATCTTGGATACTAGTATGGGTCAAAGGCACTGCTGCAGGGACAAAGATGCTGGATTTTGACATGTAAAGGTTTATTCTGGTATATTTTAAAGATGCTGAGCTTTGTTGTGGAATTACAATGCCTTCCCTTCTAGGCTACTGTACTTTTCCAACTACTGACAGAGTCAAATGTTTAACTCCTTCTCTATTAATTGATTGAACAATACATCTCATGCTTTTGTGCTCTCACCTGTTTATGATCAAAGT
>NW_017729020.1:10164553-10164968 GCF_001723915.1 Gavialis gangeticus
TTGAACAATACATCTCATGCTTTTGTGCTCTCACCTGTTTGTGATCAAAGTGGCTGCTTCATGTTTTGCTTCTGCAACTGCATGCTAAAATATTAATATCCTGTTGGCTCCATTGTGGCTAAGACATGGCAGGGCTCATAACTTTTATAGGGAGTGACATGTTCAAATATGCCTGGCTTTTGAGTTCTTCTCTCCCCTTTAATGGCATCATAATGAAGGCATCCCTTGTACTAAGCAAAGAATTACTTTAGCATGACAGGATCAAACGCTGTAGAAGAACACAAAGCTGGAGTCTTGAAGTCTGAGGAGAATAAAATTAATAGCTTTGTAGGTGGATTGATCGTTCAATCGTTATTAGTAGCCTGCTCTAAGGAGAGGTTGCTGTAACAGGCCAAATATGATCTTCACGTGTCTC
>NW_017729020.1:10169968-10170315 GCF_001723915.1 Gavialis gangeticus
TTAGTAGCCTGCTCTAAGGAGAGGTTGCTGTAACAGGCCAAATATGATCTTCACGTGTCTCTGTGAAATGCGAGTGGCTAGTACGCTAAGGAAGCCCAAAGTGTTGGACCCTAGAGTGGACTGAGCGTTCGGAGGATTATGCCTGCTTTGATAGTGTTATCTAGGCAAGCCACTTCACTTCACAGCTCTGCTCCCTTTTCCATCATGTTTAGATTGAAAGCGTTTGGGAATCATCACTCTGCATGTTGTTGGACACTATAAAAATCTGACTGTCTGGGCTGAAAATTCAGAACCACGCTGTCTGGATTATAGTTTCATAGCTGGTCGGGTCAGAAGGGACCTGAGCA
>NW_017729020.1:10171662-10172029 GCF_001723915.1 Gavialis gangeticus
ATGGCCCCTCCCCTCCATTGGGTGTACGCCTCCCTTTTACAATCTCAAAAATTAATTTGATCTCGTTTCCTCTCTCCTTCCTTTTTTTCTTACACTTGATTCACCAGACAAGTATAAATGACTCCTTTTTGTCTTCCTAACTTCTGCAAGATGTCTTGAACTGCAGCTGTAAGTTAGCATGGACTTGAATGAATACTCCTTAGCAAACATTTCTTATTCATTGACTTTCTGACACAAAGGTCTTGCCTATCCATCTAAACATTTGAAGTTTGACCTCTATCCATAGCCAGGAGGAACTTATTCCTCAGTACTGGAAAAGCCATTACTATGTTATGGTCCAGGCTGAATCCTGATTTTGAGGAATTTA
>NW_017729020.1:10177029-10186995 GCF_001723915.1 Gavialis gangeticus
ATGTCTTGAACTGCAGCTGTAAGTTAGCATGGACTTGAATGAATACTCCTTAGCAAACATTTCTTATTCATTGACTTTCTGACACAAAGGTCTTGCCTATCCATCTAAACATTTGAAGTTTGACCTCTATCCATAGCCAGGAGGAACTTATTCCTCAGTACTGGAAAAGCCATTACTATGTTATGGTCCAGGCTGAATCCTGATTTTGAGGAATTTAGCATAAATTAGGGACCGTTTTATCACAGTTGTCACTATTCATTCCCTAGCTATGGACATGCCAGTAAACAATACGCTATGCATCAGGGAGCTCATTGCAGTGGATTTGACCTCTGTGACTTCAGTAAACTTTGGACTGGGCCCTTATTTGATTTGTAAAAAACAATCCACAAGTGTTGGACTTGTGGTAAGGAGCTAGGGTGGGTCAGAACCATAGTTCAGGTTAATCCACGAAGCTTGGATCCACTTCCAAATTTTCCATAACCTTGGTCATTTTTTTTAAAGAGTTTATCTTTACTTTGAATATTTCAAAGCACTAGCACCAGACTGGTTTGGATATTACTTTTCTTTGTCAGGTTCTGTAAAGATTCAATCTTATTGTAATTAGCCAATTTTTTTTTTTTTTTTGCTCCGTTTCAGTGTTCATTAACCTCAGTGAAATTCCTCCAGGCTTATACATGTAAATGGGAAGACAATTTGACCCAGTATTTCCATCACTTATAGATTTTTATCCTGAGGGATGAATGAAGGAATTTGTTCATGTGAAAAGAATTAGAGCTGAAAAAAAATAAATAAACGGGGAAAAAATATTCACCCAGGTTTTTGTTTCCCCCCTCCCTGCCCTTATTGTTCTCAGTGCAGGGCCTTATGCACTTGGTCATCCAAAAAGTCTTTTCTTGCAAAGTTTCTGGAACAAACTTACAAAGTAAGGGAAAGAAAGATGGGCATTGTATAAGCATCTTATTAGAACCCACCCTTCATACTTTTTGAAGGCTGCCCCTCTAGCAGCCTACCTATCCTACATGTAGCCAGTACTGCAAAATATCAGTCGCTTGCATGCCATCATAGTTAAGCCAAAGAGAGTTGAGGGTCTTCAACGCCTTGTAAAATCAATTGCTAAGTGACAAAGTTTGGGGCCAGTGCTATGACAGTGCAAACTGTTGCGGTGTGAGAAACTTTGGTCTTACTAAGCTACCATGACTGACTAGCCACTTTGTGGTGGCTACTTATGTATGAAACATCTGCTGTGCCATTCAGCCTGGTTTCTGACTTGTAATGTCTGCTAATGCCACAGACAGGAGAATATGCTCAGTGTATTTCTCACTGTACTCAATGACTGCTGCCTGCTGCTTTCCAACTCTCCACGGTGGGAAGTGTCTCTAGCATCTATACTCACACATACCTATCTTTCTTGAGGCCTCTGGACCAAATTCTCTGTTGGTATAAATCATCACAGTCCCTTTCATTCCAATAGTGCTACACCAGTTTACGCTAGCACAGGATTTTGTCCAGGTATGTTTAGTTTACATCAGGAAATAGACCATATCTAAGGGGTGACTGTACTAACCTACGCCTTGTCCGCACTGGAAGATTTGCCCAGATTTCAGATCATTTGAGTAGTTCACGTTCCTGGTATAGGAAGGATGAGAACAATTTCAGTGGGTGTGTAGGCACATGGTCTATATTCATAAAGCTTGCTTTACGTTGGGAGAATGTAGACAGGGAGCAGCATGTGCAGTGGTTTGCTGCTCCTGGGGGTCAAGTGGGGAAACTGGTGTTAAGTACCTTGGGGTGAGGGAAAGGTATGCAGGAGTGGGGTGGGGAGCTAGCATGTCTGCAGAAAGGGTTGTTGGGTTTGAAGGGGGGTTAGTGGGGATTGAAATAGCCACAGCTTTTGGGCTGGGGTGAGAAACTGGGCTTTCCCAGCCCCCAGGGCTGTGCATGAATGCATGCATTCATGAGACTGGGTTAACCCTTTCTTAGAGCAGGTTAACCCAATCTCAATCTAAGTTAATGCACCGCCTCAGGTGAACTTAGATTCAGTGCCTTTTTTTGTGGTGATTGTGCTCTAAATATCTGAAAAGTTGGGTATTTAGATCAACATAATTCTGGCTGGGTCAATCTAAATGTAAGACCTGTATATACGCGGTGATGCACACAGCCAGGATAAGATGCTTTGGTCTGGCTTTTTGGGTTGCACTGGTACAGAGACATCAGTTGCCATAATCAGGGTAAATTCCCAACGTAGACAAGCCCAGGGCTGATCAACTGTTTTGTTGACCTGATCTGTAGTCTCTGATGTGCAAAGAGAAGTTAGTGCAGTCAAGCATTGCGTGTTCTGAAATGGGCTGCTGCGATTAATATTAATGACAGGAGTAAGTTTTTGCCTGCAAGTTTGGATTCAGGTAAGTTGGTTAGCCTTGGCGGCCTTGGTGCAATTCAGGGAGCTCATTAGCGTATACTGTGTTTAATCATATGCTGAGCCCTAGCTGTGTTGTAATTAGGCATACTACATTCCAGCAAAAGGCAATCCTCCAGGGACAAGCAACCAGTGTAATATGTTTTGTGCCACCCACCCATGCTTGCCATCAGTGTAGCCAGTGTGGCTGGGAGAAAAGAAGGCATGCCTGTGATGTCCCTGCTCCCCATCATTCATCGACTGCTATAATGGCCTCTTGGAGCTACTGACAGGTGGAATAATTTAAACCATTCTCAAGCTACTTTAAATTGAGGACTGTCCCTAGCATGCAGCCCATATCAGGGATGCATAATCCTACTCTTGTCCCCCTACTATGTTGAACTGGGCTCCCCAGCTGCCGCCTAGAATAGGAGCCTATGTGAAATAGAATTTTTCTTCTCCCTTCCAGCATGCTTGTTAGTTGTCTGCCTTTTAATTATGCTTCCTAATATAGCTATTCAAGTCCTCCCTAGACTGATTAATCAAGTACATCATCAGGAAACTGAAATTCCACCACAAAATGGTTCCTAATGCACAAGGGGGTATTATTAAATTGCAGTTTTATTGCAAGAAATTGACAAGATCAGGGATGAATGGTATTCGTGCTGGAGTCTGGTGGCAACACGCTCATCTGATTAATGAAGTGACAGTTTTATGCTGTGAAGTAGGAAAAGGACTTGACAAGACTCACAGTTTTGCTCATTGACTCTAACAGCTGGAATGATGTTTCCTAACATTCGCTCAAGGTTTGTCAGTCATATATTGTCCTTGTCACACTCGCCTCTGCATTCAGAGGCAAGGAAATTCTCCAAAAGGAAAAAGCAGCAGAGGTGAGTCCCATCAACACCCCCCCGGGAACTGGAAAAGACATCACCCCTTTCCATACATCTCTTACTTGACTCAGGACAGGCCTAGAAGTGTTCCCCTTGATCTTCTTGGTATAAGAGAAGGTACAGTCAAGAGAAATAGGACGTACCTGTGCTGAAAGGAAATACATCCCTGGTTCTGGTGCGACAGTGATCAAGTTGCAGACAGCATACTGTTAATGCGATTTCACAAAAAAATCTTCACTCCTTTACACAGTTGGTTGGATCTAGCTTACAGCTCTAGCTTTTACCTTGGTGTAACTCTACTGATTTGAGTGCCATTAAGCTTGATTTATACTGGTGAATGGGGGTCAGATTCACAAGGGAAAGGCACTATTGAAAAGAAGCCTGTCATACACACTATCAGCCCTACTCTCCCCAAAATGCATACTTCATCCCAAATTTTTGAAAGAGCTTGCAGTTGAAACCCAGGAACACATTTGGCAAATGGGCTCCTCTCTAGATGATGGGCTGAACCAAAATTGTGGACAACTCGCTGCTGTTCAAGCTGCAGATCTGATTCAGAATTTTGTATCTCTAATTCACAAATCTCAGCAGGAGAATTATGAAGCCATTACTGCTGCTTCCCACCCACAGCAGATAACATTTTTACTGCTCCTCTCAAACTGATCAGGGAAGCTAAACACATGCTTAGTCTGTTCACTTGGTCTAAATGTGTTGAATACGGAACTGCGAATCCCCTCCACTCACTCAAAGGCCATGACTACAGTAATATAACTGTTGCAAGACATTGAAACTCGAGACAAAACCACTTAGTAAAAATGACTTTCAAGTCCTCTATCCCCTAACTATTGTATTTCGGATATAAGCAGCCTTCAACAATAAAAGTGAAAGGACGCCCCATTTGTGTGGACCATTGGGAACTCTGGGACAGCAGTGACTAAAATCTGTTGAGGTAAAGGCTATTGTAGAGGTATGTCTGCAAATTTTCCCATGCTTCCTATTACTAGCTGGAGCAAGAGAAACAAGAACAGCAGCACTCATCCTCCACCATAAAATGCAGTCTAAATTTAAGCTCAAAACTATTTCTTGGTGCAAAGAATCATCAAGAATCAACTTCCCTTTCCAGATATGGCAATCATACGTCTGGTTGAAGCCAAGTCTAACCCCAAGGGTGCATGTCTGAGATTCGGCCCAAAAGACAGATCCTTTGAAAGCAAATGCTTATAAATGTAAATTTCAAACCCCGTGGAACTGGCCCATAGAGAGGGATTTCTGGGCTTGGCAGTGTTTTGTGGTAATTATCTACACCCAGGAACAGTTTTCATTTCAATGGAGAAGGTATCTGGCAGCCACTGCAACAAACTCAGAACAGACTGCATCCTTTTACAAAGCCCATGAGTCTCCAGTCACAGGGACTTAAAAGTTAATGAAGTCACCCATCCATTATCTTCATCCTTCGGCACTGGAGTGGAAGTCAAAACTAAAGCTGTGCCCAACCTTCTGGGGCATGTTGGCAGCGGAAACCTTTGGATTTTACTGTAACTCCCACCTGACCCAATGCACAGCAGACTGTATATGGAAACCAGCATGCTTTGCATCCAAGAATAATTTTCATCTGGAGGGATCAAGGGATGGAGGCTAATTAAAAGAAACATGTTTTTATGATTAATTTAGTGCATGGTGGAGAACATATTTCACTGTAGTCATTTTCTTGATGGGCTTTGCATTTGCTAATGGAATTCTGTTTTTTTACAGCCAGCAGCTCCTGAATATTCAGCAAAAGCTTGGTATGGCTGGTCTCCTTCACCAGTTATGGTCAACACTGGGAAGATACCAAACATGACCTCTGACCAGAACCCTGCGCCTTCGCAATGAAACCACCCCCAACCGGGCAGTCTAGTATTTCTCTTTTTATATCAATTTGAGTGTCCCTGTGTAAAACAACCTAGAATATATCCTGGGAGGATGTTCGGCTAATGAATCTGAGCTAATTAGAAGCAGCAAGCTTTGCTTGCCTTGAACAGTAGTGCAGCAAGCTTGAAAATGCTGTAAGTCCTGAGCGTAAGGCCTTGATTCAGTCAAGCACTTAATCTTACCTTTAAGCAGATGCATCATCGGGTTGAAATCAATGGGACTATTTGCTTAAAGTTAAGCACATGCCTAACTTAAATTGGGTCCTAAATCATGATGCAACTCCTTCTTTTCCTATACTGAATGTTATGGGTTACTCTTTATGAGCTAAGAACACCACTGAGTGGCAATTCTCAGATGAAGACTGGGACAGAAAATGGCAGTGAAATATTATCTTAAAAAAAAAGAACTCTAGATGGAATAGAAAAAGTGCAGAGACAGAAAATGAAATGATTGGTATCCTGAAGAGTCATCTGGATGAGGAAACACTGACAATCCTGGGGCAGTTTACCTTACCATCCATCCTCCTGGATCATGGTATATGCATGAAGGCCACCCAGACCTTTGAGGCATATGCCTGGGCAGGAATTTTTTTGGAAGTGTGGAGGCTGCCCAGACCGTCCATCCTCCTTTTAGGCCACTGACACAGAATCCAAAGACCAGACTGAGTCCAGATGTTTGGTGCCTCCATGGCTGTAGTTGTATAAATGTCTGTGAATTGAACCCAGGTCTCCTGTGTGGTAGACAAGGAGTCTACCACTGAACCACAGGAGACTCCTACGCAGAAGATAGTAGGAAGAGGGATAAAAGCATGGGACGGGGGGGATACTCCTCTTTACCCTTTTGAAGCTATTTGTTGAATCTGAAAGGCAAAAAATTTAAAACTGCTAAAAAAAATCTATTTTTGCACAACACACAGTTCAGCTATGGAATTCACTGTCACAAGATATTGCTTGAGTCAAGAGCTCCAGTAGATGGAGTTTGGGAAGTAATATAATAAACCCTAATGCAGGCTGTAGACGGGGTCAGTGACTGACAGACCACATGGAGCGGCGATGCCTACAGACCTAGTGAAAGCCTGAGTTACGAATGACTTGTGCTTAAGCTGGTATACAATCAATAATCTTGCCTTTAAGAAGTAGTCTGGGAAAGCAAAATAAAAATCTGTGTATCAAACCACTAACATTAGACTAGGCCCCAAATGAAAAATTGCTTTTTGGAAAAGTGGGAAACAACAGTTAGAAGTTAACAACCAATGTCTTGCAATTAAGTTGTATGTAGTCAGCTATTGCAATATCAATGTGTCTTTATTTAACTGTTTGTTAACCTTGACCACTTTCAAGACACTTAAGCTAAGCTGCAGAAGTGTGGCTAAAGTAGGCAGCAAAGACTTTTTCAGAGTGAACCCTTGCAGAAGTTACAATGGGCCTAGTCAGCAAAGTAAAAAAAAAAACAGGACATGGCAAGTAGCAGTCCCAGATGAGGGTAAGGGGAACTATTTTTCACAAGGGCCCAACAAATTACCATCTTCCAAGTCCACAGGAAAAAAAACCCAACAGTTCAGTCCAATTCCCAAAGTCTCAGTGAAACAAAAATTTAAACAACACCAATCAGAAAATATTATTAAAATAAGCCACATATAAATATTGGGTATGGGGAATTTGGGGGAAGACCTCAGCAGTTCAAGGCAATCTGCTGTCAGCCTACATGCCTCCTCTTTCCTCCTGCATCTCTGCCAGTCAGTATACCTGAGAATCTCTATTGTGCTTTTGCAGGTAGCTAGACCAGCATAGAGACACGTGCTTATTCGTATGGTTTGGGGTGTAATCAAGATAAGGCTGGGCTATAGATGCCACTTGATCTGACTTGGATGGTAATACTACCATACTGGCTAAGAGGGAAGGGAGGGTCATTAGGAAATGCGATTGTACCTTGATTGGGTATACAAAAAGAATAATCATTAAGGGAATCGTAACTGTCCCTGAAGTCTGTGTCTAAGCTTGCAAAGAAGTCATGATCATAGAGGGACTGTAGTCTCGTCTCTCAGAAGACTGAACGATACTGGGTTTTTGGTAACACTAAAGCTTCATGACAAAAATCAGCCACTAACTGATGGAGGTTACAGATGATCTTCCCTATATTATATTCTATATCAGCCCAATATGAGATTTTCCTTTCATGTTTCTTGGAAATATATGTCACTCGCCAATGTTAGGACAGGAGAATGCATTAATCCTCTGTGATTCCTTTGTTTCTAGCACCTCACTGCTTGCTTTTCAGTATTATACATCACAATTATCCACAAGTCTTTCTGTCTAGTTCCTTATGTGCCTAAAAAATCCTTATGCCAGACAACAGAGTATCTGCGCACCCGTGCATCCAAAGCCTGGTGGTTTGTCCACAACTGGCGACTCCAACACCTTTTTAATATGGATTTATTAGGCCTGTCATTTCCTGGCAGTTTATCATCTAAATTAAATTGGCTAATGGAATCAGAGGAACATTTTATTAAACTTTACGACTGTAGTAATTATAAAGCTTTCCCCACCAATCCAGCATCTTAGGCTGATTGACAGATCGACAAAGCTGTGTATTTCTGAAACATGAGCCTAGCTTCTAGTTACCAACTTTTAAATTAACACAGAATCATACTTCAGCAGGCTGACAATATCTGTGTCTGTATGAGGGCTGGCCCTGAACTACCGCCCGTGATGTGACCAAAACCAACACCTAGATGCTTTCCTTGGGTTGAGGCACTGGGTAGCAGAGCACAAATTACAGCCATGTATTGGGTTTGTACTTTCAAGTCTTTGGGTGAGGAGTTCATGCAGCTATAAACTAACCAGACACAAAGGGAGAGGGTACTTGATCCAGAGTCAGGAGACCTGACTTTAGTTCTCAGCTCTGCCACTGGTTAAGTCAGTAACCTTGAGCAAATGACACCCCCTTTGCCTCAGTTTCCCATTCTGTAAAATGGGGATAACAAAAGTGCATTGAGATCTACTGAAGAAAAGCACTAAGAGCCAGATATTATCATTATCCAAAAGGAAGAAAAGGAACATACACTCTTTCTGATTCAGAACATTGTTGAGGTTTGTATCTTCCTCAGAGGCATCTGGAACGGAACGGAAGATATGGGAGATTCAATTGCCCTTTTGCCCGTTCTTGTAGGGAAAGAGCTATACCCCAGGGTGGATTTGCACAATTAGTGAATGTAGTTGTGTGCACTTGTGAGGAAGATTTAGGAAGATCACATCATGCCTGTTGTTTCACGGCACCCTCTGAAGCAGCCCTCTGAGCGCTCTGCTTTAAGTCTTGGGTGAGGCACTGCTGCGAGTCACGTGTGTGAATATAACAGACTGGCTGCTAAGCACTAATGGACATTGGCAAGAGCATTCTCTGAAGGGGGGAGATGGAGATCTTGTGTTATGCCAAACAAATCTCTCTGAATGTGAAAGATAACAGGCTATGCTTATTTCAGTCCAGCTCAGAATAATGCTAGATGAAGAAGGCTGCATGGAGAGGCATAAGTTGGTATGCCTCCTTTTAGGAAATGGGGGGAAAAAATCCTATTTAATAAAATCCCCTTCATGTGACTGAAATGCATTACCAAGGCAGAGATTAGAAACACAGAGCCAAACCCCAGAAATGAAGTGGACAGCTGCACCCTCACTGATGAGCCCCGGATAGGTTTAAAGATATCCTATGGTTCCAATTTAGGCTTTGGCATACCGGGTTGCCAGACTGAGCTGAAACCATTTGGCAATGCTGAATAAGCGGCCTTTATGGTAATTTCTATAGCACAATCCTGCCCGGTTTATGAATTTTCGCTGAAGAGAGATCTCCTTGTTCTAAAATGCTGCAGCATTCGGAGAGTTGCTTACAAAGGCCTTTTACTTTTGCCTAGCATGTTTCTTGAGGTCCATTGCATCCCATCTTACCGAGTTAAAACAAAACCATAATAACTGCAGAATGGGGAGTGGGGAAGTGTTTTTAGATGAGCTTTAACAAGACAGGGTGTGATTCAGCTTTGCCTCTACATGTTGTACCAGTAAAATGTTACTAAATCAGGTCTAGGTGTCATTTGTGCCATTCTGGGATTGTACATCTATGTGCACATGAGGCCCTTTTTACACTGATGGTAGTGTAAAATAGCCTTAGTGTAAAGAAAACCCAGGCTCTTTACAGCTCACCTTGCATTTCTGCAAGTTCTGACATCAAACACGGCACAACAGACAACCAGGCCTGTATGGCTGAGGAAGACTTAAACCCTGAAGCGGGTACTAAAATGCAGAAAACACATCTGTCAGGCGAAAAGTGGAAAAACTAAGGAGAGAAAAAACAGGTGGTGCTGGGAAGGCAAAAGGTATTACAAAGGGGAAAAGTTTAAGAGCTGCCCTGTCATGTGTCAAACTGAGACAATTTTGAAGAGCCTGCTGAAAGGAAGGGGGGATTATGTGAGAGAGTCTGTAGCAGGATGCAAGTGGTGTGCAAGCAATCCCAATATTTCTTGTGCATGCCTTCCATCTTCTTTCAGTTTTGGGATGAGCCTTGAGGGCTCTTCAAGGTAGGTTTAGTAATAGGGTTGGTAGAGGTATGCAGCTGGGGTTGAAAAATGGGGCTTCTTGAGCACCATGAGCTACAGTTAGGAAATAGGAACAAGAATACAGCTACACAGAGGGTGTGTTTATGGCTGGGATAGGCAAGGATTCGAAGGGTAGGATTAACAGAGGGTTTGGGGGATCTTTGGGCTAGTGGTTGCTGTGATGG
>NW_017729020.1:10191995-10225417 GCF_001723915.1 Gavialis gangeticus
AGGTTTAGTAATAGGGTTGGTAGAGGTATGCAGCTGGGGTTGAAAAATGGGGCTTCTTGAGCACCATGAGCTACAGTTAGGAAATAGGAACAAGAATACAGCTACACAGAGGGTGTGTTTATGGCTGGGATAGGCAAGGATTCGAAGGGTAGGATTAACAGAGGGTTTGGGGGATCTTTGGGCTAGTGGTTGCTATGATGGATGCTGGAGCTCCTCCAGCTAAGGTAAGGCTCGGAGAGTATTTTGGTGGCTAGGGATATCCCAGGTGTCAGGGGTCTCCAAATTAGGTTATGTAATGTTGCCATTTTTCTTTGTTTATTGTGCCTATTTAATTTGAACTTAATTTGAACGGAAAAAGGGACTATTTCAAAGGTATAGAAGGTGTGGGCTAGGTTTTGAGACTGGAACTGGACTCAGCTACCTTCTGAATTTCAGCGTCCAAACATTTTTCACTGTCACCTTTTACCATATATTAAATTCACATTAAATATGCCCAATAAATAAATAAATAAACAGCCTTGTCCCACTTTTCTGGGGTCACATACCTAAAGCTTTTTGTTTTAAAGTTTCTAAACAATTCATCTAATGCCTTACATGTGTTTTAACCAACCCCCTGGATGTTAGCCTTGCAAATAGGGGTTTTTCTGTGATATTAAATCTTAACTCCAGATGTCTCAAATCATATCAAGCTCCAGTGAGTTTCTGTGCATTTCTTCAGGGTAATAAAGGTAGCTTAGAAATTAAGAGCTAATTCATTCACAACAGCTGCAGGTAAAAACACTGAAGTCACCTTTAAATAAGAAGAGCTGAAAGTGCACATATGTGGTGAACTGTGCAGTACTGGATATGTTGAAGTCCTTGTCCACTTTAATTTTAAATGAATTAATCACAAAATAATTAAACTCAGATATTCTGAATGCACAAAAAATTGGGACATGCTTTGTTTTCCTCTATATGAATTCCTACTGATGAAGCACTTTCTGGTGTGACAGAAATAAAATCAGGTCTCCTGGTGATTCAGTGCAGATCTAGCAATTAATTCCACATCTATGGGATTTTGTTTTAAAATTTGAGTTTTATGAAAAAGCTTAATTTAAATATCTGTGCAATAACTGATAGAGCCTTTCCCCAACTCCCATAGGGTGAGGAGGGTGAACATGCTTTAGCGGTAAACCAAAGCACTTAATCCAAATAGCTGCAAAGCATAAATCATTCTTTTATAGGGGGGGAATGATAGTCTCAGGGGACTGGGAATTGAATACAGAGCCTTTCACCTCTCTATATGTAAATATTCAGAACAGGCTCCAGATTGGTAGGTGAAATTATTCATGCCTTATAGTAAGGTATGAATGAACGAACGAATGAATGAATCGACAAACGAATGAATGAATGAATGAATGAATGAATGGTTATTCTAGCACTGTAATTTTTATGTGATGCCAATAACTCTTCAGGGCTCTATTGTTAGATGAAGATTTTGAATCACACGAGCAGAGTAAGAGGCATCCCCTGCCCCAAAGAGCTTGCATTCAACATCTACAAGACAGACAAATGTGAATGAAATAAACCAGCACATACGTAGGGCGAAGAATACAGGCTAACAAAAATAATGGTATTTTTTAGCAAAGACTCACTGTGAACACAGTTTATGGCCAATCAGTAGCATTAACCACAGTAATCACAGCTCACCACCTGCCTGGCTGTTGTCAGATGGAGGTCTCCTCTAAGCATTACAGGCTGAGGAGTGACATAAGAGAGACAAGGCGGGAGTTTTCCACCTCTCGATTTTATGGCCCTTTTGTGACTATTTCACACACTTTCATAGGAGGTGGTGCTTCTACAGTTCAATCTAATTTCCATTATGAAAAAAAATGCTCTTTAAAAACTGTTTTGATGTCTCATATTTGAAGGCACGGTTTTATCTTTGGACATCTGGCTAAAAGTCTGATAGGGCAGATGAGCGATGGATATCTCTGAAAGCTGGGCCCAGAGCTTCTTCATCAAAGCAGGGTGCGCACACAATCAGATGTTGCTTTTGAAAATGTGAGCTCTCATCTCATTGTGACTCAGTTCATTCTCCATGACGCGTTCGTCGTGTTCATCTCCAGACAGAACTAATCATCAGGGTCTGTAAAGCATGGTGAGACCCTGGGGGTAAAAGGCTCCAGAAAGAGGTGGAAAGTATCTTTGACTTCTATAGTTTTTTTCCTCTCCGGTAATCAAGAAAACCAAGTATCTAGATTGTGTCCCCGCTTCAAAACAATGCTGTCAAAAAAAAGATAGTCTCCCATCTCCAGTGTATATTTGGTTGTGATAAATATAGTTCCTGACCTTTAGCAGATGTTAAAGTGAAAAAGTAGAGAAATTGGACATGCTGTGAAGGCTATAGCCTATTTTACAAAGCTTCCCACTGCATCGATCGGCTGCAAACGCATACCAGCAAGAGCTGCTGTGCCACTCCTTAATAAACTTATTTCATTTTTGCTTCAAGGACCCCACACAAGACATTAACAACATCAACTCGAAAGAGCCAATAAGACAGTCTTGTGATGGATGGGCAGCAGGGAACCGTGCACACTTTTATCAGTGCTACTGGTTTGTGATGTTCCCTCCCTGGTTCCCCATATAGCATAAAAGAGTATAGACCCCAATTGACCCAGATAAAAGGATCTACCAGGGTATTCTTAGCTGACCAACAGATGATGTATGCAGGAGAAAAAATTAGATTTCTTTCAGCAGAGCCAAAAGAGAGTGCAATCTGAGATCTCTTGCAGTAGTTTATTTTATCTTGCATGCTTAGGCAGCCACCCCCTTTTCACATCTATCTGTTATCACTTGCTGGGGTTCCTGGGTGGGCTAAACATAGCTACAAATCCTTTATCACCTTTTGGGAATTAATTTCACGGTTTGGAAGCCATCGCTGCAGATATTCTGCCGCTAGTACCATCTCCCCAAACAGACCCTTGGAGATGATCATCAGTTTTGCTGTCCAGGCTGAGCAGAAAACCCGGACTTCTATTCTATCCCAATTCTTATCCTGTCATCAGCACCACCTTACAACTCATTAGAGCCATGTGACTGACGTCTGTCCCGTGAGCTTTGTGCTTTTTTTCATCCCTCTCCCATAGGAAGACCGCTTAAAAGTGTTAACGTACTTTAAGGCAGTTATCACATTTGTGTGATCTAATTCTTTGTCTATCTTCTATTTCATACCCTGAAGGAAAAATGCAACACGTTACCAGCAGCCGACAAGGTGTCTTTGGAGCTCAGAGCTTGCTTTCTTCTTGTATTTTTAAAGCAGTTTTAGTGCTTTTGATACCTTCCTTCATAAATGGGGAGAAAAGAGTCTTCTACTAATCACCAGAACTGAACTATCTTGAACTGCAGCAGGGCAAGCATTTACCATTACTCTCTATTCTTTGGCAACCCAGTCACCCTGCCCATCTCCTTTGCCTGTCTCCTGAAAGTGAAGTTTAGCCCCGTATCATCTTTGATCTCCGCTAAGGTTACCCGGGAGAGCCAACAGTGGTTCTGCCTTCATTTGTGCGTGCCTGCCATCTAGAAAGTAGTTTGCCATTACCATTTCATGCGGGTCAGATTGCAAGGTCTTTCTATTTAGTCCTTACGTGGGCAGAAATGCAACTGGGTCTCCGTGCATGTACCTCGACATATGCCTAGAAGTAGCAACCTTTTTCATTTGATATCACTTACAGCAATATCAGGCTTCAGGAACCTTGCTGCAGTATCAGGCATCGTTGAAGGCTTGTAAAGAGCATTAAAAGTAGTGATGGGTGAACTTCTGACGGCTGAGAGGTTCCAAAGGTCGAAAGAACGTCTTTGGGAGCGACAGAGCGCAAGGACCGACTGACGACTGGAGTGAGAGCTGGAGAATCAGCTTTTCCAGCTCTGGCACTGTTACATGACATCAGGCCAGGTGCTTCCCCACTCTGGAGCTCAGTCTTCCCATGTGTGCAGGGGGTTCAATAATTATGCCCATCCCCAGATATAAAGTGCTTTATGATCTCTCCAACACAGGCAAAGTCCTCTTACTCTTGCCTTTCACAGGAAATACTTCTCCTCCTGCAATTCAAGCACACGAATCTTTAAAGCTCAAGACCTTTAGACAGAGCATATATTCATTGCAATAGATGGAAGGAAAGCGGATGGTGACTAAATTAAAAGTCCAGCAGCTGATAATGAATTCTACTTCCTTTCCTGGCTGGCTAAATGTTACATTGATTGCAGCACTTGAAGTGGTGCCACATTTTGTAATGTGAGCTTCCCATTATTTGATATTTAACTTGCAGGACAGAAGCCCAGATCCCTTTTTTCCCTCCTTGCGGTGTGTTTACTGAAATAGGAAGTGTCATAAGCAGCTTGGCTGTTTACTTTCAATCCGCTGTTTCAGGGCACGTTAGGATAAAACAGCATGACCGGCATTCAGGAAAATAAACTGTGGGGAAATAAAGCTTCCCCACACCACCTATATCACCTGATTCAACCATTGGAAAACTTGAATGTTTTGTTCCTGATTTCATTTGAACCTTATTAGTAATGTTTTCTAATTGATGTGGTTCCAATTTTAATCTTTCAGATGGGTAATAAATATATTAATTTCCATACAAAAATATTTTTGAAAGCTTCATTTCCATAGTGAACTATTCCAGCTTACACATTATAATAAGCTGACATTCCCTTTCCGTAAAACTTTTTTTCTTTTTAATTAAATATCAGTGGCAAAGTACAATGCTTTATCTGCAATGACAAACAGCTTTCTGTTGGCTAATTATATTTTATGAGTACTTATTTTTGGAAATACCCACAAGGTGCTAGATAATTTCCTAGCAGAAAAGCAAGCTTGGTCCCCTTTTTGTTGTGATCAAAATCTAAAGGGAATGGAAATGATATCTTTAGGATACAAAGGGAACATGTTTATAGATGGATAGATAAGGATATGCATTTCCTTACGTGGATGCGTACGGAAAACAGTTTAAGATGACTGGGTTTTATGGGTGGAGATGGACTGAATGTATAGATTATATAGGTTACTCAGGCCATGCACATGGATGTGGATTAGATAAATGCCAGAATCCACAGCTTCTAACTCCAACAGAACTGTGTCCAGAGTTTAAAACTCTTCCTCTTCAGAGAAAAATGGGGCAAATATCCATCAGGTATCGTAGTAGTAGTAGTAGTAGTAGTAATAACGTGTATTATCCATTATCCTTTGGTCACCAGTTCACACACAGTCTAGGTCAGAGATTGTTACTATCAGGTGGTGGTTCAGAGGCCGATGCGAAAAGAATTTATGCACTTCAGATTCATTCCTAGATAGGCACTTACTACCAGGCCTGTGCAAAGCAGCTAGTATTTGCTTCAGATTCAGCCGATTCAGGGGACAGTGATTCGATTTGGCGATTCAAATCACTGTCCCAAATCGATTCGGCCGAAGCTCCAAATCACCCAGGCCAGGCCCATCCCCAGCCCACTCCCCCAGCTTGGCAATGCCTGCCCTGCCCTGCCCTGCCCTGCCCTGCCTGGCCCGGCTCCTGGCACTTAGGGAAAAAAAAGCCCCGACTCAGCGGGGATCCCTGTTGCCCCCTGCTGCATGGGGGCTCAGCACGAGCCCCTCAACCACCCCTGCTCTCCCCCAAAAAAAAGCCCCAAAACCCCCGGACTCACTGTTCTTGCCCGGCAGGGGATGATCCCCACTGCCCCACGCCACATGGGGGGCTCTGCACAAGCCCCCGAAGCTGCTGCAGGAGCTGGTGAGTCTGGGGGCTTTTTTCCATTGTTGTTTTTTTTTCTTAAAGGGCCAGAGCTGGGCTGGGCAGGGCAGCAACGTGGGGCTGGGGGAATGAGGCGGGGGTTGGGGGGCTCGTAACAGAGCCCCCCATGCAGCATGGCTCAGTGGCGGGCAGCGGGGATCGCACCCCTGCCTGGCAGCACCCTGTGAGTCGGGGCTTTTTTTAAAGCACCAGGAGCTGGGGCGAGCAGGGCAGCCATGGAGGGGCTGGGGGAGCAGGCAGGGGATGGGGCCTGGCAGGAGTCCCCCCCATGGTCCCCTTGCCCCTGCTCCACCCTCCACCCCCACCCCTAGTACTTACCAGCTCCGAGTCCAACTGCAGCTCCCTGCTGCAGCCACCGGAGACTGTCTGAATCATCAAAGCTCTCCAAATCTTTTCCGAAGATTTGGAGAGCTTTGAATCAATTTGGACCTTTTAATTGGTCCCGATTTGATTCGGATTCAGAGATTCGGCCACCGAATCGGGCCGAATCTCCTCTGAATCGAACCAGCACCCAAAGCTTCGCACAGCCCTACTAAAAATCCTGGTCACAAATAACAAGGGTATTTGGCAGAGAATAAAGTCTAAAGAGGCCAGGGAGACTTTGCACAGTAGTATGGTTTCTTACAATCCTCACAAGCTTTCCAGTAGTGATTGGCGTTGCCTGGTTGGCAGGTTGGTTTAGTTGTACAGATTTAGTCTTTCTGCCCCTGGACAGGAACATTCAGTAAGGTATTTGCCACTTCTGTGTTTACCATTGTAACTAGTTTCCTGCCCAGTGCAGAAGATGCCAGGGTCACTTGCTAGGAAGGAACAATTTCCCTGTTCATGGTTTGAGTCTATTTAAAACCAATAAATAAATGAATGAATAAAGAAATCAAACCCTGTTTAATTCTACTGAAAAAAGTCCTTCTTTCATGATATCTTATTAAGTTCACTTGCATCATACTGTAATTTTCAGCAGCAGCAGGAAGGCTACTGGAAAATGAGAGATGGGAAGACAGGCAGTCATTTTGGAGTGCAAGGCAGCATGGAGTGACTGTGCTTTTTAACCAAAAAGAGACAGAGCGCATAACAACAGCTCCCCTCCACCCCACCCCACCCCACCCCCCTGCATGCAAACAAGGAGGATTCAGCTGAATAATTAATATTAATCAGATTCCAGTAAAGTGTGCCAGAACATACTAATACCTCCCTCTGTAAGGAAAATTTAGCAGGGATATTATCTATTTGTTAACTTTGTTCTCAGACGTGATTGCTGTTTCCCTGAATCATAAAATTGTCATTATGAAATAAACCTTGACATCAGCATCATTACTATTATCATAAATTTTATTAGCAGCCTTTTCATCTTAAAACTCAAGTTCTTGCTTCCTCAGTTCAGGCTCTGTCTTTCCTCCTGCCTCATCTAAAAGTTGCACATTATGGTCCCTGGACTGCTGACAGATCTGTTTTTTGTGTGTGCATATGCATACACATACAAATATACATATGTTTGCATTATAGCTACCTATGCATACAAACTGGGATGTAAAGAATAACATGCACTCGTGGGATGAAAGAGACTTCTAATTTGCAGTACTACCCTCTTATATTGCTTTTATACCAGGACAACATTACTGGAATTAGTGGATTTACACTGGCAATAAATGAGCAGTGAGGCAAGCACAGAATCCACAGTTTAAAACCCTTTAAATGGAGATAATGTTAGAAAGCGGAACGACTGTACTACTCTTTACCTAATTATATGGTCACAGATCCAATATTAAAACAGGGAAGGAAAAAAATATTTTCAGTTCAATTGGAAAGAGGGCGACAGAAAAGGATGTGTGGGGCTGGCTTGGGATCTATATCATAATAAAGCAAAGCACTAAAATGAAAATAGCAAAGATTTGTCTTACACCAAATTTATGTAAATAACGTAAAGTGAAAAGAATGAATATTCATACATAGCCTGCTGCTTAATGGACTGCTACAGTATGTTTTATGTGCATTAGCTCTGAGATTGAAAGTTTGAAATCCAATATATTTGTAACCGACTTGGTCTCCATAATGAGGCTAAGGGAGCCTCCTGCTGGCACTAATCGTACTCAGGGAGAGATACAGAACTTCCAAATCCTCGCTTTGCATGAAACGCACCTATATTAAACCACTCGTCTCCTCTGTCATCGGTTCAGTATACAGTCATGTAATCACATTTCATGCGTTTGCACGTGCTTAGGGAACCGTGGGGTTTGCAGTGGGAGACAACTAACACTGCTGTTTGTAAGTGCAATGTTGCCAACAGCTTCAAGTGCACTGGGGCTGATGTTTGTGGGATAGAATTACATCTACATTTTTTTTCCTATAGACAGAGGAGGGTTGCATTACCATCCATACTCTTATGAATGCACAGCATCTTTGAGAGCATGACTAGAATCTCAGTATGCCTCTGTCGGTGACTAACCGTAGATTTGACTGATTCTTCAGTGGCCCCTTGATTGACTGTTTTATTGTGTCTTGACTTTGGCAACAATTTCAGCAAAGCCAAGCATGGACAGACTGGGTCAAGGACTTGAATGAGAGGCCTCCAATGGAAAAAAAAAAAAAATTACTGTGCTGCAGTAAGTGATGACAGTGATTCAGTAGGTGACCTCTTTTCCTCCGAGTCAGTGCCTCTTCAAAAGTTGGATGCTGCTAATACCCACTCTTGGCATTAAACATAAAATCAGTGGCAGGTGCAACGGCACTTCAACAAATTCAGGAAACTACTAATACATACTTGTACTCTGATGAATATCTGGCCCCAAATGCCTACATAGCCCCTATCGCAGTAACGAGAATTGACATTAGGTAACGAATCGTGTTTTTGTCTTTTTGCCAAAAGAACAAGGCAAAGGAAAGTTTCTGTTGGCTACTAAAATAGTCATAAAGGCCAGGGAGACACCAGAGAGAGGGTGAATTCTAGGCTACCTAATGACAAAATATGCAGCGTGTTTCAAACCCCCTGATTATCAGGGCAAATACCAGAGTAGCTAAATGCATAAGCAGGCTCAATTAACCCTAATTAGTTCAGAGTCAGGCTACAAAAGACTTAATTAGCAGTTATTGGGAAAAGCTAGGAAAAGGAGCATAAATAATGTTTGGCAGCAAGCTGTGTTTAAGAATCCTGTGACTGAGAAAAGATGCACAAAAAAGGCAAAGCGAGTCAATGTTCCCTTTTCGGGACTAAATGGGAAGTAATTCAGGCCTTGCATACCGGGCTGAAAAGAAGCTGACAGCTGTGTATTTTTCAGACCTGCACATTACATGGGTGGCATTTGAGACTTTTGTTTTGACTGTTTGGTACCTGACACTGGATTTGCACCTCTTTTTCTGCTGCTCCTCCTCCGTCAGAGCACCAGTCCGGTCCACAGTTGCCCAGGTTTCTTCCTCTCTTTCGTCCCCAGATAACTCCTGCAACCAGGAGGCCTAGGTCCTTTCCTTTTTCCCCTTTAAGAAAAATGAAACAGATTCTCACATAATTGCCCAACTCCAAGAACAGAGCTTTGAGAAAATCACCTAAATATCGCAAGGCTTGTGACGGCTACTGATACTGGAAGAAGCGTGATTTCACCCAGTATAGCCTAACACCTCTGAAATCCCACCCACCCAAAGAGATCCTCTTTTGTGCACTTAACATGACCTATTATACTGGCCTCCTGCATATTCATTTTCCTGAGTCCACACTCCTTGCTGTCTTAGGTTAAGCTGTCTGAACATTATTGTAAGGTCTAAAAGGATTTTCATGAAAGGGAGTGATGCTATCTGCAAAACCCCAAGCTGATAGGACTATACTTTATTCATCTCAATGCCCTTTCTTAATCCTATCCAAGGCTTTTGCAGATCTTCTCCAAGCAGCAAATGAAGGGTTTTAATGAGATAATTTTTGCTTTTACTAGCTTTAGATTTCAGTTCGATCTTTTCTTTTCTTTTTTTAAGTTTTAAATGCCACTGCACTGTTCATGTCCTGCTAGGTACGGTTCAGGATTTTAACTCTGTGTTTTTTCTTCTTCCATTCCAGCGTTTTGGACATGCTGTCCATCCCCTTTTTCATAACCCTGTTTCCCCCCACCCCGACCACATGCAATGGATTGCTGGTCTCGTCAATCTTCTGCAGGCCCATATTCAAGGTTTAATTACAGATGACCCTCAGTTAAGATTGTTCCAGGCCCCTGGCCACTCTCGTGGTGCTTGAATGGCCAAAGTCCTTGTGGGGTTTTCTATTGAAAGATTCATGGATGTTAAAGGCTGGAAGGGACCTCTCGAGATCATCAGGTCCAGCTCCCCTGCACTTGGGCAGGAAAGACCACTGGGAGGTGAGTGTCCAGGCGTTTTTTGAAGATATCCACAGTAGGTGCTTGTACCACTTCTGGGGGGAGTCTATTCCAGACCCTGGACACTCGAGTTGTAAAGAAGTTTTTCCTGATGTCTAATCTAAAGCGGTCTTCTAGCAATTTGTGACCAACTTGTCCCAGTCTTCCCCTGGGGGGCCCTGGTGAACAGACGTTCTCTCAGTCCCTGAGATGCGCCCTAACCTTTTACTTTTCTGAAGGTCAACTATAACATGACTATAAGCTGATGGGTTCCCTTTCTACCACTCCAGTGATGTAGAGGACACTTGAAGCAAGTATAAATTTATACTGTTTACATGCACTTTAAATTCCCTTTATACTGCCAAACTCATAACAAAGGGGGTCGGTTTACAAAACAACCAAAATCTTAAGCACTGGCTGTAACGTGGTACTTGCCCATTCAAACCCTTGTTAAAAAATAATATGTTTCTTGCAGAGTAGATACTTATTCCCACGTTCCTCCCGAGCACAGATGCCGACTCCATGGGTACTTCAGGGCTCAAGGACCCAGTGAAACAATAAGCGGGTGCTCTGTACCCAGGGAGCCACACTTACAGGTGTTAACAAGAAAAAGCAAAGCGTGGCCTACCAAAAGTAGCAGCACATGACTTCAACCTAGTTATGCAGCATCTGTAAAGATCAGGCACTTCAGCAGGGCTTTTAGCTAAAGTTTTCAATCAGCTATTAGACAAAAGTGCCAAGAAAGTCCCACTAACGTGCCACTAGGTTTTTGGTTGTAGCCATGTTGGTCTAAAGACATAGGCAGGCAAGACTGTTTGGGTAGACGTGGTATCTTTTATTAGACCAACTGAGTATTTGGAAAAAAGTTCTTTGCAGGCTTTCAGGCGCAATCACCCTTCTTCAGGCATAGGGAGTCTATATATATAGCGACTCTCTATGCCTGAAGAAGGGTAATTGCACCCAAAAGCTTGCAAAAAACTTTTTTTCCAACTACTCAGTGGGTCTAATAAAAAATATCACTTCTACACAAAGTAACTTGCCCACTGAAGTGCTCAATCTTTACAGATGCTGCAGAGCCGGGGTAGAAATAACGCGCTCGCTCTTCTGGGCATGTGTGGGGCTTGACATGGGGATGTGCCGAGTTAAAATGAAGTGCCAGCTTTGGGTTTTTTTGTTGTTTTATTTTACATATGCACGCACCCATCATCAGAAAACAAAGTTGGAGTCTATGCTCCCAAGCTTTGTGCACTATTTAGTCAAAAAACCAAGCCCCATGAAGCCATCAGGTATAAATTTGAATGAGGTCAGAGTTCTCTCAAAACAGGATAAAACTGAATGCAGAGGACAGGGAAAGCACCCCACTGTTTATAAGGACCTGAATATTTTAAGTCATGCCAGGGAGGTCTCTTGTAATAAAGGAAAGGTTTGTAAATACCACAGTCAGATCAGGTTTTTAAACCTCTCGCCACCACCAAATTTGATGTAAGCAAAATTCAGGAAACAGTTGTCAGTGTTTAGCCATGTATCGCTGGCATCCTGGTAATCCAACACCTTAAAGCTTCTGCCTTAATCCTGCTCAATTCCATAAATCTCTCCTTCTCCGAATGCTCAGGCCCTTGGAATTAGAGGTGGCTCGCTCACTCAAGGGCAGCGCGAGAAACTTCAAGTCACAAAATAGTCCATACATCCCCCAACTAAACCCAGCTCTGTTCCCTCGCCTTCTGAAGCGGTGCTGGATATAGAAGGAAGCGTGTTTCTTTGTGCACGCATGCACTCGCGCCATTTCTCGCTACGAAATGTTTGCCCTTCTGGATGGCAAAAATATTGATTTTTTTTTTCTCTCATTACAATTATTTCCCTGGACCGCTTTTGAGAGCAGAACAGTGGCGACGGTGGAGCAGCTGGATTTTATTGAAAGACTGAGGAACCCTTTGAGGTTTCATTAGCTCACGTGCTAACTTTCTGCTACAACAGCAGAGGCGATGGCTGCCTCTCTGCAACGTGGCAGTGACTCTATGGAGCTTAAATAAACGTGAACTGCAGAGGTACAGGATGACTCCGTGAATCGGTAGTGGTGCCAGGGCCTCTCATTTGGGGTCTCTGGCTGCTTCTGTGATATAAATCCTAATAATTAGTACCTCAAGGACTCGCAGAGGGAATCGAGCCCATCTCGCTTTAGGTGCCTTTAAAAGTCCTAGCTTTGGGCTATAAATTATACTTCTCACTGACTGAGGAGGATACTAAACTAATACAGAAACCGCTAGTGTGAAAAGGGGCTGTTGTGTCCTCCCAGCGTGCTGTTTCACCTGCGGAAAGAAAGAGGTTACCTGGGAAAGGAATATGAGCCACTTTAACTTGAGACCACTCTCTCCGACTTTATGGAAGCAGTCTAAGTCAATATGTTTGCCGCTGCTCTGTGCGGTATTAGGAAGTGATCGACTTAATGTTCAGTGTAACTTCAGTTATAAAATTTTAAACCGGATACAAATTTTATACCTCTTTTTACTTCATGGACACCCATAAAGAAGAAGTCCTGTGCTGTTAATGAAACTTGTAACTTGACTGAAATATGCAACACTGACTGGTATGCACATTTAATTTTTATGCTCACAATAAGATTATATTAAAGCACCACACCAAAAAAAGAGGAAAGAAGAAGAAGAAAAATTCCCCTTGTAAGATTATGCTTCCTACTGACAATAGGAAATAAATTAAAAGTTAAGACTGTCCCACTTATGCAGGGCACCACAGCACAGATAAAAGTGCTAATAGTACTGTGCACTAGTCTATCTACATCTAAATGCAGAACTGTAAGTCAAGGACTGCCTGTTGCTTCTCACAGTCCTTTAATTATTTATTATTAGCACTACCTAAAGTAGCAGCTAAAGACCTCAACCAAGATTAGGGCCCTGTTATGCCAGGAACTGTAATAATTATGACAGCAGTGAGGCCATGTCCTTAGGTAGTGCAAATCAGCATAGCTTCACTGGCTACATGCATACACACATTGCACTCTATGAAAATTTAACAGAAGGTATTTGAAAATCATCTAGGAGCTTCAAGATAAATCTCAGTGTTTTTAAATTGAACTTCTCCTGGGATTGGTATTAAGGGAGAATTAGGCTTGCATTAATGGGGGCTTGAAAGATGTTTTGATAATGTCGTAGCAATCAAAATGCAATTACCAATAAGAAAGTTTGAACTTCAGAGTATTTTTGGTTTTGTATTTGAACCATAACACTTCAACATGCAGATGCACTGTTGAGAGCGTACAGAAGGAAAGCCAAGCCTATGTAGTATATGCCACGTGCAGTGGTTAGCACAATACGGTTAACTTCCTAGTAGATAATGACCTCCTATTAAACAATCATGTTTGCCACCAATTTCTCCCTTTGGTTTTTTTCTTTCTCTTTCTTTCTTTTCTTTTTTTTTTTTTTTTTCTTTTTTTACTTCAGAACTTTCTGAAAGTTTATGGTTAAAGAATTTATTGCTATTTTAAACTATGAGTCTAACCCCATAAGGAAATGTTAGCCAAGGATTCAACGTGCATGCTGGGAAGTATTCAGCATCCTATGGCACTGTGAAATGGAAACTTCTGTGACCTAAATAGATTTTTATGCTTGTACAGACAATGTCTATATGGGATTGAGGGAGAGACAACAAGGACTTCTGGGTTTCACTGCTTGCACTAAAGGGAGGGAGATCTAGTAGTGAGGACATAGTGTTAGGATTGCTCGATTGTTCCCCATTCTGGAAGGGCTGTGGGTTATATTTGGAGCACTCAGAGGCCAGTTTTGTTCAATATCTTCATTAACTATCTGGAAAATGGGATGGAGGGTGCCCTCAGCAAGTTTGCAGATGACACCAAGATGGGGGGTTTAGTGGATACACTGAAGGGTAAGGCTAGGATTCGGAGTGACCGGCCTAGACAAATTAGAGGATTGATCCAGAAAACATCTTATGAGGTTCAGCAAGGACACGTGTAAAGTCCTGCATTTAGGACAGAAGAATCACGTGCACCGGGACTGGCTTGGGAACAACTGGCTAAGCAGCAGCTCTGCAGAAAAGGACCTGGGGGTGACAGTGGGCAATAAGCTGAATGTGAGCCAGCAGTGTGCCCTTGTTGCCAAGACAGCTAGCAGCATACTGGGCTCCATTAGTAGGAGCGTTGCCAGCAGATTGAAGGAAGTGATTATTCCCCTCTTTTCTGCACTGGGGAGGCCACATGTGGAGTACTGTGTCCAGGTTGGTCCCCCCACTATAGAGGATGTGGACAAGTTGGACAGAGTCCAGCAGAGAGCAACAAAAATGGTGAGGGGGCTGGGACACATGACTGGTGAGGAGAGGCTGAGGGAGCTGGGTTTACTTAGTCTGCAAAAGAGAAGACTATGGGGGGATTTAATAGCAGCCTTCAACACCCTGAAGGGGGGTGTTCAAAAGAGGACGGAGCTGGACTGTCCTCAGTGGTGGCAGATGACAGAACAAGGAGCAATGGGCTCAAGTTTCAGCAAGGGAGGTTTAAGCTGGATATTAGGAAAAACTGTCCCACTGGACTGTCCTCAGTGGTGAAGCACTGGAAGAGGTTACCCAGAGAGGTCGTGGGGGGGGGCGGTCTCCATCCTTGGAGGTTTTTACGGCCCGGCTAGACAAAGCCTTGGCTGGGATGATCTAGTTGGGGACGGTCCTACTTTGAGCAGGGGGTTGGACTCGATGCAACCTCCTGAGGTCCCTTCAACCCTCCTTTTCTATGATTCTGTGTTTTTATGTTGACCACAGTGTGCGCCTGCGTGTGGGGAATAGGTAGCTAGGACCCTTGGGTTCTAGTCCCCCGGGTATAATAGACCCCTGAGAGTCTATCAGTGCTTTGCTACATGGCTTTGGGCAAATTCTTCCACCTCAATATGCTTCAATTACCACTTCATACAAGATGCATAAGAATTCCTCCTCCCCAGTGTGTCATGAAGCTTAACATTACAAATGTTTCCCAAAGTCCTCTGCTGATAGAAGCTATAGAAGTTGCAAAATATTGTTGCTTGTTTATTATATCAAGACAAATTCCTCTTTCCTGATGATTGAGACAATGCTGCCTTGGAGGCAGTGGCAGTAGTCAGCGTGGAAGAGAAGGAGCTGCAAAAAAGCAGCAGGAAGGGAAACGTTTTGCTAACAAGGCAACAAAGTTTAACTCAGAGCCAATCCAGAGGAAGGGGAGACAACTCAGCATGTGAGATGCAGGGTACCTGAAAGCAAATATGGCATGCACAGTATGATGTCTGAATGGCCTGGAAGCTATGGACTAGGCCAACAAGCTAGACCAGATGGCAGTTAACCTAAGGCTCCCTTCCTGAGGCCAGGGATTGCAGGAGTTACCAACTAAGTGTCCCACAATCAGACAGCAGCTGCAGCATAGACACAGAGCACCTTGTGCTTGTTTATTCAATGCTTTGGGGATTCCTCCAGCCACCCTTGCATGAAGAAGAAAAGGAGGAGAATTTGGCTCAGAGAATTTAGAGCAAATTATGAATTAGCTCCCCGGACCAGTCTCAAATGGGTAGAGGCTTGCCTTTATGTTTTAGCTTGTGCCTATCTGTGTGACATTGCATCATCTGAGTCTGGACATCGAGTCACAAAAAGGAGCGCGGAGGAGGCGCTCTTGTTCGCCTTTTGCATGATCTGCTTTCCAGGGGGTGAAGCAGAGTGGAACAGAATCCCACCTAGACCTCCACCAGGTGAAATGAGATCTAAGCCCAAGAGCATCTTTTGCACTAAGAAAGTAAAATGTTTCAGAATCATACCTTAGACTAAACTCTGTGTCCAGATGAGCCCATGGCTCTTAATCCATTTTCACACATAAATAAACTACCTGATTTTCAAAGGCGCTGAACACAAAGTGGTTCCCATGGACTCAGGAGCTTAACTTGAGTCACCACTCTTTGACAAAGGTTGGCTCCCGTATTTAAAGATGTTTGTGAGTTCTAATTTGCTGCAAAATCCTCAGCTCCAAGTGGCATTTTGTCTATTCCGCATCAGCTGTTTGTACAGATGCTGAAATCATTCATTTGTCACTGGGCCTCTAAGATTTATGGCTGGGTGTATGGTTTGGGGCTGCTTTCTCCTCTCCGCTGGCATGCATCCCAAGTTGCACAGCACAGGGATACTTAAGTTCACTTAATGGAAAAGTCTGTCCCACATGTTCCCTGCAGTTTTCATCTGGTTACTTTACAGCCTCTGCCTTTGTTTAAGGAAGGTAATTACAAAGTTATTATTTGGCATGCCCTTATATTTGGGGTCAGAAAGACATCTGTTAAAAGGGAACATTATCTGTCATGCAGGGCGTCTGATAGCCTAACACCATGAATGGGATTAAGCATTAAGTGGAGTCTGTCAACCAAAAGGACTGGCTGCCTCTTTGTAGTTAAATCAGACTGCTATGCTCTGTGGGATGTATGGGGCCCCTTTTCTTGGGAGTAACAGGAGCTACATGTGGCTGATCTCAGGCTCTTCAAGGATCTGCTAACTGCCTGTGTCAGCTCACAGTATATACATTTTCAGAAAGGTAAAGAGAAGTTTCTCTAAGAAGAAGATTGTTTACAGGGATAAGGAAATAAACCAACACACCAAAATACTCTATCTTCAAATGTCACCAGACTTTTTCCACGCCAGACTGGCCCATCTCAACGTGGGGGGAAAATCTGCAACTACTACAGAACAGCACTGATCCATCTGAAAGACTTATGGCTAAGATAGTACAAAGACCTATGGCAAAGATAGAACAATTTGCCTGAGGAATTTCATTGCACAATTCCCAGCAACTAATGCCTTTGCATGACAAGACTTAGAATATTGTAGGCTAAGATTTCAGCTCTCCTGGTCTGTGGCTTGATCCTCTGCTGTCCTACACCCTTGGCAGTCATTAACTTCAGCACAAATGGGGTACAAAATGCTGCTTCATTCTTATACCATCACTTTACTTCTACTTTGTAATGACAGGCCCCTTTGTACATCCACGTGGTAAATAACAGGTGAATTGCGCCTCAAACAGTAATCTGGCTACGTCTGCAACTCAGCTTAAGGTGTGATGATGCGATAAAATAGCCACAGAGTTAGTCTGCATAAAATGGACTACGTGGAATAACTTTGTGGCTCATTTGTATCATGCCTTAAATTGAACATGTAGCTGGGACCAGTATCAAAACACCCCTTGTGCCATTACACAGCTGCCCAAGTGCCAAGATGATTGTTGGCTGGGGCTGAGGACTGCCTTGGTTCCTAGCCCCTATTGCCAACCAGCTGACTGGTTCTGTCTTGCTGGTACAGGGGGAGCCTGGGCTCATGAGAGAAGGGGTCTCATGAGCCCAGGCTCCCCCTGCTCCTGCTCGAGTAAAGCATGATTGGGATCGATCTAATCCTGAATCCCAAAAACATGCATCCTGCCATGCAGATGTGGCATGGCAGGATGCGTCATTGCTGGCCTCGAGGATTAGATCCCATCCCATCTTAAAGCGAACGTCCGTCAGGGGCCAAAAAGTGCAAGACGAGGGAGGATCCACCTCTGGTTCGGCTTAACCCTTTTCAGAACAGAGGAGCTGTCAATGGCATTAATAATTTCCTTGGAATAAGACGGTATTTCTTCTCGGCTTGTTTTTGTTAAAGAGGATATCACAAGATATAGCCTTGAGGTCATGGGCATTCATTTGCTTGGTAACCAAGAGGTTACAAATTTATAAGATCAAACTTCTCTAGATGATCTGAAGAAGTCCAGCATGATCTGAAGAAGCAGGTGCGTTTGTGCACGGGTGATTTCTGGGAGTTCATTTCCAGTCCAGCTAGGTCTGTGGTTTCACCCAGCTATTTTTTTTTCCTAATGGGTTTCACTTTGTTTACTTTAGAAATGTGGGTATCGGTGACAATTCTCCCCGGGCCTGCTCTGTCATTGAATAAGTCTGTCAATACGAGTCTGATGTTCACTGGAGCTTTGACAAACAATTTAAACTGAAGCTTAAAAAAGTACATGGGACTCAAGAGAGGGAGAGAAAGCTGAACAAAAGCAGGGAAACATCATGTTGAAAAGCAGGCGAAGAAGAGTAAATATTGACCAGTTTCTCTGCGAAATCAGGGCTGGTATATAATCATCCATCAACCCGAATGCTTTCTTGGGAAAGGCTCAACGAGTAACAGAACGTTGACTTCGGTTTTCACATTTTGTCACCGTCTCATATCCAGACCCGCTTAACTGTAACTAGGAGAGCTATCTTTTAATTGTGTGGGTGTCTTGTGGTACGCAAAGGTGAACCTAAACCCAAATCCCTGTGGGCGGTGTTAAGAAAATCAGAGTAGAGTAGGAATTGCTTTTGGCAGGCATTGACCAAAGATGACTTAGCGGGCACAGGGAATGAACTTGACACTGGTCCTTCTAAACTACGGTGTAGGGAAGTGCAGTCAAACAAGATCAGTCCTCACTCCCTTAAAAAGCCACTACAACATTTTCATTGTTTTCAGTACGGGTGACATGCACCACAGCACACCATCTTGAGCAAAACATGTCTGCCCCCTTGCAGTCCAGGCAAATTCTTATTGATGAAGTCCTGACTCCACTCAAATCAAAGCAGATTTTACCATGAACTTCTGTGAGCCCACAATGTCACCCTCATTGTCTCGGGGAAATGGCATGCGGCACAGGCTTTCTGCTGACTGTCAGGACAGGAGTGATTTTCACCCAAAGTCATTTAAATCCAGACTCTGGGGTTCCTACTACTTGAGGGACCAGAGGCTGAGACGAAAGCTTTCAGAAAACAGACTGAAGGCACCTGTTAGCAATTTCATCAAGCTCTGTTTCTAAATGGACCCAGAATGAATAAACATGTGAAGTGGTGTCAGCTTTAATGATCACTGCCTTCCTGGGTCTTTATTTTATGTATTTCTTTTCTGAGGCCTTCTCTCTTCAGTGACTTGTTCTCCCTATCAAAGACCCCGGCGTATAAATGGAACATGACAAGCTGAAATAGAGCCTGAAATGACGACTAGCATACGTGAATGCCCTGTCTAGCTCAGCAGCTGGAAGCAAATAAGGAAAGCTCTGGCAGGCCCCTAAAATTTATTCTGGATGTGAAAACTGGAGTGATGGGTATTTGTCATCTGCCTTCTGGCTGACCTGGAGCAACTCTAACCACCTCTGCAGGTCTCTGCCTATTGAAGGATGGCACTGACACAACACAACCTTCTCTTCTGCTGCAGTAAATAAACCTGATTGCCTGTCCTAGCGGTTAAATCAAGGAAATGTCTACGCCACCTCCAGACCATTCCAGAGAGCAACAAAGGGAAGCACTCTGGATGCAGATGCACGTGCTCAGGGGTGCAAGAGGAGGCATTTCAATTAGAGCAGATCCCAGACAGCTGATTTAATTAAAGCAGCTCATTGTCATGTGTATTAAGCCCCTGCACGTCCCCTGTGGGACGCTTTATCTAAAGCTCAGCGTTTTAATTAGTGCATGAACTAGCACATCTATGGGCACCCTGTGCACCTGTTCCACCACTAACCACCAAAACGGTGAACTTATTGGCAAGCCCCCAGCTCTGCTCTGCAATGGTTATGCTGAACCCATTTTAAGGTTGAATGCGTATGCAGCAGCATAACATATACACTTCACTGCTACCCACCATAGCATGGTTCAGAGGCTGTGCAAGCATGACCCAACAGACAAGGGTTATGTTCCCGGAACTGGCCATGTAGGTTTGGATATCTTCATGTTTCTATTTCTTCGCCTGTACTCTGGGTACTGTGGACCTATAGTTGCCTATTTTACCCATCTCTTGCAGGTGTTACATAGTTAATTAACATTTGTAGTAGGTGCTGTGAAACCCAGGGAGTTAGGCACAAAAACTCTATTTGAGGATTTGGGCCTTTCGGTCCCAATAGGATGGAGGAAGCGGCGGGGGAGCAACGTGCTAAGATCACAGAGCAGTGCAGTGATTGATGTGGGAATAAAACACAAATCTCTTCAGACAAAGGAAGGGAAGACAGACTTATTATCATGCCCATTTTACATAAAAGGTCCTATAGAAAAGGCAGAACAGAATCGTCTCCCAGTCTGGTGCTATAAGCACGAGACCATCCTGACACCAAAATGTTGTAAATGGGATGTTGTCTCCAAGTCATCCCACTAGAATAATAATACCTCCAAACTTTTCTGCCAGCAGCAATAATACCTCCAATCTTTTCTGCCAGCAGTTCTTTCTGCATTTCCTGGGCATTGGATTTGTCCAGTGGTGCTATGATTATTATTTAATGCCATTAATTCTTTCCTTAACACTGAATTAAACTATTTGACAGCAGTATGGTAATACTGCTGTCAAAGAGAATCCATTTTCTTCTCAGAAAATTAAAAGAAAATGTCTCTGTGCAGAAACTACATCTATTTTTTTCAGGCTACTAAGTTGTGCAAAGGGGAGTTTCTTTTCTATGAAAATATGAACCTCCCTCTAATAATTCCCACTCAGATGACTATTCTTTTTTAAGAAAAGAATGGGCCTTTTAATTGAATTTCCTCTCTTTTTTTCCCCAGTGGGGTTGAAGGGAGGGGAATATGTGCATGAAATATAACAATCTATTCATCGGCCATTACAGTGGTTTTTTTCCCCCTCATCCCTCTTACAGGATGTTTCATCTTCAAAAATAATTGCAAGGCTTTCTCTTACATGCATCAAGAAACAGAGCAACTTTAAAGTGACATTGGAAACAGAGCAGGAGAGATTGGCGCTCAAGTAAGAAAGAGGAAAAAAACCGCAACAAAAACCCCAATGTGCACAGCCAAATAACTCTGCTTATATAAGCTGTAAAGAGCCAGTACCTGAGCAGCATACTTGGCAAGATTGTCTCAGCAAGAAATGCTTTCAAAACAGAATCTATTACAGTACATTATAACTCCCCAGACCAGGGAAACAAGATCCTAACTGTTGTTCTTTGAGCTCTGAAGCACCATGTCATTATGCGCTAGAATGGGAGCACAGAGGCTTTAGCCTACAAATGACCTTTCAGGTGCCAGAAAGGAGAGACTCATTAAAGTAAAAAGCAGGACGCTGCTCATCAAACCCATCTTTTCTTGCTGCATGAATGGAACAGAAACACTCTATTGATCCTAACAGGATTTAAGGTGAAATTTGTGTAGGTTTTTGTCTAGATCTATTAGCACAAACTATTTCACATTAAAAAAAAAATCTCAGGATACTATGGTGCATGTCCATTTGCGTGCATTTGGAGAGAGAAAAATAAGAGGTTTTTCAAAAGCGCCAATCGCCTGGTTCTTAAAACTGCTGTCTGCTTTCTGTTCAGTCTGAAGACAACTGAAGGGAGCTAGGTTAGCAATCTACTAGCACATAAAGGGAGCCGATAAAGAGCACAGGGGCTAATGATCATCATCAGCCAACTAGGGCAGAACAGAAAGTTAATGGGCTTAGAGCAAGGTTGTACGCTGAAGAATGACTCTGTATAGAGAGCATAGTAGGGTACCATGTTTATCGTCTCTCAATGACTTCAGAAAAATTTGCTCAGTTTACATGTAAAAAGATGGGTTGAGGGTTTCGCCTTTGTCTCTGTGAGCCAAGCCAACTCAAATTGAGACTGCACAGCCAAACGGCGATCTTTCTAGCTGAAGTGGTAGTAAAGAGTAAGAATACAGTAAGTCTGGATCTCATTTTCCACTCTGCTACAGTTGTTTTATGCCAGGTTTCCTATCACTTTGGTGAAAATACAACAGCATGAAATTGGCATTAACACAATCCAGAAGACAGCCTGCTTTGCATCAGGTTTTGTTCTCTTCAACACCGCTGCAAGCCCTTTATGAACAAGGAGGCTACATATATATAACTGAAGACATGACTTTGCTTGAAAGTAACTTCGAACCTTTAACCACATGTGTAAGTGCTCTGCTGTTAGGGAGCTAACACTTCTGCTAACTCAAGATTCAAGTTAAAGGAGGGTTTATGTATGGTGGTTAGAGATTCAATATTCCCATCTGCAAGGGCTGCAAAGTGTGAGCGCATATGTGTTGTAGGTGTAACCTATACCTGGAAAAGTGGGTGGCTGAGTCTCTGCCCTTTGAAAAAAATTGCTTCTTGAATATAGGTTTTTCTTTCTGCAAAGCTAGATAGTTGCCCATTAATGCCACTGTACTGATACAGGATTATTGCTGTTCATTCCTGGTCAAAATGGAACCTGAAAAACCCCCTGTGGTAAAACTAAACATTCATCATCTTTTAGCATCATTCGACTCAGAAGTATCACACTGGAACACAATATATTCCCACAGATAAAAAATATACTGCCATCTCTCCTGGGTACCAGGGAGGATGCACAAAGAAAAGGGAGATAAGGCAATTACAACCTGTGCCAAATATTTGAGGAGGGCTCATTTTGTTCAACCTCATGTGATGCACCAGATTCCACAGGCAAAATTCACATTGACTCCGCTGAAGGCTATGTATGCAATGCATGCTCCACATCAGAAGAGTTTCTGATGTATCACTTAGCACTATTAGCATCTTAGGCCTGGATTCATCAAGATGTCTAACTCCAAGCACACGAGGAGTCCTATTGATCCCCATAGTTGGGGACAGTCCTGCTTTAAACAGGGGCTTGGACTAGAAGGCCTCCTGAGGGCCCTTCCAAACCAAGTTTTCTATGATTTCACATGCTGTAAAGTTAGGTAAGTAGCTAAATCTTCTTCTGAATCATGACCCAAACCCTGTAAAGCATGCCTGAGCGACCCATGCAGAAGGCAGCCTCTGGTGGCAGCTGCTGGTCTTTCTGGTACACAGAGATGTGCGCTTCACGAAAAAGGAAGATGGACTGCAGCAAGTAATGAAACCCATCACATCTCACTAAACAGCCTCATTCTAATATCCCAGCATCTAATTAAATCTCAGATGGGTATTAATTATTCAATTAGCATTAATTATTATTTCAGGGGGCATCCAAGCTTTGGCAATAGATCAAGGAGAAGTTTAAGGTCAGCTCAAGAAGTTCACTTGGTTTGCTTTTAGCAGACGTGTTGCAAGAGGGGGAGCACTCCCTCCTTTTGACACCAGAAGTTCATTTTGGGAAAAAGCACAAAGTCAACTTTCTGCTTCAAGCAAAAAGATGAAAATTCATGCTGCTGCCCAGAGGGCAGAAATTCATCACTTTAAGCCTTCAAAACCTGCACCAGTAAAATGTGGGGGGAAAAAAAACTGATTTCCCCATAGTCTTGCCCTCTCTATAGCCTCCTATACCTCTGTATGGGTACATGCTGCCCAATTTAGATTAACCATTTATTCAACCCTGCACTTGTTTTACTGCAAAGGGAGAAAGGGCAGAGGTCGGGCCTGAATCTTTACTGCCTTGCAAGTCACATACCTGAATAGCTTTTGAAGATCTGGACCTTAGACGCTTTGTGCTTCACTTCCCTGCCCCTTTGTCTGTTTTACAGTTTAAGCCACAAGTCTTTCATGGAAGCAAAGTCTTTTACAATGCAAGTATGTAGTGCATCACACAGCTGGGCTCCTTGCAGCTATCATAATGCAAAAAAAAGCATAATATTAACACATGACAGCAGTGGGATCTAGGAATTAACTCTGTACAGGATTTCCATAATGAAAACTTTGCTATATATATTTTCTCCTCCTCTTCCTTCTGGAAGCAAACCTCTTTGACACTGCTCATACCCACCACCATCCCAGGATGCCAAAGGCATCCTGCAAGTGACACACAGCATTCATATTTTATAATGAGTCTCCACCCAAATGATTACTGGCCTTGATGTAGCACTATTTTCTGGCCTGGGCCCATGTGTACCTTCTTCCCTGGAACCCTATGAATGGATTTTCCGTTCTGTCCAAGGCCACTCATTATTGCAGTTTACAAGTTAGCTGTGCTTCACTCCACACAACTAGTTTGCTGCTTTCCTGCAGGCATCCTAATGCATACTTTTCAGCAGTCTCCTTCCAAATGAAAATCACTATCAGTACGGTAAGCATTTGGAGTTTTAGTATTGATTTATGCCTTGGGTGAAGAGGTTAATTAAATGTGAATTTTAAGCCGACAACATGATTAGGGGAGTGAAGAAACCTGAATTCATGAATACTTCCAGGGCTGTTAAAACCATTTAAAATGAACAATGACTGGAAAAACCCCGTCTGTTACTGGCAACTGGATTAATGCAATTCTGAAGATTTTGAGAGAAATAACGCATTCTTTCTCGGATAGCCAAGTCCAGCTGGGTTTTTTTGTTTTGCATTTATATTGACATTATGACTGAGTTTAATACATTTTTTTCTTATAATGCCCACATACATTCTGGTTTTGTTTCTGGTTTTTTCTTCTTCTTTAAAATTTAATCTTGGAGTCATTAGTTCATTTGGATCTATCAAACATTGGACCAGGGCTGGTCAAAGTCAATACGGCTGTAAGAGCTACTGAACGATCTTCGGTGGAAGAAAAGTAGACAGCTAGAATCAGCCGATGTAAACTGATATAACAGTCACCAATTCAATAGAGCTGCGTTAAAGTATCCCGGCTGGAACCACAGCTTCTTCTCTTTCAAAACTATTCTGCTCAGACAGCCATTTTTGATAGCCAGTGTTAAGACTCCCATTGATTTAAGTAGAAGGCAGATCAGAACCTGTGATCCTCAAGGTGTTAAAAAGACTTTAGACGGTCCATGCAACTTTCCATTCCCAATGACCTCAGTGGCAAAGTAAGGAACAACTCTGCTGGCTGTTTAGCACTTGAAGGCTTGGAGATTGTCCTGCATACTTATTTCTTCCTCCTCCTACATCTTCTCATTGCACAGGGTCATCTGCATGAAACCAGGGTCTCTATAGTAAAAGCCAGAGAATGGCTGGGACATTGATGGTTGTCTGGTCCAACATGCTGCATGAATGCTGTGACTATGTCACCCCCGTCCAATGTTTATCCAGTCTCTTTTTGAAAATATACAGGCATTCATCTCATTTATGTGAAAAATAAACAGGAAATAAAACTCTTCTTGGGAAAATGCAATACTATATGCCATACTGGGGAAGGTGTGAGTGGAAAAAGCAAGTATTCAGGGGAAGGGAAATGTTTGGCAAGCAGTAACATTGTAAAGGACAGAACATTTTGGGTACCAGGGTACAGTAAAAGAACCAGAATAGAGCAGCCAGTGAGCCGTCTACCATGTAAAGTCATACCTGGATTGCTTCTGGGTAGTGCTCTTTTAAGTCAGGCTGAATTTCATCCAATGGATAATTCATTCTCCTGCCATTTCAACTGCATCTCAGCCTCCTCACGGAATGAACCTGGGGTTAAAAACAGAAAATAGAGCTGATGGGACATAGTGAGAAGCTTAGAAACTGTAAGCGGTTACTCAGTAGTTGTGCTTCTGGTAGCGATGAACTGTGTGCCAGTCCATTTCTGCTGCACTCATTTGAGGATATGTCTATCTGGCACAAGGCAGTGTTGGATAGAAATACCCTGGCAGACACAGCATTGGCGCAACACTTAGAAACATATTCTGTGACACTGCTGCTATGCTGCTTCCCATAATGATTTTCATTCATTGACAGGTAGCTCAAAGATCTTTACCCTACACTGCTGCATAGGGGTACGCACAATCGTTTAAACCAGTGGTTTTTAACCTGTGGTCCACAGACCCTTTGAGGTCCACAGACTGTCAAAAGGGTCTACAGAAGATGACTGTGATCAATCAAAAGTATGTGAATACCCACACTTACAATTCAAAGGGGTCCATACCTCCATTCAACATTTTTTAGGGGTCCGCAAATGAAAAAAAAAGGTTGAAAAACACTGATTTAAACTACTGTAACCAAGCATCATCTTCTCTCCGCATCTCACAGCAAATGATGATTTCCCAATACATTTGCCCCATCTTCTCCTATTTTCTTAGACCTTCTCATTTTCTTTCTTCCCTCTGTCCCTCATAGTGGCCCACTACTGATAACATAGAGCATGGAACAGGTCAAAAGTGGTTGTTTATTCAGTGCATTGACTCAGCTAATAGACAGAAAAATGTGCTCAACTGTTACAGCTTTTTCTCCTCCCCTCCCTCTTACCATATCATGTGTTTGTCAGGTTTGCGGTTTTTTATCAGCTATATCTGCAAGTCTTTTCTGGAACCCTGCACCACAGAGATCTGCAATAATGTGTTACTTTTGCTCTTGCCATATTGTGCAAGTCCTGATCATTCCCTCAACCATTTCCCAATGTATACCAGGCTGTTGATCTTTGCTTTCCGGTGACTAGCGGGGTGAAGGAGGGAGGGAGGAGTGGGAAAACATGACTTCTTTTCTTCCCACCTTTCCCATTTGAGGTGTTTGTTCATCCAGCATTATAAAGGTTAGACACAGAGGCTGCCTATACACATGCTCATTGGTGTTCTAATTAAAGTGCTACAGCATCACAGCAGCGTCACATGTATTAAGCCCCCGTGTGTTTTAAAATGGCCACGGGGTGTTTTTACTAAACCTTGTTGAATGAGGTTTAAGTTAAAGCATCCAGTAACCATTTTTAAACATGTGGGGGCCTAATACAAGTGATGGTGAGGTGTTTTAATTACAGCCGCTGCCCAGAAACTGCTCTAATTAAAACACACACCCCCACATCACCAAGTACATGTACAGACAGCCAGAAAGATCAACATATTAACTGACATACTAACTTCCAAAATGTGTAAATGCTGATCCAAGGTGTTCTGATCATTAAGGGCTCCTCATCCCTATGAACTGCACCTTTCTTTCACGTGTACCAGCCACAGACAGCAAATCTGCCCCTCTCTAGACCTTGTCAAGTTTGCTAAGTTCAACAGCTAATGTTTCTTTTGCTCCCTTTTGCACATCAAAAACAGGAGAGAAGCTTTCCCGTCACTGTTCTTTTAAAAATATTATACGAGGAAGCCTTGATTTTTCACTTGCTTACACCACTTTTACATTGCTTTGTCTCCAATGGGCCCTGAACTTCAGATCAGTGGCAACTGCACTTAAGTCAATGGATGTTGGCTGATTTACTCCCATTGAATTTCTGGCCTGTTGTGTTAAGTGGAATTATACCCAATTTATATTAGGAAGATAACAGTGTCCCTCTTCTGCAGTGCTCATGATCCAAACAGATGCCTTGTTTAAACAAAGGGTGTGAGAAAAATGAGAGGCACAGAGAAGCAAAAGCAACTCGGCAGAGTCTCACAGAGGTACGTCACAGTGGGCACGTCTATGCGTTCTTTAATGCACTGTAGTTACGGCACATTCAGTTTTGTACTTCCTTAATGAAGTATTGAAGCTGAATGCACGATAACCCCATTTACTGTGCAGTAGCACCGGCACATGGACATTTACTGCTCAGTAGCCTAATAACACTGTGCAGTAGGTTATTAGCACAGTTTTTAACCATCTCGCTACTACGCAGTGTTAACAGCTATCATGCAGTAAGCACCTCGTGTACACATGCCTGGTGTCAAGGATAGAGCCCAGGTAATCTCCCTCTCCAGTCCAGTGCCCCATCCCCTAAATCACATTGCCTTTCTTCTAGATCCTATAGCACAAGATTAGAGTCACTACAGAATATGACACACAACATAATGCAGTGCAATGCAGAGGTATCCGAGTTAGCTCAGAACAAGTTAGCTTAGGTGGGAACCAGAAGTAGTCTATAAGTACCACTAATGAACGCACGTAGCTCCGTGCTACCCTAGCTAAACTGCTTCATTGCAAGTAGCTCAGATGTCTCTATATTGCAGTGCATTATTCAGTATAGGCATACTCCATCCTTTGCCTTCACGTAATAGCAGTCCAGCTGCCCCCGGTACAACCTCAGGAAAAGATGATATACTAGCCAGACTGACTGAATGCCAATAGGCGGCTCGCTGGAAAGCTTCATCTTTGCGGCAGGGAAGATGTTTCATTTCATTTCAGTTAGATATGAAATCAACTTGCTATTATAAACGTGCATGCTACACAGCGGAAAAGGAGACACGCATCGTTTAGTGAATGCATACAAAAACACTCAGGCAGCTTTGAAACCTGGGGAAGAAAGGAAGAAAAAAGGAGCACTAGGTTGTAGAAGTCTAAACAGCCACAGGCACTGTCTTTTGGGGCATTTTTTCCCAGGTTTTTTTTTTTTTTTAAACTATCATTTGCTTGAGCTGCAATCTAGACCATTTGCTTTAGGGAGGGGGTGCGTTTATATAATCATTCATTTCCAACTCCATACAAGAAGGTGGTATTAAGCATCATCCAAAGGGCCTGAAGTTTCTCTTGATTTACACAAGTGTAAGACTAAATACAGACCCATAATATTTAAACAAGCTCTAATTTACTCTTTACTGTTCAGCATGTTGCATTACAGTCACTGCATCAGACCTTTTGTTCAGAGAGAGAGGGGAGGGCTGTGTGTGTTAATAATACCAAAATATACAGTATGTTTACTGGCACTATTCCTGCAGCAACCAGAGTCACTGCACTGTAATTTTATGCCACCACAGTGCATAGATCCACAATTCTCCACCCTAATTACACATTTGTTGCTTGCGTAATTTTGTGTAAATATGGTATTATAGCAGCCCTCTTCAGCTTCTTATTTCTTCCAACATACTTTGAACAATCCTCTCCTACTTAATTATACACCAGCCATTTTTCCCTTTACACAAAATAAATTATGTATTTTACCTAATCAAAATCATGGTTCAAATTTGTGAACAATGCTTATGATTTTTTAACATGTTCCCTGTTAGAAGGGATTGAAATATTTGTTGTGAATAATTCTTCTGCCCAGTACAGCTCTTTTTTTGGTTAAAGAAAAGCCGCAAACAGGTCATAATTCTCATCAATTTTGTTGTTGTTGTTATTTTCAATTGTTTGAAAACTCTGTGCTGAGAATTTTTTTTGCCAATGGTTTGTTCAACACCTGGCTTAGCCTGACAGGATTCACTAGCTGTTGCTTGCACTATTTATTTCTTGAGCGAATGCAAATCTGTGGAGCCAAGCGATAGCCTCCTCTTTAACTGAGTTCAAAGTTATTAATCCACCTCTTAGTTTGTAGACGGGACACTCCCCTCTTACACCAATAGACTAGGAAACCTTACTCATAACATCTTGCATTCATGTTTTGTTTATCAGCTGGACCAAGCCTTCAAAACTGAGAATGTCTCTATCCATAAATTATCTTCAATATGTGCAGTCGCTTAGTAGATCTACGGAGCTGATGGTAAAAAGTGCTTTCCAAAATAACAATAGAATATTTCTGACGTGAAACCTTTCACAAGTATTTATCTGTACTAGCATTTTTTTCCTTTCTGCAGCCATTCTTGCAAATATAATTTTGCTCACTCAGATGTCTGGAAGTGAACAGCAGCATTTGCCAATACCCAAGAAGTGAATATTAATGAATACTATTTTGCAGTATTTGCTGAACTCAACCATCCACTTTCCACGGCTCCAGACCCTTATGCACAAACATGTTGTACTTTTACACTGATTTCCACGTACAGTTGGGAAAAGTGCAGAAGTCTTTTCAGGAATGGGGTCTACATTTTTAAAGAAGTAAATCCAGGCTCCCCTGAGGACTGTTGCCTTCACTGATACGGATCTACTTTGCACCCAGAGTTTTTAATTGCGCCTGACCCTTACAATCATGGTATCACAAAGGACGGAGACAGAGGAGTCCTGTTAGGCCACCCTGTTTCCTCCTCACCCCGACATTGAGGTCAGGACAGGAGATACTAGCTATTCTCAGCACCCAGTTTTAACATAATGGCCTCTCTGCTAGCAAAGGGATGAAATGTGCTGACTGTGAGGGTGTCCAGAGATAGACTGTGATTTTTCGACTTCCTGTTTTGGAAGTGTTCATTTTCAGAGCAATCAATCCCTAACCCCTCTCTTCTAAAACTCAGAAGTTAAAAAAAAAAGAAGAAAAAACCTTACCTTATAACTTTGGAACAACTTTGTATAAACACCCCTTAATTTTTAAACTGCTCAAGCTTTTTCCTCGTATGGTTTTGCACGATTATAAACCCAGTAGATTAAATCCCAATTTGCACAAATGGAAAGGGCATATGAGCCAGGTCTCTCTTTCTAAAGCCCTACATACACCCAGGACTCACACCTCTTTACCTAAAATTGAGACTTTGAACCAGTATCGTTAAACTGGTAGAAAATGCTGTCTGGACACTTAATGAAATTTAAATCAGGCAAATTTCAATTTGGTTTAATTCTATTAGGAGTTGGTTCAAATAAACTGCAGTAAGTTATACTGCAACAGGAATAACTGTCCACACAGCTTTTTGCCCCAGTTTAACTTAAACTGGTTTCAAAAGAAAGTTAAGTTACACTTGTTCAATCTTCCCTTGCAGATGAGGCTTATGTTGACTGCCTGAATGCTGAAATAGCAGAGCATGTGATTCTTTCAAATTAAAGAAAAGCCTCTCATTTACATTTATTTTTACACAATATCCTAATACCCCTCAGCTTTTCCTGTCAAGCAGAAGAAATCTCTGCACTGATGTGCTATTTCTTTTTAATCTTTTCAAGCAAACAAAATTGTTTATCTTAGCTGAGCTAGATCAGTTCAAACTTATACAGAAGCTGTTCTAAAAATGCCTCTCCTCCTCCATCCAATGCAGCTCCTCCTCCAGGAACCCGTATCCCAACAGAATCACAAATGTCATCAAAGCCCGCTGAGGACTGACCTTTACAGCATTTCACTAAACCCTGCAACACGTGTCTCTCAAGAGAGTTGGGTTTGTTGATTTGTGGGGAGGAGGGCAGCTCATAACAGCCGAAAGAATACTGCACACTGCTTTTCGGTATGTACGAATTTGAGAGGTTTGCAAGGCACATGCCAAAAATATTTCTATGGACTTACATAATATTTGTAAATGCATTTCTTATACGCGAAGGAAGGATTTTCCAAGATAGAGCCGATCTTTGGTTGATTCATTCTTTATTATTTCTAATAAGGTGGCATTAGGAGGACAGATTCCCACTGTGTTAGGCACTGTGCCAACAAAGTATGAAGTGGGACCTTGCTCCAATTCCAGTTTAAACTGAAGATACCACAAAATAAGTGAAGATGACCAACATGTCATAATCTAGTCCTAAGACAGAGAACACAGGCCAAGCTGGGGGACCCCATCCCTATCAGTGTTGCAAATCTTACTTCCCACCACAGTGGACTGCTGCTTGAAGGCTGTTTTCGTTCTCTGCCCGGCACACTTCTGCATTTATACAACTATAATTTAAATGCTGGATCTGTCGTTATAGGGTATGCCTGGGACTTTGGTCACCTGGGTTCATTTTCTAGCTCTGCCGCAGGCTGAAGATAGAATATTGAACAAGTCACTTAAAATTTCAATTTCTATTAAATAATAATAATAATGATAATAATAAAGAGCATACAACTGGTAAGTTCTGTGGAGTAAGAACTGTTTTTTTGTATGTGTTATGTCCAGCACGCAGCACATTATAGCAGCATCCAGATCCTCTAGTTATTCCTTTCTCTTATCCCTGTTCCTAAAAAGAACTTTGTTCTTTGAAAACTTATTAAATGTGCCTTACAAGGGGAGCTTTGAGGCTGGTTGGCTTTGTATCAGACATCTTCCTCCCTGCCTCCCTCTTATCTATTTGCAAAGTCTGTATAGATCCTTTCAAGGTGGGTTTTTTTTAGTTTGAAAATAAGTGTCCCCCTGATCTCTTCTTACTCTGGAAAAAAAAAAGAATCAATGACAGTAGCGCAGTGTTCACAAACAACACTAAAATAACAACCTCACATGTGCATGTAAGGGAGAAGGGGGGAATATTTCAGAAGGACAGAAGGTTTCAATTTCAGGCTCCCAAGAGATGGTTATTACAGACAAGAGTGTGTAGAACACAGATTTTTAAACTGATGGAAAAATACCTTGGCAGCATCCCTTGTATGTGCTCTGTTTTTTGAATTACCTTTAGGAGGATGTCTGTTTGTTCGGTCATTCATACTGCATGATAGTGGGGTCTCTCACATACTCAGCTCACTGTTTTAAAGAAAAATACAGTTCGCCATCCCTGAGTCTGCAAGACTGACCCTTCCTGTATCTGGGATGAAGTGACAAAAAGACACCCATTGCAACTCATCTTACAAGAGCAATAGAAGAGAAAATGCCCGGAACAGCATGCAATGGTTGCACCACTGTGGCTGGCTGGGGTGGATTAGGGAATGGTGGAGCAGACAGCAGGTGAGGTGTTTCTCTAACTGGATTGTTAGGGACTGCCACTGTAGTAGGTGAACATGTACACGGGTACTGCGGTACCTGAAATCTTGTCTATATCCCTTCCAACTAGACAGGTAGTCCAATAAAAGGTACCAGCCACAAAAATCCAGGCCTCTCGTTTTTCCCCGGCTGTCACAGTTGCAACTTCACCCCAATATTACCATAACAATCCGCATTAAATTCAGCTGCAAAGAAACCCTGTGGAGCAAACATATTGTCTTCTTCATTTTACAGAGAAGGAAACAAAGCAGAGGGAAATGTAAGCACAGATTTCTAAGTGCTCATCCCCTCACAATTAAGGCCAAATTTCAAGAAGTTTACACCGCCCATTTGGGCACCTAGCAAGGGCTAACATTTCAGAACATCACCACGCCCCAAATACCCAGCTCTTTTCTATGTCTGGGCCCAAATGACTGGCCCTAAGCTGCAGAGATACCAAACTGGTAGCAGACACATGGTGGGGGGCACTGATCTGCCAAACCTTGTTTGAATATTTTGATCACAAAACCAGCCTTCTAGTTTTAGGTCATCCTTCCTTCCCACGACAGTGACACTTGCTGAGACATGTGATCTTAAAAGAGAGGTATTTTGCTGAAAAGACCTTATCACAGGAATAAGAATGTCTTCCACCTTTCATGAAGGACCTCCAAGGCACTAAGATCAGCTTGGCCTATGTCTCCACAGAAGAGTCATTGCTCAGAGTGCTTAAATATGCCACTGTCTGGTACACTAACATGCTCTCCGAGAGCAGAAGTGAGGAATATAGTGCAGAGCCAGAAGGGTAAGAGGAGCTAGCAAGGGTAAAAGACTCTGATGGAAGAAGGGAGCATCTGTAAAGGAAGAATAGTGGCTGCTAGGCCTGTGCAAAGTGGCAAGTATTCACTTCAGATATGGATTCAGCCAATTCGGAGATTCAATTCGGTGATTTGAATCACTGTCCCAATTTGATTTGGCCAAATCGGATTTAAGATTTGGTGCCGATTTGGAGATTCGGCCATAGACTAAGCAGGCAGCAGTCTTCACCACGCAGGACACAGCTG